>NC_142052.1:17015000-17332000 GCF_982192425.1 Myodes glareolus
AGCCCAAGCTTGTTGTTTCTGCGGGTTTTCTTGTTATGCCATTGACCCTTCTGTCCTGTATAATCTTTCTGCCCTTTCTTCAGCAGGATTCCCCCAGCACCGCCTAATATTTGGCAGTGGTTCTCTGCATCTGTCTCCATCAATTACTGGAAGAAGGCTCTCTAACGACAACTGGGATAGACACTGATCTATGAGTATAGCAGAATACCCTTAGGCATATCTACCTTGACTTTTTTTTCTCAGTTGTGTTTGGTTCTATCCTAGGTCTCCGGGCCATCTCTGGGTCCTGGCACTCCAGGCAGTGTCACGGCTGGGGCCACTCTTGTGACATGGATCTCAGGCTGGCCACTTACAGTCTCTGTGCCATCTTTACCCCGGCAGGAGAGACCATAGGTCAAAAGTTGTGTGGCTTGGCTGGTGTCCCAATTCCTCCACTGGAAGTCTTGCCCTAGTCACAGGAGGTGGCCAGTTCAGGCTATGTGTTTACTATTGTTAGGAGTCTCAGCTGGGATCATTCTTGTAGATTCCCGAGAGTTTCCCTTGGTTTCCACAAGACCAAAAATTGTTCACCTCTTTTCAGTTATCTCCTTCAGTGCTCTTCCTCTCAGGGCTAACCCTAACACTTTGGCTGGCTTTGGGGAAGCTCTTCTTCCTGAGCTGCCTTCCCAACTTTAATACAAGGAAAGGTATTTAATCCTACCACAAGTTGAGATATGCCATGCTTTTTTGACACTGTTGGGAGGCCTGCCCCTTTTATTAACAAAAACAAAAGAGGATTGGGTTGGGGTTGAGAATTGGGAGAGAGAATGGGAGGAGAGGAAGTAGGAAAAACTACACTCACAATAAAAATTGAAAAAAATAATGAAAAAATAAATCTATCTCAAATATATGCACAATTTAATTGAGGCTATTATTGTCATAGATCTAAATTTAAAAGTGGAAATTATAACTCTCTGAGCTGGGGAGATGGGTCAGCTGTTAAGAACATTTGCTGCTTTTCCAGAGGACCTGAACGATAAGCTCCCACGCAACAACTGAAAAACGTTTATAACTTCAGATTCATTGATACCCTTTTCTGGCCTCAGAGAGCATCAGGCAAGCAGGTGACGCACATACACACATGCAGGCAAACAGTCACATACATGAAATAAAAATAAATAAATCTTTATAGAGAATTATAAAACTTCTAGAAATAACACACTGCAATGACTTCCAGGTAGCAAACATTAAAAAGAATAAATACAAAAGTATTATAACTTATCAATATTTGAACTTTTTGTTCATTAGTATTTTTAAGTAAATGTGAAGGGAAGTCAGAGACTGGAGACAACATTGAGATAAAATTGTATCTATATTATATCAAATACTCTTACTGGCCAGAGAGACGTTTGACCAGGTAAAAGTCCTTGTTGCCCACGCTGATAACGTGGCAATCCCTGGAAGTTGTCCTCTGAGCCCGCATGCATGCAGCAGCACAGGTAGGTGGGCGTGTGTTTGCATGTGCTTCACACACACACACACACACACACACACGCACACACACACAAATGTAAAATGAAATGTAATACATCTACAAGCCAATAATAAGGAAATAAGAAAACAAATATCAATCAAAAATGGACAAAAATCACTTCATCAGAGATGCTAAGGGCTAATATAAACAAAGTTAGTGTTTAGTCATCAAGGAAACACAAATTGCACAATGAGAAACCAACTCACAAAGTAGAGAATATAAAAGCAGGATGCATATATCTATCTACATAATAATCCCTTTTGTGTGAGAATGCAGAACAACCAAAAAGCTTAAAATCATGAGATTAACCAAAAGAAGCAACACAGAAAACAGCGCATGGAATGAACGTCTTATAGGAAAGTGGACATTGAGGTAAGGTAATTTATCTTTAAGAAACCAAAAGGTTGGCTGCCTGAGCAGCCAAGAGTATGAATGAGATTTGCATGTAATATACTCCAACAGTATTTTAGCAATCCCTCCTCCAGGGGATAAAACCTTCCTTCAGAATGACAATAGCAGCTGCACTGATTGCTCTTGGCGTTAGGTATTCCTTTACTGCTAGCTGGGTTAGATGAGTCTTGTGCTTCAACAAAGGCCGTTCCTCACATGGCTTCAGATGGGAGTAAGTTGAAGCAGCAGTGATCTCTGCAAAAGTCAGAAGCTGTGGCACTTTTTGTCTCACTCACCTCATTTCTATCACCATACACTTGACTGAGGAGCCACAGCTTCTTCTAGATTCAGTGGCCAAGGTCCCTTCACTGCTGACTAGGGTGACTGAACTTGAGTCTTCAGTGTGCACAGCTATAGTTTTTCTCTTGTTATTAATTCTTATTATATTCCTTCCTAATTCCCTTAACAGCTGTGAGGTTAACTCTTATTGTGAATATTTTATATTATGCCAATCCTGTTGCTCTCTTACCTTGACAATTTGTCCTTCCTTCTTCTTATATACCCTATTTATACACAAATGACTGAGACATTTTTACAGTTAAGTCCACCATCCGTTCTCAAGGATATATACATACCCATACTATTTTTGTTTTCACTGTTTTTGAGGAATCTTTGAAAATAAACTTCTCTATTTATGATAATTTGACTTGCAGTTTTTCATCCTTATCAGATACAAATACACTAAGCAGTAAGTAGAATATAGACCTCAGATTTTGAATTTTGATAGTCTACTGGGCTAGAGATGTATAACAAAATCATTTCTTATAATACATACAACACTGAAAGCAAATCTCAATCCCAAATGGCCACGTAACCATGATGGGACTCAGGTACTCGGCTAAGTGCTGTGCTAGCACTGGTATTCAGGAGATTGGGCTTTGTAAATGTAACCATAAGTTAAAATATTTTTAGCTAAAATAAGTTTATCTGTGTATCACCCAGCATGGGATATTAAGAGAAGATTTATATGATGATATTTAAATATATTAGATAGTGATCTCTTGTTCCTAATCCTGTTTCAGTAATTGCTTTAACTCATGTGAAATAATTCTCTAGACCTTGTCAGAACCAATTGCTACTTGAACAATCTCACATTTCTCATTTTACTGTTAAAATTCAACTACTACATTTGACAGGCATTTATTAAACACATATTATATTCCATAAACTTCTACAACATGCGTTTGTAAATTTTACTACAGAGAGCACTCACACACCAGAAAACTAGCTAAGGAGGAATCATGCACAAGGAACTGTGGGCAAGCTGAGTAAGAAGGAAAGGCCTGAATAGCAAATGAGGTTTCCAAGGCAGTCTTGACGGAAATCTCTACGGATGTCTCCCATTCCTTTGTTCACTCCCTATTTTACCCTCATATATCTCTATTCACTCTCATTGAGACTGTTCTTTGTGCAATGTGGGCAGGTTGGTGACTTCATTATAGAGCATTCTGTAAAACATTTGTTTGAGGGTTTTTTTTTTTTAAATAACATGAGTGCTAAATTTCTTTTGATGTAAGTGAAGTTATTTGGGATGTCTGTTCAAGACATACAGCCAACACAGAGCTGGACAAATGGTATAGTGTTTAAGAGTGTTTGCTGTACAAGAATGAGAACCTAATCCTAGAACCCATGCTACAAAAACCTGAGCATGTTTCTGCCTATTTGTAAGGGTGACAGAGATCGGAGCAAGGGCTTCTAGCCTCACTCCTGTTACAGTGATAGTTCCTACCTCAGATAAATAAAGTAGAGAGTGATAGAAAATTGGATGTCCTCCTCTGGCTTCCATGTGCACATAGATGTGTGTATCTCCACATGCATATACATATACACACATATAACACACTCTCTCAAATACATGTACACATACAAATCAAAACTGAAAAGAAATATAGTAACTCACATAAAATTCTAAGTACATCTGCCACCATGGCTTTATTTCTTAGCTATCTGAAATATACCCTGTTTCCTTGTTATTTACTGAGGTAGTAATATCTAATTTCCATCTGTTTTAAAGCACTCTATCCTATAGGCACCCGTAAAATCGGGATAAACTCTCTCTCTGAAACCCATGTTGCATTTCTCCAAGGCATACTTGCTCTTTGGTTGTGATACTTCTGTTGGGATCACAGCAGAAGGCAGATGGTACACCTACAGAGCTCATTTCAAAGAGTTTGATGAATTTCCAAATCTAAGGGACCAAAGAGCAGATAATGAAACACTCAACTATTATCAACACAGGGAGCGACACCTGGGGAGCACAAAGAAGAAGGGAGACTATTGGAGACAAGCAAGAGCCAGGGCCTCGAAGAGAATTCCTTCTGGTGCCCTGTGGGTATCCTTCTTCACCAACATAACCCGGAGTCTGGGATTGGCATCCTAGAGGTCAGTCTCTAGAAGCTAGAATCAAGGCATAAGAGTAAAGTCTGAACCCCATAGCTGTCTTTGATTTATAGATATTTCTATTTTTCAATCAACCAGAGCTACTACTCCTTTTCCTTCAACTCACTTCCAGTTTCATATCTTTGCTTTAGCTTTTGCTTTTGTTTGCTTGCTTGCTTACTTTGATTTGTTTTCTCAAGTGATAGGTGTGACAGGGATGAAGGGAAGGCATGGGGGGAACGGGAGGTGAACAGAATTGGGGTGTACATGATGTGAAATTTCAAAAGAGTCAAAATAGAAGTTATAAAAAAATCCTTCATGAAGGAATTATGTAATTTTTTCTCATGTTTTTATTTTTGTTTAAGTTTTCATTTGATTGAAACTTTTAGGTTCTCTGACTTTGTTTTTTAACCTCAAGGATATTTTATCAGTGTTTAAGAGAAAACAGCACAGGTGGAGTGAAAATCTAAGCAGCCAGCATGATGTAATAGAGACAAAACCAAACATTCTTTTAAAGTTAGTTGTGGAAGAGAAACAGGCTGCTTAGTAAGAAATGAAAAAGCATTCCAAAAAAAGTAGGTAAACTAGCAAGTGGAGGAAAGAGCTCAAAGGCTTATTGTAAGGCCTTCATGATGATTATTACTATGATTTATCATCATCATCATCATCATCATTATTCCCCAGTGATACACTTAGCAAATGGACTCGAAATCTGACAAGTCAGAGATATTAACTTTAGAAACGAGCATATTTTCTTCTCAGAAAGTTAAAGATAATTGAGTCTTGATGCCAGACACTCACTTTTTACTGACCACAGTTGTTCTTATACCCAAAGGAACAGACTAGAGAATGTCTTCAAAAGAACTGACTAAAAATATGTTTTAGGGAGGCTGGAGAGAGGACTCAGTAGTTAAGAGCACTGGCTGCTCTTGCAGGGGATCTGGTTTCAGTTCATGGCACCCACACAAAGGCTAACAACCACTTCAGTTCCACTATCAGTTCCAGGAGATCTGATACCTTCTTCTAATCTCGATATACACATTGTATACACATGGTACATATTTACACATAAAGGCAAAACACTCATACCTATAAAATGAAGTATAAAACTATACCATCAAATATATACAAATGCTGAAATGTGTATTATAGAATGTAAGCATTATTTAAAACTGAGAACTACAGAAGTTAGGGCACCTCACGTAGTCAACACAAAGAGTAGACAGAAGTTAAATTTGCTATGAAGAGCAAAGGATGATTTTACCATGTTCCATAAATTCAAGGTGCCAACACAAGGGCACATTCTTTAAGCATTCTTTTCACTTCTGTCCTCAGAGCCTTTTAAAGCAATCCACTGATTTCACACCATTGGTAACTTTTGGTCATTGTATAGACCAAAACCCCTTACATGTCATGTTCAGACTGCAATTGTACATCAGTGGATCTAAGTGCATTATGAAACATGACAAATATTTTCCAAAAAGAAGACTGACGAATTGCTCTATTTTTGTGATAACTTCAAATATTTTAGTCATAATGAAGGCAGGACAGTTTTACAACGGAAATTTCCAGACATTGCCATAGAAAGAATTTAACAATTTTGTGAGGTCCATATGTTGGAAATGAATATATCTGAGGTAGACTGACTGCTATCCTGAGAGTGGTGCACATTTGTCGGAGTTTATTTTCTACCCTGTGACAGAACTGGAGCGATGGCCCAACTGACTCAGACTTTCTGGTTAATTTCTCACATCAGAATATAATTTCTACCTTGGTAATCCAACAGATGGTTTATCTCTTCTTGCCTTGGATATAATGAGAAAGGGGATCAAATTCAGTGTCTGGTAGAGCCAATGTTGAAATTCTAACACAAATCATTGACACTTTCACACCTGTGCACAGAAGTGATGTATCTAGCTGTCCATGCCAGCTTGTCAACTTAAGTGCCATGGTTTCACATCTCTGGTTTGGCATCCTATGGAGAGAGCCCATTTGGGGACACAGTCAGCTGTTGACTTATACTGCTTCCCATCTTGTTGTCACTATTTTTTCTAGTTCTCGAGAAAAGAATTTTACTATTTTGTTCTGAAGCAAGGTCAGGATAATACCCCCTCTCCCTTTTTCTCTCTCACCAAATATCTCTACCCACTATACTTGCCAAACTCTCAAAGAGGAAGTGTTCAGAGTAAAGCATTACAGCGTTATGTACATTACAGATGTACTTTGAGTATGGAGGGGATTTTGATTGAGTGACAAATTAATATTTTAGCTAGAGAGATTTCATGAATGTTACTTGTTTTGAAGCCTCATCTAGAAAATTGCATTCTAACTGGCTATGACAATTCACTCAAAAAAGCATGCTAATTTTGGTACTCATTCCTGATGTTATGAAAAGAATGGCCACTCTACTTCCCATTGTTCCATGTACCTCATTGTCTCTCTACTCAGCAAGGCCTTTAAGGGTATATGAAGAAGCTCACATTTTTCAACAACTATTGGAAATATTTCAACAACTAAAAAACATTGAAACACACAAAACATGTTCTTTTAGATCCTGAATATTCTGAATTCACAGAATGTTTTATGGAGAATAACAATGTTTCCTTTTTATAATCTTATTTCTAAATATTTTAAGAGCACTGCATCTCTAATTTGTAAAGGGAAACCAAGGTGAATTATCAATTCAGATTGATTTTTGCAATTGCAATTATTGCAATTATCATACATAATACATAAGCAGCTTATTAGATAGCATTAAGTTTGGAATATGAAAAGGGAGCGAATACATAGTAAATATTTACATTTACGGGAACAGGCTTACAGGGTTTATAAAGGCGAAATACAAATTTTAAAAGTAACATTATAGCTTCCTATTATTAGGATTAAAAAATACTGAGTAGAAGATTAAATACTGCCCAAAAGCCTATGGAGAAACCTAAATAGCTTTATTTTCAAAATAGTGTAGTCATCTAGTCAGGGTTCTAAAAAATTCCAAAGAAAATCAGCTTCTCCACAATGTACCTTCAGTAGAGGTGGTCAAGCTGCACAATGAATGCCTTGCACTTCAATTTTGAATTCTCTTAAATATATTGCATTATATTTAAAATGTTTAGCAGAATGCCTGATACATATGGATGGATATTCAACATCATTGCTCATCTCCTTGAAAATAGTGATATGAATGTCTTAAGTCCCTTCCATATGTTAACACGATCCCAAATCAGTTCAGTTACAGCTGTCAACCCACAAATCTAAAAGGGTTCATCTTCCAAAGATGACCCAATCCATCCTTCCAGGAGCAATAATGGCTGGGCACAAGAAGTACAGATTATCCAGCTCCGTTTACAACTTGGTTCTAGAGGTTTTCCTTGTCTCTCAATATAGGATGCCACACAGGGTGCAGTCCCTTTCTTATGCTTCTGAAATTTTAGTTCCCTAACTTCAGTACCATGTTTGGTTTCTTCTTTCATAGATATGATTCTAAACATGTTTAACCTATATAAATGCTGTTAATCATAACTAATCTCAAGAACCACTTTTGTAAAATGGTTTGTTCTCATCTCCACATATAAGAGGTAACCTTCTTCCTGGTAACTCATTATCATTCTATATTTTAAAGTACAGCAACTCCTTTACCCTGTCCTTCATTTTCATACTTTTATACTTGTTTCATTGTCAATTAGTAGGTACAAGTATTGTTTTATCTTTATTATTCACAGAACTATATCCATCTGAACTTAAAATGAAGTTGTACACATCATCACTTAACAAAAAGTTCATTCTTTTGACTTATAAATACAGTTGTATGCCAATTTGTAGAAATATATGTATATATGTGCTGATTTTTCTGACTTTTCAGTTGTTGAGCCTAGAGAAGTACATGCGGTCCAATGTACAGGAAAGAAGACATACCTTTAACTCAAAAATGATGTGGAGATTTGTGGAATTGGCTCAGTGGGTTGATTACTAGCTGAATAATCAGAGTACCCTGATTTCAAATTTCCAGACCCCGTGTAAAAGTCTGGTCTTGATTCTGCACATACCTATAAGAGAATCACTGGGGATTCTTGCTCGATGCCAGCCTGGCTCAAAGGTCATTGAGAGGTCCTGTCTTAAGTGAACAAGGCAGACGAACATGGGACAGCCAAACTGCTGTTCTCCCAGTGTCTCCCACATGCACAGGGATGTCGTCACTCAAGTACTGCTTATATACTACATGTGTATATAGCACACACAGAGTAATGATTCAATTTTGTAGCAATATGAAAATTTACAGAAATGTATGTCTATATTACTAAGTTTCTAATTTTAAGACTTATCGGAAGTTAGAAAAACTCTCTCTTGCACTAAGTCCATTAAGAAATACAGTTACACCATCTGTGTCTCTCACTGCCAAAAACAGAGAATTTCCTACTCCAATGTGAGACAGCATGGCCATTCATGCTACTGTATTTTATAATAGTTGTCACAACATATATTAAATGTAAGTGTTCTTAAGACATTCATAAACATCCTTTTCTAGTACAATGGACTATTCGTCTTTGAGAATATAAGTACCCAAATTTCTTTTTTTAAATAATGCATTGTTTATTAGACAATTGTAATTTTAGGCAAAATTGTAAAATCACAAAGGTTGGGCACCTTTGATGCCTTTATATCGCCCAACAACATACATCAGGAATGGGAAACAATATAAACTGTCAAAAGCTCCATGTCCATATTCCTCTTCTTAAGCTGTAAGGAATGCTTTTTCACTAAATCATCAGAAATCCCTTGAGTGACAAGATTCTTATACTCTGGCTCCCTCTGTTCTTCTTTTCATTTCTTCCCTGAAGTACTCAAATTTCTAAAGCACTTGATGTATTCTTTGTGAAAATGTATAGCAGGTAAATTGGATTATAATTAACAAAGTGACTGAGACTGTGTTGGGGTTCACTATACACACAAAATAAAGCATATCAATCCTAAAATTTGCATAAAAGCTAAAACTAGACGATTTAAGAAATTTTATAGTTCAATTTTAATTTTTACCTTAATATGTAAATGAGCACATTTGTATTCTTGTTTGCTTAAATTAATGCAAACCCATATGTGAAACAGAATATTTTCCTTCAAGACTAATGTGTAATTTTTGGAAATAAAAGGAGAATAAAATTCTGAAATTTTTATTACATTAAAATTTGAAAGAAGCAAAATAGAAATAATTCATGAAATATGTATGTCTCTATGCAATACTAAGTGGCATTAACTAAACTATGAACATAATGTTTCAATACATATACCAAATCATCATTTCTTTTACTTACTAACAGATTTTATTGACTACACTAAAATGTCTGGTACAAGCATATGAATTTATTTCAAAACCCAGGAATCCAGATATACTTGTTAGGCACACACGCAGGCAAACAGTTCTATAGTCAAGTCTGTGGGAATTTCTACTAACTAGGCTCAGACAACAAATGATGCTACAAAGGAGGAGCATATGTTCTGGTTATTCCAAAATGTTAATATATACAGGCATTCTGAATTCTACGACATTATAATAAAAGTGAGCTACCACTTTAATGAATCTTGATTGATTAACTGGGCTGAAAACTTGACAAAGATTGCCTCCAACCTCTCTTTTGGGCAATTAAAAGAATTTAGGGTTTTAAAACAATTGGGGGTATTACTCCAAAAAGGTATGCTAGCTATTAGTTCTCTACATTTTAAAAATTCATTCATGCTGTACTGTGGGCATCAGCATGAAAAGTGACAACATAAAAAAGATGTTTCAGTGCTTCATTTTAATAGTATAGCTTCCTCTAAATAATAGTTATAATATTTATAAACTGAATTTTCATGAAAGAAAAATTTTAAGACTATGAAAAATTTTAATTCTGGAATATCAGAATCCTTAATAAAGGAAAAGGTAGCAGATGATCTAAGCATTGAAATGAGGAAAATAACTCTCCAATGGGCAGGGAGTGCACACTATAAATAATGACTTTCTGTGGGGCTGGGAAATGCATAGCCCAGAGACTGTCAAAAATGTTGGTCGTGACTGAGAGTGAGCAAGCCCATCCCTTCCACTTCTATTTCCAGAGCCTTGTGCTCAGTCATCAGTCATGGGACTTCATTACATCAGATGGTTACTCTTTACACTTCTTGCTCTCCCCAAAACTGAGAATGCATTGAAACAATCAACTGTGTCTCTATTGTGCATCTTCCAGACTTGGGAACTTAGAAAACTGCCATTAGCAGGAGTTTGTAAGAACAAAGGTTGTGGACCTATAATCATAGAAAGGGGATGCACTTCTAACCCCACCATATTCCCTCTACTCTACCTATGCCAGGGTAACTGTCCAGAAATCTGCAAAAGCCATTACAAGGATGGGTTAGTTCTATAGAGAAAAAATAGATTAAGAAAAGACTATTATTAGGAGCTACTACACTTTTTTTAATAGAATATTATATTCTTGAAATAAGACATCATTTTTTAATATTTTCTCTTGTCTACTTAAATTACACTATATTCCAATGTTGATAATAATAATGAGGTCAATGACAATATGTGTTTACTAAGCCCTTTCTATAGGCCTTTTAACATCCTAAAACTTCCCAGGTCCTGACACATGAAGAGAGTAAGGTAAGGAGAAGAGTAACTTATCAAATCTTTAGTTTAGAGCATTGTTCTTTTTTTTTTTTGTAATTTTATTAAATTATAAAAAGTTTCCATTTACGCCCCTCCTCCCAACGCCCTCCCACTCCCCCCTCCCTCTCCTCCTCCCTCTTTGTCCCCAAGGGCAGTCAGGGTCTCCTGCCCTGTGGGAAGTCCAAGTTCCTCCCCCCTCCCTCCAGGTCCAGGAAGGTGAGCATCCAAACAGACTGGATCCCAAAAATCCAGTATATGCAGAGGAAACCAGTCCCAGTGTCATTGTCAATGGCTTCTCAGAAAGACTGCAGGCCAGCCACATTCAGAAAATCCGGCCACATTCAGAGAATCTGGTTGGATCACATGCTCGTTCAGTCACGGTCCATCTGGCCTTGGTAAACTCTCATTAGATCCAACCCCTTGTATCAGTGGGTGATAGTATCCCTCGCAGTCCTTCGTCATTTTCTTCCTCCTTCTGCTCCTCATTTGGATCTTGGGGGGCTCAGTTCGGTGCTCCAACGCGGGCCTCCATCTGTATCGCCATCCAACGCCAGATGAAGGATCTATGGTGATAAACAAAATATTCATCAGTATGGTCACGGGCCAAGGCCGGTTCAGGCACCCCCTCCTCTGTCCAGAGAACAATCTGGGGATCTCTCCTTGGACCTGGGATCCCATATATAATCAAGTTTCCTGTAAACTCTAAAATGACTCCCTTAGTTGAAATATATTCTTCCCTGAGATATATTTTTCCCTGAAATATATTCTTCATCCTTCCTCCCTTCCCCCCATCTCGGTCAACCGAGCTTTCTCCATTCTTCCCCTACTCCCTTCTCTCTAACCCTCTCCCCTTCCAACAACCCTCCCACCCCACCCCCCCATGCACCCAAGGTTACCTGGGACTCTTGACTATTTCCTACCTCCTGGCGGAGAGCTAAATAATCTTCATCAGGTTCGTCTTCTTATTTAGCTTCTCTAGGATCACGAATAATAGGCTCAAAGACCTTAAATTATGGTTAGAATCCACTTATGAGTGAATACATACCGTGTTCCTCTTTTTGGGTCTGGCTTACCTCACTCAGTAAAGCGTTTTCTATGTCCATCCATTTGCATGCAAAATTCAAGATGTCATTATTTTTTACCGCTGAGTAAAACTCTAATGTGTATATGTTCCACACCTTTGTGTTTTAATTTTTTGAGACGGGGTTTCTCTGTAGCTTTGGATACTGTCTTGAAACTAGCTCTGTAGACCAGACTGGCTTCAAACTCACAGAGATCTGCCTGCCTTTGCCTTCCGAGTGTTGGGATTAAAGGCGTGCACTACCACCACTATTAATTTTGAAGTTGATTTTGAACCTCACAGTTCTGTTTGGAGCCATTCCCTTTGATCATTTTCTTCTCCTGTCTTGTATACTGTTAAAAGTGGCCTGATCCTTTGGCTTGCGATTGCCCTTGTTTCAACTAACTTATTTGGTAAGCATCAGAAGTGAGGAGGTTATCAACTCTGAGTGGAATTCTGAAAGATGCTGGACTGACTAACATCACTTAATCCTGCAAACCTTGGCATATGCTGATTATTCAAGATATCAATCCCATATTCAAATATCCTAGTGATTACATGTTAAGGCTCTCTCTGGTTTTCTGTTCTGTCTCTGTATTCCTCCCATTTGTCTCCAATTCACATTGATCCTTCCATTTCAGCCATTTCCATACTGTGACTTCAGGTATGCAGCATCATGCCTAGCTTCAATATTTAGTCATTGCTTGTACCGTGATGTATTTAAACTTTGTCTGTAGCTAGATAAATTCATATTAATATGCAAACCAAAAATACCAAATAAGTTTGGGTAACTAATTCTGTTTATTTTAGAAAGTACAGACAGTTAACAGAGAGATAGTATATATAAACATGTGTCTAAATGCAGGGACACACATAGTTCTCTTACTAACTTGTTACACAAAAACATGAAAAACATTGTTGCATGCATTCATAGTCTTACAAATTAGAGAATTATATCCACATGAACTATTTTGTCCTCATTTATACTTCCTGTTAGAGATACAATTTGTAGAAATCTAAGCAACTAAATACCTCCAGCCCCCAAATTCACCACTGAGCCACAGTCAAGATAGAAAAGGAAAAGCTGTTTCCTAAGTTTTCCAAATTTGTAGCCAAAAGTCCATAAGAAAATAAAATGCCTGCTTTTAAATTGTTAAATTTCTTGTTACTTGTTACATGAAATTAACCAAGACAAAAGAACAAAACAAAAATTGGCATCTTCTCAAATGTTAGTAACTACATAAAAATGAATAGGCATTATTGACATGTTCAGAAAAATGGACACTGATATTACTCACATATTAACATAGTATAAATCTTTCTGAAATTTTGCTATCGAAAAGACAATCATAAGTTTTTTTTAATTGCTAAAGTAGGAGAAAATTCACTCTTGTATTTTAGGCAAATGTTCTGTTCATTTGAATTTAAATCAATTCCTGTAATAATTGGAATGCTTAAATTTTAAAATAGTCTCCCCAAAATAATTCTTCATTACATTTCTATTTATAAAAATTTAATACTATCTCTTCACATGCAGATCACAATATTTCCTTTTGCGAAACAGAGAAATACAAAAATATCCCACCATTATATATTTATTAAAATTTACATACTTTAACATAGTTCAACGTTTCTTTTATATCTGCATAATTGTTTCAAGTGTCAATCACTATGTCTCACCCACATATTCTTCCACGATCACATGATAACTCCTCTCAGGTAGAATTACCTTTAGGCATCAGAAATAACTTTAAAAAGTGAAAGTTAATTATTTCATTACATATTTATTCTTAATGTGTTTATTGTTACTTTCCATTTTTTATATATATGCACATGTAATAAAACATAGCTAAGTCTCATAGTTTTACACTTTTGGATGTCCAACCACATTAGTTGTGTCATTGAGCCCTCCACGGGTGCATTAACAACCTTACTTAAAATAATCTTCCTTTGTTTCAAGTACGTTGGTTCCAGTATACATAAAATGTGGAAGTTTGTTCTCTCTCTCTCTCTCTCTCTCTCTCTCTCTCTCTCTCTCTCTCTCTCTCCTTTTCCTCCCTCTTCCTCTCTTTTCTCTATTCTTCAAACCCTCCCTTCCTAAAATGCTCTTAGAGCATCCTTGGAAGGAGGTCAGAGATTGGACCTATGAGAGGAGACACACGCAAGGCTCATTTGCCCTTTCCTTTGTTTTTCCAGCAGAAGATGTGCTTACTCATCTACCTGGTGATAGCCAGGGTGTTGAGCAAACAAGAGCCTGATGTTTCTACAAAGGTGAACCTAGGCTCTGACACACCAGGTGAATGAATGTGAATGTCATATTCTGATTAAAAACTTTCTGCATTTCCCCTCAAGAGTTTGGAGAAATCTTCATACGTATTCTTGCCAAACATAAAGTTCACACACTTGGCAAGAAAACAGAGTCACAGAATGTGTAATATTATTCATACTAAGGGATGGTGTGATGGTGCATACTATCAAATGTCACAACAGAACTCAAAATGTTATATAACTAATAAATACAATAAAACATTTTAAATTACTATATATATGTGTGTGCATGTATATATAATCTGGATAATATAGATATTATCCAGAAGATAGTCCCTTGGGAACCCCATATTTTTCTTGTCATTATTTCTTTTTTTCTTTAAAATTGAGTATATCTTTCCTGAGCTTAAATGTTGAAATGTACTCTACCACAGATATTATTCTGGGCAGTTTTACACTTTCTGACCCATTTAAGCTTCCTGCTTAATTTCTGTGACAGAATATGTCATCCTCCTTTTGAGAACAATTCATTGACGCCCAGACAAGCTACTTCATCTCACCACTGTCTCCTGCTGAAGGAGATTTTACCTACAAATAATATAAAGAATGAATGTCTTTCAAATGTACTTCAAAATCATCCATCATATTTGATAAGCTAATGAGTTAAAATGAAAACTGGCCTTGTTACTCCCATAATTTAAAAGATATAGTAAAACACTATAGTGAAATTTAAGGTTTGCATAAAATTCAAGACCTACCTATCACCCCTCCCACATCCCCAATCTAATTTTCCAATACCATCCTACAGTATTTCCTACAGTATAAGCTTTTCTCGCTTGTACTTTTCCAAATGCTTCAGGTATCTGCATACAATCATGCAGTTCATTCTTTACCCTGGTGTGTGAAACTGTCCACCTTTAGCCTTCATCACCTGCAAATATTTCCTCATTATTGAAAATTCAGTTAGCTGTTATCTTTTCTAAAATGAATCCTTGGATTCTACTACGACTAAATAACTGTTCTACTGCTTAGTACTTCTGTATAGTCATACTTCCACTATTTCTTTGTTTTGGTATTAGTGAAATATTGTGTGATCCATGAATTTGAATCATGTATTCACATATTTTATTCATAATGTTGAAGGACTGTCTTTACAAGGTTTTCATTACATAATTCTTACATTTAACATTGTATTAGACAGAAAAATATATGGAAATTTGGCTTTCAACCTGTAACAGTGAACTATAAATTAATTTGATAAACTAAGGGTAACTTTAGTATATGACATCACCAGTACAAATCAGCTGGTGTTGAATAGGAGACACCATTTTCAAGAATGATTGCAGGGTTACTGCTCTTTCTTCCCAAATGGATGCAGCTCTATCTAGCTTCTCTATCTCATGCCATATACAGGAGGCAATGTGCTCTCACATATTCCTTTGCCCACTCACAAAGGACCAGAATAACAAACTGTTTTTGCTCCTCATGACTGGAAGGAGAAACACTTTTAACAACATAGATTTGCATTTCCCTGATCGCTAAGGATGTTGAGCATGACCTTAAGTGTCTTTTGGCCATTCGAAGTTCTTCTGTTGAGAATTCTCTGTTCAGATCAGTACCCCATTTTTTAATTGGGTTAATTAGAGTTTTAGTGTCTAGTTTCTTGAGTTCTTTGTATATTTTGGAGATCAGACCTTTGTCTAATGAGGGGTTGCTGAAGATCTTCTCCCAGTCCGAAGGTAGCCTTTTTGTCTTACTGACAGTGTCCTTTGCTTTACAGAAGCTTCTCAGTTTCAGGAGATCCCATTTATTCATTGCTTCTCTTATTGTCTGTGCTACTGGGGTTCTACCTAGGAAGTGGTCTTCTGTGTCTATGTCTTGTAGACTACTTCCTACTTTCTCTTCTATCTGATTCAAAGTGGTCAGATTAATGTTGAGGTCTTTAATCCATTTTGACTTGAGTTTTGTGCATGGTGATAGATATGGATCTACTTTCATTCTTCTACAGGTTGACATCCAGTTATGCCAGCACCATTTGTTAAAGATGCTTTCCTTCTTCCATTGCATTCCTTTAGCTCCCTTGTCGAAAATCAAGTGTTCATAGGTTTGTGGGTTAATATCTGGGTCTTCTATTCGATTCCATAGGTTGACTTCTCTGTTCTTATGCCAGTACCAAGCTGTTTTCAATACTGTAGTTGTGTAATAGAGTTTGAAGTCAGGGATGGTTATACCTCCAGAAGTTCCTTTATTATATAAGCAAATCAAAACAACTATGAGATACCATTTTACACCGGTCAGATTAGCTAAAGTCAAAAACACCAATGATAGCCTATGCTGGAGAGGATGTAGAGAGAGGGCAACTCTCATCCATTGTTGGTGGGAATGCAAACTTGTGCAGCCACTGTGGAAATCAGTGTGGCGGTTTCTCAGGAAACTGGGAGTCAACCTCCCTCAAGACCCAGCAATTCCACTCTTGGGAATATACCCATGAGATGCCCTATCATACCACAAAAGCATTTGTTCAACTATGTTCATAACAGCACTATTTGTAATAGCCAGAACCTGGAAACAGCCTAGGTGCCCCTCAAAGAAGAATGGTTAAAAAAGGTGTGGAATATATATACATTAGAGTTTTACACAGTTGTAAAAAACAATGACATCTTGAATTTTGCATGCAAATGGATGGAAATAGAAAACGCTTTACTGAGTGAGGTAAGCCAGACCCAAAAAGAGGAATATGGTATGTATTCACTCATAAGTGGATTCTAGCCATAATTAAAGGTCTTTGAGCCTATTATTCGTGATCCTAGAGAAGCTAAATAAGAAGGTGAACCTGAAGAAAATCATGTAGTTATCCTCCTGGAGATTGGAAGTAGACAAGAGTGCCAGGCAACCTCGGGTGCATGGGGGGTGAGTGGGAGGGTTGTCGGAAGGGGAGAGGGTTAGAGAGAAAGGAGTAGGGGAGGAATGGGGAAAGCTCGGGAGATTGGGATGGGGGGGAGGGAGGAAGGATGAATATGTGATCAGGGAAGTATATATCTAAACTAAGGGAGTCATTTTAGGGTTTACAAGAGACTTGATTATAAAGGGGATCCCAGGTCCAAGGAGAGATCCCCAGATTGTTCTCTGGACAGAGGAGTGGGTGCCTGAATCGGCCTTGGCCCATAACCATACTGATGAATATTTTGTATATCACCATAGAACCTTCATCTGGCGATGGATGGAGATTGAGACAGAGACCCACATTGGAACACTGGACTTAACTCCCTAGATCCAAACGAGAAGTAGAAGGAAAGAGAACGTGAGCAAAGAAGGCAAGATCAGAGGGAACTTTCACCTGTTGATGGGTGGAGATTGAGACAGAGACCCACATTGGAGCACTGGACTGAGCCCCCAAGGTCTAAATGAGGAGCAGAAGGAGGGAGAACGTGAACAAGAAAGGCAGGACCGTGAGGAGTGCGTTCACCCACTGATACAAGGGGACTGATCTAATGAGAGTTCACCAAGACCAGTTGGACTGGGACTGAACGAGCACGTGATCCAACCAGATTCTCTGAATGTGGCCGGATTCTCTGAATGTGACTGGCATGGGGTCTTTCTGAAAAGCCATTGACAATGACACTGGGACTTGTTTCTGCTGCATATACTGGATTTTTGGGATCCAGTCTGTTTGGATGCTCACCTTCCTGGATCTGGAGGGAGCGGGGAGGAACTTGAACTTCCCACAGGGCAGGAAACCCTGACTGCTCTTAGGGATGGAGAGGGAGGATGAGAGGGAGTGGGGGGACTGGGAGGGTGTTGAGAGGAGGGGCGGAAATGGAAACTTTTATAAATTAATAAACTTTTATAAATTTAAAAAAACAAACAAAACAAAAAAACAACTAACATAGAATGTTAGTATAATGTAGCAGGTCCTATACTCTAAGTCAATTTAAGTGATAGCTACTTTTATTATCTCCATTTTACCAGTGAGTTATGGGACATATAAAGAATTTAAATGAGCTCTGTGCTATGGACCGAGCTGAAGATTGACTTGTAAAGTACGAATGGATAAAGACATCTGAGAAATGACACAAGAAGGCACTTGAAACCCGGGGTGTTTTAAAGACATAGGAAATACAAATGCTGTGTTGTGTCACCTTGAGGTACTAAACTTCACCTTTGAAAGCGAAGTCTCCTTCCTTCATCTTTCCCCTTCATCCATATCTCAAAATTCCCATCTCTGGGAAGTGTAAAGTCTTTCCATGTATACCCTATCCAGGGCTTCTGTACTGAGTGAGTTAGACTTCACTGAAGATGCTCAAGAGTATTTACTTGCTTTGTCTTTTGTACTTATTTAAGCAATATGTATTTATTGCAGTATGGAAAGCCAAATCACAAAAAAGAAATGCAATGTATAATGTAAATCCAGCTACTGCTAAAATATTGATGAAAATGAGAAAGAAAGAGGAAGGAGGTTTGAGAAGAGGGGGAGAGAAAAGGAAACATTTTTAAAAAGGAAATGGAGGCAATCTTATGCAGATCCTCTCAAACCTTGGCTTTTCATTTACTATGGTGAATATTTTTTCATTATATAAAATAAATTTCTGATTGCTTCAGTATAATACTGAGCAGATATTCCTCAAGGTCTCCTCTCCTCACCAGCCAGCTGTTTTACAATAGCACCTTTAAACAACAGACCTACACTTCTAGACTAGCAGCATGGCTCTGAAATGTTGAAGGTAAGATGTACAAGGCTTTATTTCATCGCCCTGATTCACACTATAACTTTTATTTCACCTGAAACAGCTTTTGATAGCAGGACACTCTAGTTTATACCTATTTGCATTAGATTTCACTTAAACAATCTCCTATTTGTGTCCCTTGGACTATTTTAAATCTTATTTTAAGAAATAACTAAGTAATGAACAACCCTGTATCTGAAATCTATACTGCTCAGGATATTTAAGGCCTCCAAATTTGAATTATTAGATCATATGCTATGTATATTATTGAAATCTTCATATATAACGCACATTTTAAAAAATCTTCCAAAACCCTTGGACCAATAACCCTCATGATAATAGAGTAAGTATTCAGTTCTTTGCACTTGACACAAAAGGATCATTTTTAAAAGCATTATAATGCACAGTAAAAATTATGTCAAGTTAGTATTCAAGTTTGTAGCTTAAGTAATATTTACTTTAATATTTTAAATATACATTTCCAAGGCCTTCTTTATTTATTTTTATTTATTCTGTCATACTTTTTTTTACTGGAATAACATCTTACTTATAAAAGTTATCATAAATTATTATTGTTACTATTATTATTAGTGATTTGGCTCCACCTAATATATTGAAATACCAAACTGCGTTAATCCTTGTTTGAATACTGGCAACCAGTATTGAATACTGGTTCAACCTCCATTCACACATATATCTCCATGCTTCTGTTTCCTATACAGTTCTGGAGAATGCAAGTCAACTATAGAAGATGGGAATCTCATAAAAACTATTACTATTAAAGAATATCAATTACTTGGCGATAAATAGGTTTCCATTTCTTTATTCGAAACCAGTCACCATTAGCCAATCATCTTTAATTCAAGCAGACTTTAGGATAATTTATGTTGTTTGTTACGGGGAATTTTCCTTTGCATTCAGCCAGTTTTGCTTCATTAAGTTCAAAATAAAGCTCAGAAATAGGTTTTGTAATAAGCTCTCTGCTAATTCTTGTGAATAATATCACTAATATCATTCTGAAGAGTAATGCAGACTAGAAAATAGAATTAAAATAGGTGGCTAGAGTATGGTAGAATCAGTATCATAATGATACACAGAATTATGTGATGATGAACATACAGGAAAAACATTTAACCTGATCTATGGTGGTAAAAGGGGGTTTCTTGGCTTAGAACTGATGCAGAGGTTCAGTCCTAAGGAATTACTGTAATCACAGTGCAAAGATTGAACATAAATCAGCATGATATATATGTTGCCCTAAGGTATGAAGATGATGTGGAACATGGAGAATTTCTTGGGCTGTGTAAGAATTCTAGATTTTACCCTAAAAACCATGGGGGCCTTCCAAGTATTATATAAATTTTTAATTTAGAGAGATCACTTTGGTTCATATACTGTCAACTGGAGACTAAAAGACCTGTCAGAGGACCACTTATGAGCACTTTGGGTTAATGTAAGTAAGAGAAAGAGGAAACTTGACTGTGACAGTGTTGGGGGTAATGTAGAAGCACAGAGACTTGGCATTAGGAGTTCAATGCCAATTATTGACTTGTCCAAGGGAAGAGAGGAAGAAAGCAATAAAACTACTAGTTATTGGCTAATGGAAGTCAATGAATGTTCTTTCCATTTTTCAAAAACTGATAATATAAAGAAGCTCGGTCATATTGGACACAAGGGATAGATGTGATTTGCAAGTCTCCTTTAGCCATTTGTGCCCACAAACACATTGGTGTATCCCATCTGGCTTCAGGAAGGGGAACAATACATAGACCTTTTTATTTTTTATTTTTTTTAATGAATGCATTCTCACCAGTGTGCCTGAAAGAGAGTATGAAGAGAAGAAACACAGTTTAAGAGCTAACACCCCTGTTAACCCTTGTAGATACATACCAGGCTAACGAGAGTGCCAGGGTGCCATCTGACCACCCACAGTTCAATGGTTCTCCCCAGAACTGGGAGTCACACTGAGGGAAAAGGTCAAGAGCAAATTCGAGAACCTTTCCTGTCATGACAGATACAAAGCTCCGTATCACTAACTCAGTTAAGAGAACTGGAGAGTTGTCTTTTGACACACTTGTCCCTGTGTGATTGTTGTGTGCGCATCCTCTGCCCTAGAGGTGTGTGACTGAAACCCATCTGTCACCTCTCTGGTAGAGAAGAGACTCTAATCTCATTTCAGGGACTGGAGATTCCCATCTGCTGTTAAATTATGCCCTTTTCAATCATTCACTCAACTAATAAGGGATCTGAAGACAACCTTGAGTTTGGAGCTGCTGTGAAATTGTAATATGCATTAGACTGAGGTTTTCACCACAGTACAGAGAGTGACTCGAGGAAGAGCATGAAAATGGCACGGATGAGACACTCTGCTTACCAAGTTGATTTTTTTAAAAGTAATGCTGAGATATTAGCATGATTACACATGGAAAATTGCTGTTTAATATCAAATACATACTTTAATTTTATATTTTATGATAATTCAATCCTTCCAGCTACTCAACTTATGCCTGTTAAATTGATTCTAAAATATAAATTTTAGTGTAAAAAGAACTAATGGCTGGTGAAAAATAGTGAAATTTCAGAAAGGTGAAAGTTAAAGAAAAATGATCAGAGCTCAAGGGATCGCTCAGATGTTTAAGAGTTACATAAAACAGCTGAGTAGGGCAGGTGGCTTTTCAATCCTTGACCTGGAAATGCAAAGACAACAGGCTTCCTAGCCTGCCAGCCTAGTCCACTTGGCAAGTTCCAGGTCAGTGAGAAACCAACCCTGTCTCAAAAAGAGTAGATGGAGATGGGGAGGATGGATGTCTCCTGAGGAATGATGCCTAGACCTGAAATTGTTCTCTGTCCTTCACACTCATCACTCACCCACACACATGTACACCTGCACATAGAACACATACATACGCATACATATAAATATGTTTCAAATCATCCTAAATCTCAATTTAGACCTTATTTTGCCTTGTTAATGTTTTCTCTGCATCATTGCATCATACACTGTACATGAATATATGCTTTGGCATTTTTACTAAAATTTTCAACCCTTTTATGATTTATTATTTTGGACAAACAGATTTGTCACCTTCAAAAGCATGAGGATTGCAAACAGCCCACCTGCATTGCTGTTGTCTGGAAAAATCATGAGCTGTCCCCAAGCTTTGCTCTTTTGTTTACTTCAGGTTTTTACTACAGACCCACTTTCTCAATGCTGCCTCCGCCCTGAGTTTTTATCTCCATAATTTAAATAAAGCATTAATTACTGTAGACATTTATTTTCTTTATATATTTTGCCTCTAGATTAGAATTAGATGATTTATTTTAAACTCTGATTTGTACATAGACTAGTGTTTAGCACATAATAAAAATACGACAAATATTCTAAAGAAATAAATGAATCTGTAATCAGTAGACATCATGGCTATCTATTTGATGTTAGCCTATCCTCTATTTTTATTATTATATTAATTCATATTTTAATATAAAATTTGTTAAAAAATATTTATTTGAACTGTGAGCATAAAATAGTATTTTTCCCCCAGTAGAAATATCAATAGGAAAAGGCCATTAAAAAATCCATTGCCTTTGGATGTTTTGTCTCTGCTGCCAACTCATTGAGGCACTCCCTGGATGCATGCTGACTATACCTGCCAAGGAAGCAGGCAGGCGATCTTCACTTCTTTCCTGTCCAATTCCAATTGCATAGCTTTCTAGTAGACCACCTGATGTGGCACTTTCTCTCTGCCCCCATTCCAAGTGGTCAAGAAGACATCCTATATCATCAACCCTTTGTCTCAGTACCCAAACCCAGAAGCACTCCCTGGAAACCCATTAACCACAATGGCCAGGGAATCAGATAGGCTATGAATATCTACACTTTTCCTCCTGCCCTCCAATGCCAATCCCCCAGTCTTATCCCTATCTTTGTAGCAGACTACCTGCTGTGGCCCCTTCTTTCTCTTCTTCCCCTTCCCAGGGATCTACATTAATTCTGGTGGTATACCCAGACTGACTACCCTGTGTACTCTCTTACCTTACCCCCTTCTTGACCATCTACATTCCTTAGTGTCAGACACAAATACTTCAAAATACTGTCTACCCAGGACCCCCAGTGGATATACTGGGCAGGATCTCAGAAGATTCCATACCAGGCAACCATAGAATCACATTCTTCTAAGAATAGTTAAGGGCAATAGAAACCAAAGAATAGGATATTGTAACAACCCAACAAAGACAAGACCATATATCAGTGCCTAAAATTACAATCATCCCAACCCAGATACCACGATACATGAAACATAAAAACAGAATCAATGACAACCAGGACAATTTTTCTCCACTAGGATATAAGAATTCCACTACAGTAGGCCCTGAGAAATATGATATTTCTCATAAACTGATAAACTGAAGTACAAGCAAGGACCTTATAATGGGTATTATTAATATAGTCAAGAACCTAAAGAGGATATAAAGAAATACACTAATGAAATCTAGGGAAATACTAATAGTAGAATAAAATGGAAAAAAGTAGTTTAAAATATAAATGTAGAAATAAAATCGCTAAAGAACCCAAAATATGAGGTATAACTGGAAATGAAAAAAAAATTAGGAACTTGAATAGGAATTTTGGAGAAAAGTCTCACCAACAGAATACAAGAAATAAAAGAGGGAACCTAAGACATTGAAGAAAAGATAAAAGAAACAGATGTACCAATCAAAGAAAACTATCAATCTAAAAAACAATCAGACACTAAAGATCCAGGAAATCTGGAAAATGATGAAAAGACCAAATCTACAAATAGCAGGAATAGAGGAAGTTGAAGAAATCTTGAAGGTCAAGATTATTGAAAAATATTTTAACAAAGTCATAGAAAAAAATCTCTTAATCTAAAGAGGAAGGTACCCTTCAAGGTTTAAGAAGCATACAGAACTCCAAATAAATTGTATCAGAAAATAAATTCCCCAGGTAATATAATAATTAAAATACTTATTGTACAAAAAAGAATTAAAAAGATGAAAGCAAAATAACTAAGAAAGACTGATCTATTAGAATAACACTATTTAATAACAGCTATTCAACAATGACTCTAAAACAAGAAATACCAGAACAGATTCTTTACAAAGTTTAAGAGACCACAAGTACCAGCCCAGACCACTATGCCCAGAAAAACTTTGGATCACGATGATAGATGTAAAAAGAACAGCGTTTCATGATAAAGTGAAATTTAGACAGTATATCTTTACAAATTCAGCTTGAGAGAAGGCACTAGAAGGAAAACATCAACCTGAAAAGGTTAACCATACCTAAGAAAAAGACAAGCAATAAATTATTTCAGATCAAAAAATCAAAAGAAGGTGAAAAAATCCACACCACCACAGCTAAAACCTAGAATTGACAAACACTGCTCATTGATAACTCTCAACATCAATGGTCTCAATTTCCCAAAAGAAGACAAAGACTAATGGAAGGAATGTGAAAAGATGATCCATCCTTCTTTCACATCCAAGAAACACACACTAATATTAAAGATGGACATCATGACATGGTACAAGAGAATGTACAAAGATATTCTAAGCAAATGGACCCAAGAAGAAGCTGGTATAATATAGCCACTTTACTATCTGACAAAACAGACTTCAAACCAAAACTAATTAGAAGAGATAAGAAAGGATACTAAATACTCAAGAAAGGGAAAATCCTCAAGGAAGATATTGTGATTCTAAATATCTATGCACCAAATCCAAGGGCACCCAAATTCATAAAAGATATACTACTACAGCTTAAATAACATCATCATTCCATTTATGCCCCAACAATGCTTAAGCATGCATGGGCAGCCTGTTTATGTCTGTTCTCCAGATGTTCCTATCCTGAGTAGTCCTAGATACTTGTGTTATTGTCACACTCAATGTTCCACAGTCTTCCTTTATGCTGTCTATCCAGTGGTTTCTGGGCCTTCCTCTTTGCCTTATCCCATGCACTCTTCCAAGCAGTGCTATCTTTGGGTATCTGCCGTCATTCATTCTCATAACACGGCCAAAGTATCTCAAGCACCAATGCTGTATCCTGTAGTTTACTTCCTTATGGAGATGGAGATGTTTCTTAATGTTATTGTTGCACAGTATATCTCTTTGTGTGACTCCTACAATCTTTTTGAGACATGCCATCTCATACATATTCAGCCGCTGTTCTGAGGAGAGTTTCCTTGTCCAGGTTTCAGAGCTATAAAGGAGGCAGTTCAAGACCAGTGTCTCATATACTTGTAATTTTGTTGTTGTCGTTATGTCTCTTGATGAGCAAACCTTTTCTAGTGGCTGGAATGCAGCCCTCATTATTCCTATCTGCCTTTTGACATCTGAAATGGTTCCCGCCTTTGAACTAAGCTTTCCTTGCAGATAAACATAGTTGACTGTTTGCTTGAGGTTCTGATTCTTTACTTTATTACGATGTTAAAATCCTTGTGTGCCCTGCCCATGTGTTCTCTTCTCAATCTTTACTTTCATACCAAGGTTTTCAGTTACTTCCACCACTCTCTTTACCATGACCTGCAGCTCATTTGGACTTTCAGCAACTAGAGCTGTATCACCAGCGAAACACAAGTTATTGATTCATGCACCACCTATCATCATGCCTATCTCCTCATCTTCTAGGAATGTTGCTATGCAATAGGTTCAGGGTTCTAGGCACTTCTCAGACTCATCAGAGAGATATGGAAAACCAAAGTAATTTTCACAGGATGGAAGCACTCAGTCATAATTCCCAAACACAAGATGAAGAAGAAGCTGAGCTGAACTGCTCAGATTACAGGGGCATTAGTTTGTTGTGCCATAGCAGCAAGATCTTCTCCTCCATTATCCTGCAAAGGATCAAGGGAAGAACAGAGGAAACCATGGCAGAGACCTGGTGTGGATTCAGAAGTAACAGGAGCAAAATTGATCAGATCTTCACTTTGAGGCAACTGGCAGAAAAATACAAAGAATTTGGAAAAGATTTATATGTCTGTTACATCAACTTCTGGAAGGCATTCGATAGCATTTGGGGGAGGACTTTGGGAAAGAATGAGGTTCTACCCATTGTCTCAGGTACACAGAGAAAATCATAATACTAGATAATGCCTATAAAGACGCCTATGTATCAGTCAAAGTCTGTGGAGAACTGTGATCAAAGTGGGAGTTAAGTAGGACTGTTGCAGGGATGTGTCCTCTTACCACTACTCTTCCATATATTAATAATGGCAAAGCCCCTTATTTCACTCACTTACTGATAATTCTTGTTATGTGGGAATGAAGTTATTGCTATTTTTCTGGACAACAATATGATTATAAATGTGCAGTGCTTGTTGATTTTATTAAAGCCTTTCATTAGTACAGCACTGTCATCTAACTCCTTGTCTAAGTCTGGACCCTTGGTACTGGAGTGGCATTTGCCTACATTGCCCTCTTCAGATGGGAGTATTGCCTAATTTAGCCTTTGGGCTGGTCATCTGTCACATTGCTACCAGCAGAGATCCACAATGCAGAACGACCTAGTACTGTGATCATTCCTCCCCACTGGTATCCACATAGATGCTGATTCCAATTTGATTTCTGGTCCTAATTTCTATAACACATCATGAATCTTCATCTGTAATTATAAATTTTTCAAGTTTTGTTCTTTGTTGAAGTAACCCAGTTTCTGTCTGATTATTCCTCATGACCTATACAATTCTTGTTATTTTCAAAGTAGAGATATTATCCCCATTCTGGACAATATATTTCTGATTTCTAATATAATATAATATAAAAACTGTGGATAGGAAGTAATAATTAAGTGGATCCCTAAAATCAAGAAGGCTAAGTGTCCCAAGACCCAGAAATCTCATCCTCTATTAGTGGAAGAGACATGGCACAACTACTAAAAATTTTGGAAAATTGTGCAATATATAAATTTATCATAAAATTAATTTTCCACAAAGCTTCAATTAATTTTCAAAAAACCTGCAAACTTAGCTATTCATTTAAATAAATGCAAACATAAACAACCCCCACAAAGTAGTGCAGGTGTTTGTCAGAGCTATCTTACTCAAGTACTGTGGGGCCCAGGCCACGCAGCTGCCTTAGCAGGCAGCACCAGGTTCCAGGCAAAACCATAAGCTGGCATCACCCAGGAACAAACCATTGAAAGGAAATTACGTACATTTCAATCATTGTAGATAGGATGACCTGACAGCACATATCCATCGCCTTTCACAAGGATACCTCTAGACAAATGTTAGCCAATCAGGGTTTGTGAACCTTAGAAATCCCTCATCCCTATGTGTGCTACTATAAAAACCCAACCCCGACTGAGTTCAGGGCTCTCTGACCATTCCAATATTTTAGATAAATGGAGAGTCCGAGTTTACAAGCTTGTGTACGAATAAAGGCTCTCTGCTTTTACATTCAGGACTTGGTCTCCTAGTTGGTTTTGGGGGGGGACTTCATGATCTGGACATAATATTTGGGGGCTCTCCAGGATCCCCCGAACCCACCAGGACCACCGGTCTGTAGAGCCTTCAGAGAGCCAATAAGTTTTCTGTATGTACATTTCATTTTATGTCGTTCTGTTTTGATATCCTTCTGTAAGTGGACCCAGAATCTGTGAGAACCTGTAGATGGTCTATGTGGATGCACAGAAAGATTACAGGCAGGGTACATGGGGATATGTCATCTGTATTTGGATCCCAGGAGCCTTTGTTATTAGAGTGGATCTCTCTGGCTTTTGTAGCTAGACACTCAGATGCTCCCAAAGTCTCAGTTTCAGTTCTGTAGATGGGGGGGTCACAGCGCAAAACCTTGAGGCTGTCATCTTTGGTTCAGCTTTCCCTCCAGGTGCTGGGAAGACTCTGTATTGTTCTGTGTGCTGTTTTGTTTTGGTCTTTTGTGCATCCTTGTTCTGACTTACAAGACGAGTGTGATGAGACAGACTCAAAGCACGACTTGTTTGATTTTGATATTGAATCACTTCCAGGACTTTAGAGATAGGACCATATGCATAGAGGTATACTTTTCTAAAAGGGATGAAACAAACAACTTTACCAACCTTAAACATTCCACTGGAAGGCGGAAGCCTTGGCCTGTAGTGTGGAGCAATGCCGCAGGCAGGTTTGTCATAGGAGCACAGGTTGTGGGGCGACTCGCTTGTATGGATGTGTTTGACAGGTTGCCAAACTGTATGAGGCAAAGTGTGAGGAAGACAAAAGTAGTAGACCATTTCACTTTTTTAGTCAGAGACTTTCACACTTCTTTTTCAGTAACTGATAGATTGAGCCGGTGGAAAATCAGTATGATTTAGATGATTTACACAGCAAGTCAAACATCTTGGCTTACTTAACAGCGCAGAATAGTCCATCTGACAACAGGGGAAAGTACTTTGTTCTTAAACACACATGGACATTCACCAAGACAGACCACACTCTGGGCTGTGAGTTGCAATTTTGCCAAACAAGATAAATGAGATTTATATAAAGTGCATCCTAGACTACAATGGCTTTGTGAATCGATGAATTCATACAACATAATGATATTCACTTACAAAATATGATGTTTCTACATGTAAATATTACTAAATATAGCCTGATATTGAAAAATAATTTCTTTTAATTTGAAGACTAGGTCACATTAATTCACAGCGATAGAACATTGCATAGGCAAGTATGATGAGCTGTCTGACTTAAACAATCAGGAGAGGAATTTTTATTTTTTAAATTTTTATTGAGCTTACATTTTTCTCTGTTCCCCACCCTGCCTCTCCCCTCCACCCTTCAGCCTCCCTCAAGATTCCCATGCTACCAATTGACTCAGGAGATCTTGTCTTTTTCTACTTCCCATGTAGATTAGATCTATGTAAGTAGGAGAAGAAACTTTTTTAGGTGGGTGAAACATTCATAACTCAATTTGGGTGTTAATCATTTAGTTTATATGTTGGACAAAATTCATTTTAATTTTGTGGGTTAGGGAGGGGACCAAGTGGATAAAGCACTTTCCATACAAGCATGAGTGCCCGAGTTCAATTCCCAGCATCCACAGAAAAGCAGAGTATGAATGATTGCAGAGACAGGATCCCTCCAGAGCAAGATGGCTAGTTAGACTTCAATAAAGAACTCCTTGTAAAGTTTTTATGGCCCAACAAGCCTGTCTGCCAACGCAATAATCCAAATCAGATCAAGTCAAACCGAATTAGAAAAAGCCCAGGTTTAATGGATGCCAGAATTCCCAGGTGGCCCTTAAGAAAAACACGGAGAAGGGAAAGGAGAACTGGGAAGATCATGTGTTCGTTCTCTGGGGGGCAGTTTAAATAGCCTGTGGTAGTGGTCTTGACCCTGTCTCGGGAGGGGGGTCACCATTTGTCGGACTATCTCGGAGGTGGAGTCTGGACTGCGACAACTCTCAGGGGAGGGTTGAAAGGAACTTTCAACCAAACATTCTGGACTCCTTGGATATATGGATGCCAGGGGACTGGGGTGATGACTGTACCAAAGATTTCAGACTTTGGATATAGGGATGCCAGAGGCCTGGGATGATGCTTCCAAACAAACATTCCAGTCTCCTGGCATATAAGGGTTTTGGGGGCTGGGTTGAGGCCTGGACCCAAATACGCATAAATACAGCTGGTCTAAGCAGCCAACTTTATTTAAAATACATGTTCAAATTTCAAACAGTGCATAGGCAAAATGAAATTCCTTTAAGACTCCTAATGCACAAGAATCTGAGGCAGAAGCATAAGAGCCGGAGATTAGCACCGCAGAACAATGCGTTCCAGGCCTGGGTTATATAATGACTCACTGTCTCCGAAAAATATTAAAAAAAAAAACTTAGAGCCATGTCAATGAGGGAAAACAATCATTGTGAAGAATTCAGACACAGAGTTACCCTGTTAGAGGACACAGATGGCTTTTCTAGTAACCGGAAGAGTAAAGTAATGATAGAATTCAGTAATCTCCAGAGAAGAGGAGGCTTTCAGCTCAGGAAGGAAATTAGCTTTGTTTATTACTGTGGTTTTTGTTAGATTTTATTTTGACTCATTTGCTCTAATGCTTCCCACTCTGTTTTTTTTCTCTCCCTCCTTTAGAAAGTTCCTGAATTCAGCTTAACCAGTGTGCAGTCTTGAGTTGTAAGAGTTAATTACAACTGTCATGACTGCTCCTCAGTAATCAAGCAGGTTTGCATATTTACCAGCTAACTACTAGTTGAATATTCCAATCATAATCTTTTCCATATTCAGAACATTCCTTTAAAATTAGCATTCTGGTGGCATGGTTTAGATATCGAGAGAGAGAGAGAACACCTCCTAGCACACCAACAGTTGTGCTACCTCTGTTCAGCATCTCCCAGTATGTAGAAAAGCTGTTTTCTCCATTGCTTTTGCTGTTTAACAGACATCAGTCATAGCCCAGATAGTGTTTCACCCCTTTAAGAATCAAAGTTTTCTCAAGTATTTTATGTAAAGTTCATGACCTGCACTACATCACAGAACTTTCTGATTAATATTTATCTCACTGGTTGCCACTGCAATATTCATATTCTCAATTTAGCAAAATAAGCACATGCATTAACAACAATGTACACATTGACCTCTGAGAGACCTCAGCACATTAAATGAAGACCACTGTAGCTGGCCCAACACACTACTCATATTCCTTGTTGTATTATTTAGATGATACATAGCATTAAATATGCTACATAAAAGGCAGGATAAATTTTCATTCTTCATCATTTCTTTTGTTCCTATATGCTTGGCACATAAAGCACAATGATTTTTTTAAATTAAACCTAACATGTATTAAGTATTCAATAATTGCTTAATGTCTAGTTCTATCAGTAAAGCAGACTTATACTCTTGATCAATACTCTACCTTCACAAGGTTCCCCACAGCTTTCTACAAATCTGAATTCCATAGACTACTGTGAAGTCGTGATTCCATAGACTACTGTGAAGAAACACTCTTGTGGTTAGATATGAGCACACGAACACAAGCAGCAGCGGAGATGAAGTTAAAATTGCTTCATCTGCTATGATCATATCTGTGTACTGTTATTAGCTTGACTATGTGATAACCAATAACATTCTATATGATTTTATTAAACTTTTCCTCTATCTCATAATCTTCTTAAAGAAAAACTTTATTATTACAAGCTAAAATTAATTTTTATTTATATCTATCTTTTAGAATGCATCATAAATTATTTAAAGAAACTAAAAAATCCCTCTTGGGTTGTTATGGTAATCTCACTGTATTAAAACAATGCTTTATACTACCTCTGATATAACCTTATTTTTTACCTGCAAAAAGATCAACTAATTTACTTTAAATTGAGTTTCTAATATAGTAAACATATTAAACAAATTTTATTAAATGAATTTATTTTTAATAAAATATGATTTAAAAATTTCTTAACATATATGTATCTGAAAAATATAAAACAATGTTAATATACTATGTGATTCTTCTAAAGATATTTTAAAAGATATCTACAAATTTTCATGACAGATACTTCAACAAATGCTTTTGTATATCTATCTTCTTATGATTTATTTACATAAGTCATATTTTCTTAATGCTATGCCCAGTCCATGGGCACCCCCAAAGACCACCAGGGAGACTGACTCACCGAAATGCAAAAGCAAGGTTTATTGTGTGCACAATACAAGCCAGCAGGAACCTAGTCAGTGCAGCAGCGGCAAGAGGAGCTACCTTGCCCTTCTAGAGGGCATTATTTAAAGACAAAACCCAGAAAACTTACAATTAACAGCAGGGTTGGTGCTGGCAGTTGATCCTATCTACAACAGTTCTAATTTCCTTTGGATGCATGGTCTATCCCTGAATGGTGCCTGGGTAGTCTCAGTTTGAGGTCTTTATCAGAACCAGGTATTGCCTCAGGGTAAACTACAGAGACTCAGGCCTCTATTGAGCTTGTCTTGGCTGGGTCCTACATCTACAAACCATATTATTAGCTTACTCAACACTTTTATTTTCTTTCATTTCTACCTCACAGGCCATATTCTAAAGACCTTATTTTCCTTTTGCAGCAAGTTTATTTATTTTTGTATTTTTATTTATTTATTATTTTACATCCTGACTGCAATTTTCCTTCCCTCCTCTCCAATTCCCTCTCCTACCTCTCCTCTATGCCCCCATCCATCCTCCTCTTTTCCTGCTCAGAATCCAGCAGGCCTCCCATGGGTATCAACAAAGCATTGCATATCAAGTTGCAGTAAAACTAAATAACACCCCCCATACCTTGTATTAAGTCTGAGAAGGGCAATTCAATATGAGCTAGAGGTTCACAAGAGCCAGTCAAAAAATTAAGGATAGCCCCTGCTCCCTTTGTTAGAAGTCCTACAAGTAGGCCAAGTTACACAACTGTCACATACATGTAAAGGGCCCATGCTGATCCCATGCAGACTCCCTGGTTGTTGGTTTAGACTCTACCAGTTCCTGTGAGCCAGTTTAGTTGTTTCTGTTGGTTTTCTTGTCATGTCCTTAAACCCTCTGGCTCCTAGAATCCTTCTTCCCTCTTTTCAGTAAGATTCCTGGAGCTCTGCCTAATGTTTGGCTGTAGGTCTTTGACTCTGTTTCCATCAGTTACTGGATGAAGGCTCTCTGATGACAATTAGGTTTGTCACCAATCTGATTACAGGAGAAGTCAACAGATTTATTTTTAGCTTAGAGAAATTTTATTCAATTTTTATAGCATTCTAGTAAAATATTAAATGAAATTTATACCTTTTTTTTAAATTGTGGCTTATAAAATCTGATCACTAGCATTCTTTGTTATTATTCACTTCTAAATGTGCTTTTGGATCGGTATTTTAGGAGTTTCTGATTTTTTTAAGGCTCTTCCAACAAAATTGAACTCATATCCCATAGAGTTTTAGAGAAGGAATATGCTGTAATTATTCAGCCACAGATAAGGCTGCACTTCCGGGTTCTAGAGTCATGCTGTGCGGACAAGCCCTTAGGCAGAAGTGCCTGAATGTTAAAGGGCCCCATATGACCCATATGCACACATGCGTGGTTACATCATCCATGTATGACTCAGCTAAGCCTTTGCGTGCATACGTGAGCTCATCATCTGCATATGACTTAGTCATGTTAACCCCCTGTGAACATGCACTAGGCAGGTTTAAAAGCTGGACATCCATCTTCCTCTCTCTCTTTGCACACTGATTTCCCAGGCCTGTCCATGCCCCCCTCTAATAAACTCCTAAGCAGGTTTGTTGTGGTTTCTGTGTTTCCTTCTCACTCCCACCAGATAATTTCATATACTACGTTGACAATTTCAGCAGATTTGGTGTCAGATGAAAGTTTAACTCATTTTATGATGGTTCGACTTATTATCACATTCGCGAAATAAGCCAAAGACAAACAGATTTACCAATACACTTCTTCATGCCCTTTTTTGTAAAGAATGCTAGTCCCATTCATTGGGTCAGATCATCCATGATTTAAATCTCTTCCAAAATGACCAACTCTTAATATTATTGAACTTGGAGTGATGCTTCAGCCTCAGCTCTGCAGGGATTGAAACACTGGAACCACAGTAATGTATAAGTGATAAAGACAATGTACAAAATAACAAATAAAATTAACAATTTTTAAAATTGTTACCATATGCAAAATAATCTGAATATTTCCACTGTATGTTTGAGTTTTATATCTTTCAAATATAAAATAGTGTGATTCTTGTATGAAGTTCAAAATAATTAAGTAAATAATCTGTTGCCTCTACAGTGCAAAGGGGTCAAGCAAGCGATCAAGTTCACCTTCTGGATATTGATGCTTGTAATGTTATCTTGGTCCAGGTTGTAAGTTCCATTCTGATCACTGACTGAACAGAATCCTTACAATGTGCATGATTTGCTATATATGTATAATAATTTATAAAATGTGACAAATAAAGGTTTAGCTCCAACTTCTTCCTTCAGTCAATGACCATCAAGAAAGGAAATTCTAAATACCATATGCTCTAAACAAGCTGCTCAGTTTTTTTGTTCCTGGCATCTATATTTTCTTCTTGCCTCTCTTGTTTATCTAGGATTTTATCTCATAGGTGCTGTCAAATATCACCATAGAAACTGAGAAACTCCCTTAAGGATGTCTTATAATCATTTTTAGTGGTCGTCATTGTGCCAAATTGCTCTGCAAAGTCTCTCTTCCATGACCAAGGCATCGATCCTATGGATTCAGTGTACCATTACTAGCTTTCAATTACAGCATAATATACTTTTAATTATATGCCTAGTAAGTAATATTTCATCCTTGTATTAAACTATATTCACTTCAATGCTAGATAATGCCTGATATGTGTCTATTGCTTGCAGCTTCTTTTCAATCATTGGATCCTCACATTCACATGTTTGCATATGTATTTATTAGCAGTTTGATAGCATTCTCACAATTGCAATGAAACATTTCATACACCTTACCCCTTTTACTTCTTCCTACTGATACTCGGGAAAAATAAAAACATTTTGAAATATTGTGAATGCACATGTAAGATGATATAAGCCAGACCTCCCATCTGCCAAGAATCAGGGGGTGAGGAAAGTGAAATGCCATTCTCTGATATCACATACATGTCCACATCTGTAGACATTGCATAGGGCTTACCCAATTCCAAAATAGCTTACTTTTTGTTGTTGTTAATGGTGATTTGTTATACAAAAAATTTAAAACACTGTCAGTTTCTGCTTTTTATTCAGCTTAACTACTTAAAGCAAAGCTACCGCTGGGGATTCAGTCAAGAATAACAGATGCCATCAGGAACAGAGAACTCTCTGTGATCAAGCTTCAATCTGCTATTTAGACATGCTCCTGAGAACCCATAATGCACCTCATTTCAACAGAAAGAAGACAGTTTGATTTCACCTGGAAGTACATTCTGCCTTTAAATTGCTTGAGAAACATATGAGTAGATGTTTCCCTATTGCTGTACAAGGGAATCTAAAGAGAATTATTTTCACATGAAAATCACAGCTCCCAATGTTTCCTAATATGATATGATGCTTAAATGCCTTTTAAAAACCCAAACAACAATGAATTCATAAATATAAAGGAGGATTCATTTATATTCTAATATATAGCACATACTGTGTTAATCTTGAGCCACTTCTTTAGATTACAGAGGCAGAATTTCATTAAAAGGACTTACTAGTTGACAGTGGCTTCAAGAAAATTATAAATAAAATCTGCCACTTTTGTTCCACACTGTGGGAATATTGTAGCCCAAGATTTCACCTCTGTAAAGAAACCTGCAATATTGGGTAATAAGAAAGAACTTAACAATTAATATTCATACTAGATTTAACAGATTTTGTCAGAACTTTCATAGTTCTTAGCATTTCCCAGTACCTTAGGGAGAAATGACTCACTTTTATCCAGGACCTAGCCTGGTGAGTTTGCCTGCTCTTCTTTTCCAGGCATCCTCCCCAACCTACTGGATCTGGTCCAGATCCCACATTCAGTGTCCAAGCCTAATCTCCACACATATGACTGCATGACAACCAACCTGTAGGCTTACATCATGAGCTTCCAAGGCTACCTCTGATATGCAGGCCCCTCCCACACCACCTCCAAACTCTCCTCCCGACCAGATCTACTCCACCATTCAGGTTTGGACCATGGCACACACTTTGTGCACAAGCCCAGGCCCTTCTGCTCACCTAAGCCATTTCCTACCTTCAGGCCCAAACACAAACCTTTTGATCTACCCTAATGTATTCTGTCCCTGTAAGACAGAAAACTGACAAAAGAAGTTCACATACTTAGATCTCATTCCCAAAACACAAACCATAAGTATGAAACATCAGGTCAGTATCTCCCCTCCAAAATCTACTAGTACTGTAGAAATGTTTGCCAGTGAGAATAGCCTAGATGAATCATGAATACAGAATTCATTAATAGAAGAAGAAGAGAAAATGGAAAGGGGAGAGGAGGAGGAAGAAGAAGAGGAAGAGGAAGAGGAAGAAGAAGAAGAAGAAGAAGAAGAAGAAGAAGAAGAAGAAGAAGAAGAAGAAGAAGAAGAAGAAGAGAAGAAGAAGGAGGAGGAGGAGGAGAAGGAGGAGAAGGAGGAGGAGGAGGAGAGGAAGAAGAAGAAGAAGAAGAAGGAGGAGGAGGAGGAGGAGGAGGAGGAGGAGGAGGAGGAGGACAAGGAGGAGGAGGAGGAGGAGGAGGAGGACAAGGAGGAGGAGGAGGAGAGGAAGAAGAAGAAGAAGAAGAAGAAGAAGAAGAAGAAGAAGAAGAAGAAGAAGAAGAAGAAGAAGAAGAAGAAGAAGAAGAAGAAGGAGTAAGAAACTCCATCAAAGAATTCAAAGTGATACTCAAGAAAACATGGACATAAGACTAATGAAATGATAAAAGCAATCCCGGACTTAAAAATGAAAGTAAATGAAGAAATATAGTAGGACTCAAGCTGAAATTAAGATGAAATTGAAAAATTTAGTAACTCAACTAGAAAACTGAAAGGAAATCCTTGTAAGTAAAATAAATCAAGGGAAGACAGACTGTCAAGATGTGAAGATACAGTAGAGGCTCACAACCAAATAATCAATGCATTTATTATTATAAATAATAATAAAATGATAACAATAATAACAATAACTAAAAGCCATAGGGAAGGAACATGGCAGAAACATAGAACCTCATATATAGGCAAAGAAGAGGAAGAAGAATCCCAAGTCAGTGGCATAGACCAGATCTTCTACAAGACTAAAGAAGAAAACTTAAGCAAACTGAGGAAAGACATCCATACAGATACAAGAAGCACACAGAATACCACACAGACAAGACCAGAAAAGAAACTGTTTAGCATGTCATAGTTAAAACAGGGAACTCAGAGAACCCAAACTGAATTTGACTTAATGCCTTCTCCATGAAAATTTTCATAGTACCGGAAGGTACCACACAAGCTTTCAAAGGAGGCAAGCAGCCAGCAGCCCTATCCAGCTATGACACCAATGAACAAAAATGGCCTACATGGCACAATGCCCAAAAAGGTGCCATAATGGTGTGCATACCTTGACAGTAACCAAAAAAGCTCTAATTCAACTTAGACCCATTCAGTGAGTAGGAAATTATGCCTGGTACAGGAAACTTAGCCAACTACTCAGTGCTAGTAAAGTCATGGATCTTGGAAAAAAACCTACAACTTCCACTAATCTAAACCACTGTAATCCAAACTAATCTCTAATTATTCGTTCTTATATGTGCAGATAAGTGACATTCTTACCCCATTGCAAGGAAACATCTCTTTGTAACAAATGGAGACCATTTCATAAAACCACAAATGAAGAAAATGCAGAGTTGAGAATCTCTGTCCCAAGTCCCTAGAGATACATCTACAAAACTCCAACATATAAGGTCCAGGAATCAATGTGGAAGAGGGGGCAGAAAGATTGTAAGAGTCAAAGGATCATGGGTTTGACTGTGAGACTAGGTTTCCTAGTAATGTCAGGAGATATACAAATATGATTTCACCAACGAGACTCCTTAACTTTGAGCTAAACAAGTACAACAAAAGACATGCTAATGTGGTTGTGGAAAATCCAAGAGGCCTAAACCCTACACAAAGAGTTCAGGCAACTCAGAAATAGTAAAAGAAATACTCTTCACTAGGGAAAAGTGAACCAATTGGTTATATAATATCAAATTATCAGCCCTGAAAACATATATACATGTAGCATTATACAGACAGAGAAGGTTATATTTATGTATTTAGGAATATAAACATACATACAAAAATATGTGCATATAGATGATAGCAATTAATGAAAACAGAGACCATGAGAAAGGTAGATATGGGAGGGTTTAAAGAAAGAAAGCGAAGAGGGAATGACTTAATTATAATTATATTATATCCTCAAATATAAAAGAAGGAAATAAAAACACACCAACTTTGGCTGAAGGGAATCATGGAGTTGGCCTGTTTTAACTGCCTTGAGATGTATGTATCATAGATTTTACAGGATCATCTCTGAATCCTGAGGCAACAAGTGCCCTTCACTTCCTAGAAACTGAGGCATTCCCTCAGGGAGTGGAGCATTCAGATTGTCTGTGTTTTTCTGCATTCCTTAGAAGTGATCAAACTAAATAAAAGTTTGGCAAAAAACTTTTTAGTCTTAGACATTAATCTTGCATATCCTGTATAGCTTGCAAATGCCATTGTATCTTGGCAACTACTACTGTATTTTTCCTCGAAATCTCCATTACATTTTGTCTCTGGTAAGAGTATAAAAATTTTGAATGCTTGGTATATACTTGGCCAAGTCTCAATCTTGTTGAGACCTCCTCTAACTCAGACCTGGTTATGATTTCAATCAACCATATCAGGAGACCCTGGTTTGGTAAGTAAACTATTGAACAATGAGGATGGAAAGTAACGTTCAGTCTCTAGGCTGTTTAAGGTCCATTGAGAGGAAAGGCATATACACAAACCATACTGAGCCCTAGAGCAATGAGGTACATAGTGTTATAAAGTACATAGGAGAGGGACTCTGGTGGTTTGAACGAGGTGTCCTCTATAATTTGGGGCATTTGAATCCTCAGCCCCAAGTCGATGCTGTGGTTTGGGTGGATTTTGAGAATAGATCTCTTTGGAGGAAGGATATCACTATTGCAAGTTTTTGAAATTTCGAAACCTCCCAATATACCTAGTGTACTCCACTTCCTGCTTGATGTTCAAGATGGGAGGTCTTGGGTTTCTGCTCCCAGCATCCATTTCCTGCTGTGTGCTGTTTCATCAAGGGCTCTAACCCTCTGGAACTGAAGCCCAAATGAATTGTTTATCTCCTTTATCAGGTCTACCCATTAAGGTCTCAAATATTATATATATATATATATATATATATGTTTTTTGAGACAGGGTTTCTCTGTGTAACAGTCCTATTTTGGAACTAGTTTTATAGACCAGGCTGGCCTCAAACTCACAGTGATCCACAATTTCATGTATAGTTTAACCTGGACTTTGTATCCTTTGATAGTTTCCAGTAAGATTTTGAGTTATTCTTGCAATTTTGTTAGTGCTTTAAGTTCTCAGATTTTAATCTTGATGATATCTGAAATGTTTCACATATGGATATTCCTTCACCTTAGCTTCAGTTTCTTCTTAATGGATTTTTCCTTATAAATTCCTTCTTGTCTTATGATGGATGCATCACATCTGGTGGCTTGTGTGTAGTTTTAGAAGCCCCTTAGCCATAGGCAAACCAGGAATAATTTTCTGTATTTTTATATGAATGTTTCTACTCTGCTAAAAGTTGTAATTCATATTTATCTGTCATGCAAGACTGGTGTTTCTTCTTTCCTCGGAGCCTTATATTTTCTACATACGGTCCTCACAGACATGGGCTAGCAACAAAATCATCATCACCCTGTGAAGAGAGATTGTTTTCTATTGAATGCTTTTGTCAAGTTGGCGGCCCTCTGTGTCTGACTTTAGTAAAGGGATCTGGATGCTAATCTCTACATCATGTCAGACTCATGATCTGTTCCTGAAGAGTCAAGATAAGGGAGTCCATTGACTCATTATGACAGTTCATGCTTCATTTCTTCTTAAATTCTGTCATCTATATATTTCTCTTCCTTTCATGAAAAATTTAGCAAACATTAATTTTCATGATTTCTACTAATTCTTAACTAGAATGTAATATGTGGGGGGAGGGGCTTGCATGCATTTTGAATTCTCTATGAGTATATACAGTGTCACATGAATGTGGAAGCTTGAGATTAATGTCTTCTCTTGATTTGCCCCTCATTATTATTTTTTGAGGTGAGAATTTCTCCCTGAACCCAAAGCTCACTGTTTGGCTAGACTGGCTAGCCAACAAACTCACTCGGTGACTTTGCTTCAGCCCCACTTTGTGGTTAAAGGCATGTTCTGCTACCGGTCCTGGCTTTTACATGTGATCTGGGATCTGAACTTGGGGACTTCTACAGGCATTTAACCAAGTTAAACATCTCCTAGCCCATAGGGTTTATTTAAAGTTATCATCCCCTGAAATTCTGAAGCACTGGAGTTTATAAATTTTATTTGCTTGACTTTTGTTTTGAACCTAAATTTTGTCCCTGGTATCTTTTTCACTGCATCGGATGTGTTGCTCTGTCTCACTCGCCTTGAGGTTAGCTCATTATGGTGAGGAGCCTAGGTTAGCTCATTAGGAGTGAGGAGCTTAGGTTAGCTCATTAGGGGTAAGGAGCGTAGGTAGGGTCACCCTAAGCAGGCAGAAGCTCCTAGCTTCCTGTCGTTTACATGTCTTTGATTCTGGATCACTCTGTAGGAGGCAGACAATGTAGGCTAAAATCACAGCACACTCTATGTACTTTTAATTAAAGTCTTCTTGCATTTGCCTTTTAGACAATGAATTTATTTGGCATTATAACTTTATTTTTTCTTATGGTTAATTAATAAAATTTAAATTTTTAACCTTAAAAGTATGAGGCTTTCTAACTCTTGGTTTAAAAGAATTATGAGAAAAATTAAAGCTACAGGAGCTGAAAGGAAGTGGATGTCACTTCATCACACACACAAAGTAAAAGTTAAATACTAGTCCTTATAAAAACTATAGTCTGATGTCATCATTGTATCTTGCTAAAACTACAATTATGCAATGATTAGAGTCACAATTTCTTTCCTTAACTAATAGTCTGGAATAATATTTAAGTGGATACCCTTATTTGCTCAAAGCCTTAAATATTAAGGATTTTCTTCGATAGCTAAGATTACTTTGCTGACCCCATCCTAATGTGGGATGTCTTTCTGTATATGTCCTGTGTTTACTGGTTGATGAATAAAGTTGTTTCTGCCAATGTCTTAACAGAGTAAAGCCACACAGGAAATCCAAATAGAGATATATAAAAAGATAAGGCAGAGTAAAAGAAATGCCATGTAGTTGTGCTGAAGGAGATGGATGCCCTGAAACCTTTCCTGGTAAACCACAGCCTTGTAGTGATACACAGATTAATAGAAATGGGTTAATTTAAAACACAATAGTTAGTTAATAAGAAGCCTGAGTTAATAGACCAAACAGTATTGTAACTAATATAGTTTCTGTGTGATTATTTGGGTCTGAGTGTACAGGAAATTAACTGTCTCTGCCTACACCACCCCCTTAATATACACAAAAGAGGAGGAATAAACAAAATAACACATTATATTTCTGATATAGCCATCCTTGGCTAAACAAAAATTTTCAGCAAGTGTCACTTCAGAAAACAGTGGTACCTCCACAGGAGACTTGAATGATAAAATGCGGAAGGGACAGAACACACAGGGGCTGTTTGGTCTACACAGCAGCAAGGTATATGCTTTATCTTTCCCATGTGTGCTGATATCCCACCCTGGTTTCCAGATCCTTCATTTTCATAGGTTTATTTTTGTAATAACCCCCCTTTTATTCTTTCTTTCAAATAATTTTAATGTTTTTGGGAAATTTCTTATTTTTAAATGTCTCTCCCCAAAAGACAGGTCATCCAAAGTTGCAGTATAAGACTGCTAAGAAAAGTAAGTTAAAGCAAAACAAAAAATACACATACTGGCTGTCTTAGTCAGCGTTTCTATTGCTACTCTATGACCATGGCAACTTTTATAAAGAATATCATTTAACTGAAAATGGCTTACAGTTTCAGAGGTTTAGTCCATTATTTGTTTCAGAATTTTTCTTGGGGGCTACCAACTAGCTTCTATATCATGACACAGAGACTTATTATTAGTGTTGAATGCTTGGCCTAGGCATGTTTCTAGCTAGCTCTTTTAACTTAAATTAACCTGTTTCTCCTTATCTACCTTTTGCCTTGAGCTTATTGCCTTTCTTACCCCTATGTATCTTACTTTCACTGCTTTTCTATGTCTGGATGACTAGGAGCCTGCCAGCTTCTTGCACTGGACATGTCTCTCATTCTTCGCTCCTTCTTGTCTTGTTCTCTTCTAGATTTCTCCTCTCATTTACTCTCTCTGCCCACCAGCCCCACCTAGCCTTTCTCCTGCCTAGTCAGCTTTTTATTAGACCAATCAGGTGCCGTAGGCAACGTGAAACAAATGCAACACATCTTTACATAATTAAACACACATCCTTACATCATTAAACAAATGCAGCATAAACAAATGTAACACACTATAACATAGTTAAAGTAATATTCCTCTACATAAAAAGGAACAGATCTTTGCATAATTAAAATGATATTCCACAATAATTGTCATGACAGAAAGCATCACAGTGTAGACATGGTGATGGAGAAGGAGTTAAGAGTTCCACATTCAGTTTGGCAGCAAGAAGGAAACTGGCTTGAACTTCTGACCTCAAAGCCCAACGCCTAGTGACACACCTCCTCCAACAATGCCACACCTCCAAATAGTGCCACTCCCTATGGGCCAAGCATGCAAACACATGAGTCTGTGGGAGTCTATTCAAACAATCACATTATACTCCCTGACCCCCAAGGCATATCAAAATGGAAAACTGCATTCAGTTCAACTACAAAAGTCCACATAGTTTATCACAGTCTCAAATTTGTTTCAAAGTTCCAGGTCTCTTCTGAGACTCATGCAATCTTTTAACTGTAATCCCCTGTAAAATCTAAATGAAAAATCAGGTCACATATTTCCAACAGAATATACATTATCATTCCAAACGGGAGGAAGGGGAGCATAGTAAGGAAATACTAGACCAAAGTGAGACTCTTTCTGACGTCAAAACTCTCTTCAGATCTATAACTCTTTTCAACATTGTTGACTGCAACACACTTCTTTCACTTGGGATGGTTCTGCTCCCTGTTAGCTGTTTTCGTTAACAGGTACACCATGACTAAGATATACAGGCTTCACATTCACAGCTGTTATGAAGGCCTCTCTTAGGTCTCCATGCAGGAGCACCCCAGAAACATTCTTGGCCACAGCTGTTTTCTTTAGCCATGAATGTAGATTCCATGACCCCTTTGTTATATCCTAGACTCTAAAGCCAGAATATATAGCTAAAGCTGCCCTGTTCTGCTGCTTGCTGGGGCTGGAACATGGATCCTTGCTCAATTACATCTTCTCCAGCTTACTGCTTTTAATGGTTTCCTTCACTGCAGAAGCTTGACTGTCCTAGAACTTTCTCTGTCGACTAGGCTGGCCTTGAACTCAGACATCCATTTGCCTCTGTCTACTGAATGCTGGAATTACATTGTGCACCACCAAGCCTAAGCTGTTCTTTAATTTCTTTTCAGAATTTGGAAGCTTAGCTCAATGGGGCCTCATCCTGAGATCACCATTCCATTTAATTATTCTAGTATCATATCAGACTTTTAAAACCTCCTAGAATACATGGCTACAATCTCTGTTCCACTTAATTTTTCCCATTTTATCCTTGAACTGTACATTTATATTTCTCCATGCTCAGCTTGCTTCCTTTTATTATAGATTTTCATAAGAGAGAACACTAATAACCACATGACAGAATTAATAATATGCTGTTTTGAGATTTCCTCTACCAACAGACTAAATTTAAAACTCTTCACTTTAGCCTCAAGCAGATTTTTTGAACAAGGGCAAAAATCAGTCACATTCTTCAATAAAATATCACAAGAATTATCTCTAGGCCACATATTAATATTCTTGTCTCCTGAAACCTTTTGAACCAGGCCCCCACAGTTCAAAGCACCCTCAACACCATTGTCTTCCAGGCTCCTACTAGTGTGGTCCTTTAATTCCACTTAAAGTGTTGAACTGATTTTTCTAATCCAAAATTCTGCAATTGAATGTAAGACCAGGTCTCTCATAGCAATACCCCAGTCTTCAGTCCCAACTTCTGTCTTAGTTAGTACTTCTATTGCTGTGAACAGACACTATGACTATAGCAACTCTTATAAAGGAAAATATTTAATTGGGACTGGATTATCAAAGATTTATTCCATCATTTTCATAACAAAAAGTATTGTAACATGCAGGTAGACATGGTGCTGAGAAGAAACTAAGGGTTCTACATCTGGCTTGTCAGGCTGCAGGAAGAAAACTGGCTTGAGCTTCTGAGATTTTAAAGCCCATCCCCTAGTGATATACCTTCTTCCAACAAGGCCACAGCTACTCTAAGAAGGCCACATCTCCTAATAGTACCACTTCCTATGGGGTAAGCATTCAAACAAGTGAGGCTATGGATGCCATCATATTCAAATCCGCACATTGGCTTTTATCATTTAAATCAATTTGTATTGGTACACTAAAAACATATTTATGGAATGATGCCCAAACAAAAGTTTCAACAACAACAACAACAACAAAATCCCACAGAAGTAAACAAGTGCACAGATACACCTCGTGAATCCTCGGTTTGGGATTTGTTTGTTTCTCACTTGTTTTGGCCATTTAATTCACAAAATAATCAAGTATGTGCAAATGGGAAGAGATTCTGTGTTCTGTGTTTTCTAGTTGTGGTTTTGCTGAGGTACAGTCTTTGTCACCTTCTCTAGTTTTATGATTAAAAATTCCTCTGATTTGAATTTGAATGAGCACTTGTAGGATTTTTGACAATCCTTGGATTTATGCAATGTAACCCACTGTGGATGGGCTAGAGGGTTATACTTGGGCTTTTGCTCCATTAATAATTCTAAATGGTTAATAGGAAGGTGAGATACTTTCATTTGTTTGACTTCTTTGCAATTGAGAATATGAACTACTGTTTTAAGCTTAACTATGTTCACCTTTAGGGTGATCACTGATTTCATTTTTTCATAAAGTCATCAATCACTACTACAAATTATAAACAAGAGGTCACTTAATCATATCTCTTATGATCAAGATGAAGTAATTGACAAGCAAGTCTCTCATTAATCCTAACACATGCCTGCTGTTGTGGTGCAATACACTCAGAAGCAGATTCTATGCATGTCTGGCATGTAGATTAACTAAAGACTAAAATTCAAGTAAAAGAAAAAGTGATACGCAGACTCTATTGAGTTTCTCCTCTTCTTTTTATGAATGTCCCTTTCTGTCTTATAGGACTAAGCCTAGTAAACTTTGTTCTTGATTCACACAGAAATGTAACTTTAAATTTAAGTCATCTAATTTTGCCTAACTTGATGCTGATTGAATTAATTAGCTCTTTATGATGTTCCATTTACATTGGAAATGTTGAGAGAAATGGTTTTCCAATATACTTCTTAATATCTGCCTTAGTAAATGGTGGGATTTAGCCTAGGATGTTCAGGAAGAGCTTTTCACAGACTAATTTTGTATTCACACTTAAAATAGCATACAATTATGCTTTCACTAGTGCTTACTTTGTGAGAGAATAGTTTGCATGGAAAGGGCTCTGTGAATATTGGGCTGGCTAACCTTCTTGCATTTATGTTCTTAAAGATAATATTAATTCATCTATGTTAGTGGCTAGCACCAGGAATAGAGAACTAGGTAGTCAGGTGAGGTATGGCACACCGAAGATCCCAATATTTGGGAAACTGAAACAGGAAGCTAAGAAATTTTCAGTCATCTTCAGGCACATAAAGACTTCCAGGCCAGCCTAAGACACAAGTGAACCATTTACAAATCAATATTAGTCACACACACACACACACACACACACACACACAAACACACACACACACACACAATGGCTCCTAAGAGTTTCTACACATTGTAATTTTAGTTTTGTAAGAGTTCCTGTGATTGTAGTTAATGACCCTTGGGTTATATTCTTTAAACATGCCTCTTTTAATAGAAAAATTAATGAGCATTTTTCCACTACTATGCAACAAGTTTTAAAGTGATTCTATTGCGAGGACATTCCCTAAGGAAACAAAAACAAACATCTACTCAATCCAGGTAAGTTCCTAACAGCATACTAAAGTAGGTGTCACCAAAGTTATCTTTATTGGGCTTATTTACACAACATGTTTGAGGGGGTTATGGACAGGAATGTGAATGAACCCAAAACAGTCATAGCATCCAAAAGTCACATCCCACCAGAAATGACGACTTCCCATAGCTACATAGATGATATCACCTTCTCCTAGTCTCCCACTCTCTATACTCTAACACTTCCTGAGATCACAGACTGTGTGCAATTACGCAGAATTATACGTATCTAGAAGAAAGTGAAAGGAAAAGTGGCTGAGGCCTCAGGGGAGGGTCATAAGTCCCTCCCTACCCCTTCCTAGTATGAAGAAATGTCAAGAAGTCCAAATGTGAGAGTCCCTCGTGAGTAATCATACCTAATACTGATAAAAAACAGCAGTGGTTGTGATGACAAGAAGACAGCTTTTACAACAGATGCTAAAATCAAAATGTTGTAGAAATATGCCTAGGCATGTAGAATTATTTAGAAGTACTACATCTTGAGAATTAAATAGATGATAAAAGTATCACACATAATGTCTATTCGTTTGATGAAAAAATGCTCCCACCCGATATGGTTTCATGCAATTTACTGACTATGTGAGCATTCAAATCTTCATAAGGAAAGGAATATACACTTGGCAGAGAGCTATTTGATGCAAACTACATTTATCAACAGTACCACAGTAGCTGACAGGACTCTGTGGGAAAACCTGGGTGAAGTAGTCATTGTTAGATGTTTAAGGAACATGATGTGGAAGGAGGTACAAAGGGTTCTCCCTCTACGTTCTGCATTGGCAGTATTGGATGAGTTAGAGTGAGCTTTACGGATATGACTCTTAGGCTTGCTGAATCTAATAACCTGAGTCACTTCTCTGGTGACTGGACCCTAAGATAGAGGAAATTCCTAACACATATAATTTTGACTGGTCATTTTCTATGAGTCACAATCTGCTGAAAATACCCTTAAATTTGGAGACTACTGGGCACAGGTATTTGTAGCATTGAAGACTGTGCCATGAGAATTCACTATATTGCTGGCTTTAGTGAGAAGGAAAAAAATGAGCTATTCCCTGAGTATTATGTGAACAACATTGTATAGACTTCTTTTAATTGGATTAGAAAATAAAACTCACTTGCACAACTTAGAACAAGACAATTTGATTGAATTAAATTGGTCACAAAAAAGATCAATAAAACTCATCCTTTCAAATCAATCAGTACCAATAAACAGACTAGAACTAGTTAAGGCAAAGAACTGAAAAGCAATTAAAACCATGACCAGTTTAACCTCTCTGCTGATTCACTCAAGGTTTCAATATCTAGCAACATGCATTGAGAATGAGGCAAGCAGTTGAATCAAATGTGTCTTTGAGGCAATGATGCCTTACTGTTTCTAAAGTTATCAAAAGCAGATTTCTGTTTCTCTAATGGCTATGGCCATTAAGTGCCGGAAGAGAAATAAACTGAAAAATATCAAAGAATAATTATACAAGGGATATTTATTAATTTTATAGAAACCTTATAATTAGTCACAAGTATAAGTAAGTAGCAATCCCACTTAAAACAATGTAACTATTGAAGTTGCCCTTATCAATGAATTAATTGCTAAAAAATATCTAATATGAATAAACACATTTGCGGTATACACTGGGTCACTGTCTAAATTCTGTAAGTTACACATGTGCTTCATTCAGAGTAATACAAAATCACTTCAAGTGTGCATGCTGGAGATGACTATCCCTCCTGCCTATGGCTGGGTTTTCAGTGTTATATCAGAGATTTTGACAGTGTAGTTAATGATATAAACCTCAGATATAAATTGAGCAAATCAAGGCAAGAAGTAATACTTAGGTTAAAATCCATCTCTACCAGTTCATATTATTAGATTTGAATTCTTGCACAGGGAAGCATTTTTTCTCTTTAAAATTGATGAGATTATTTATCTAAATTGGCATTTTTCAATTGTTGACTGCATCACCATTGTGAAATTACTCATTGAGTTGAAAACTGAGAAAATAGGGCATCATGCTGAGAACCCCCAGTAGGTACCTGGCAGAGGGGGCAAGCTTAACTGATGATCTTACCATATCTACTATGTGAGGTGGTAGAAGACCCATTCTTTGCAGAGGCCCATACCAGCAATGCCAGACTCCCCTTCCATACACCTGCTCCCTTCTAGTTTCTACTTGTCCATGCTCCTGGAACCATGTGATTTCTTTCCTAAACTCCGAAGAAGCCCACATCTTTTTGACAACAATCATAAAGGCCAATCCAGCTGCTACTCTAAATAGCAGGGGCAACATTTGCCTGGGTCTGAGTCTGAGCAAGGCTATAGCTACGAGAGAAGTAGAACTCCCCAGCAGTCTGTACAGCTGTTAGTCTATCATAGTTTCAGCCCTGGAGATGAGATTCCGACCTATGAGAATCTGTCTTGGGACTAAAGAAAATAAACATGAATCAAAGTCATGTCTTTTAAAAGCAGAAAAAAACGAACTAAAATTTCTTATCTTGGAAAAAAGATAACTAGGAAATGAAGATCAGAGAATGATGAGCATGAAGCAAAGATTCAAAGAGCATCACCCTGTTCTCCTGCTGTCCATAAGGAATTTTCCAGACATGCAGAAAATAATTCACATTTATGAACAAGCTGCTGTATGACTGGTGGGCACTCCCAATAGGACCTCATTTATCTTCTCCACTACAAAGTTACTTTGGCTGCTGTGAGGTAATTTTACCAGGGAGTACATACATTTTTAAAGTAAAAATGAAAGTCTATATTGTTGACCAGATGCTGCACCGGAAACCTGCCTAAAACATGCAGCCTGACCCTCGCAATTCTTCGCATTTTATGCACAAAATCATAACCTGTGTAACACACTTCAGTTAGTTAGCAAGAACAGTTAGCAAGAAACAGAACTAAAGAAGCTACAAATCAAGGTTAGTGCATTTGGGGACTTTTCTGGATCAGGGAACTGTGGACCAGCTCTGTGACGGATTAGGTCTTTGTTTCCTTTTTGGCAGATGCTGGGGTCTATTCCTCAGTCCTAAATAGAAATTATCCCATACGAAATTTATCACAAAATACTATACTAAACCATGAGATTAAGGTTGTTTACAACTACATATACTAAGTAGGACATCTGCAAATATGACAAAGATAGAAAGCAAAGTAAGAAAATTACCCCTTTCCACTCTCAGTGTGAGTCTGAAGACCGGTGTTCTACCAGGGGGCTGTCTAAAAAGACCTAAAGAATCGAAGACTGCACACGCCTAACGTAATTATATGATTTAGTCTCCAAAATAAGACAGGTTTTATAAAGAATTATAATGCAATAAGAAATAGGAGTAACTTTTATAAACCAAAACTTTGTACCTCTCCAACAAACCTATTTCAAAGGCCTACTCTCCAGTATTTAACTGAAGATGAGGCCAGCAGAGTAATTAAGGTTAAATGACAGCCCTGAACCCATAGGTTTAGTATTCTTACAAGAAGAGACAAAAGAGAGAATCACTCCGTTTTTACACCACACACACACACACACACACACACACACACACACACACACTTCAATTTACAGAAAAGGGTTTGGAACAAAAGATGAGAAATAACAAAGCAATGCCCTTGAGTCTGATCAAGATGACCTGAAAAGGCAGCAGTTCTTTCAGTACTAAGCATCTCAGCTGCATAATATGAAGAAATACTAATCTTTGAGTATTTTCAGAGACCTGAAAAACTAACCAAAAGAGTATGATTTCAGGAGCATTTGTTGATTTATTGATGAGGATCTATATCCCCCTTGTAATGTAGTTCAGAGTATCTATAGTATAATGTAGTTCAGAGTATCAGAGATCAATATGTTAACAGTTGTTATTGGATTTATGCTGTGATTTTCAGTTTTAAATGAGCTATAACCGCACGACAGTTCATTTCTACAAAAAATATTCATGGAAAATATGAATAGCAAACAGACTAGATCACTGATAAAGAACATCAAATCAGTACATGAAAATCAAAACACTTAAATTGATGGTTCCCTATTTTTTTTTCTTCTAAGGGAATTAGTGTTTTGTAGATACTATCTGAATTGTTTTTCTTAGAATTTCTTCTTAACACTCATGCAAACCTCTTACAGCAATATTGGCAGTAAAAATGCTTAATTGTGCAAAGTACATGTACACTTATTATCTCTGTATGTGTATGTCTAATACATATGTATAGCAATATTCTAATATTGTAAGCATTTATCTCTACATATTTCACAAATACTCAAACTATATAAGCATATAAAATTAAATGTACAAGCAATTTATTTCATAATTTTAAAATACACATTTTCCACATTTATTTGTGAAATCTGCAAGTACAATAACAGCAGTCACTATCACTGATGTTGGGGGTAATCATCTGTAAATGCCATTTGCTGCACATGTGTAAATTTGGTCACAGCTGTTCATACAACTAACAATTCGATTGAATTATAGACATTGTTTTACTAAGCAAAGCTTTAGTCTTGTGGAGAGAACTCATAAGCCTGGTAAACCCTCTACAATCAACCTGAAAAGGGAATGATTTCCATAAACAACCCAGAGATTCTCCCAGTGATCTAAGGAATACAAGGAAGGCATGGTTAACCAGTTCTAGCCAGACAACCCGGAGTCTATTTAACATCCTATAACTATTATTCATGTCCTAGTGTGAGAATTTTATTCAAACCAGTGAACGATAAACTCAGAAAATTACAGAATTGTGACTATGAACATACTTACAAACAACAGCAATTCCTCAATATTTCTTTTATCTTTCTTTTAAAATTTCTCTTTATGGTTGTATTAAATTTTATTGTTTTATACACTTTTTAATTTTTTTTTTACTTTCAGCCTATAAGGATAGTTTAAATTCATGGAAAAGAAGGGGTTTTACTACTAATTATTAGATAAAACTCTTTCTTTTCAGAACCTGCAAGATCCTATACTAAATAAGGCAGTAAGGATGAATGGCTTATAAAAAAATCATGGAAACAATAGTAGGCTTGTTTTTGCTTGTTTGTAAATGCTTCCTCATAGATGACCTTGGTGAAACTGGGAACAGCACCGGTACTAAGGGCTCTGATTAGGAAAGTTATTCAGACTCAGCACACTTGAGTTTAGAAAAATGGTAAGTAATATATTTTGCTTATATGTAGTTTTATATATGTGTTAATGTTATGTGATAGGACATTTTATGATCATATCATTATACAAGTATTTATGAATAAAATAAAATATAAAGTAGTTGTAAATAACAATAGTGTCCTATTTTGAAACATGATCCTTCATGATGTTTAAGATTAAGCACTTTGAGAGCAGACCTGAGACAGTGAACTCCACAGGAACTGGTACAGGGGAGGAACCACTGAGCTAGTAAGGCACAGCCAGAGACAACTGAGGGTTCAGATGTGAATCTGGAACCTTCAAGGGAGCAGACCTAAGCCAGGACCCCTGTGGGTCTAGGTATGAGACTAGGACTTCCAAGGAACTAGGCCTGAGCCAAGACCTCTGTGGGTCTGGGCATGAATCTGGGACCTCTGAGGAGTAGGCAGGAACCAGAAATCTCTGTGGGGCCAGGCGTGAGTCTGGGACCTCAGAGGGAGTAGTCCTGAGCCAGGTACTCTTCGGGTCTGGGAACTCTGCAGGAAGGGATCCAGAACAGGGATATTTACAGAAACAGGTCTGAGACAACAACCTAGGCTAGAGCATCTCTGAAACACCAAAATCCAAGGAAGTGGAGTCAAGTCTGGGAGCGCTGAGTGACCTCCAGGAACACGGAGTGACAAAGGGGTACCTAAAACTGTAGCACTGACTGTACCCTGAGGAACAACCATCTGAGCCTTGGATTCAACGGCACCTAGAAAATTAATCAACAGAATTACAGACAGCCCCAACCACACCTATTAGAGGAAAAAAATGATTAGAAAAGGTAAGAACACACATAACACCACAAAGAGCAACACGGCAACAGTAAAATCTAAAGACGCTACAACACTAAGACTTGAACAACCAAATATAGATGAAGTCTAAGAAAATGACTTAAAAAATAATGTCAGAAGAATGTTTGAGACTTTTAAAGAGAACATGAGAAATTCCCTCAAAGAAATGGAGGAAAAGAAAAACCAAATATAGATGAAGCATAAGAAAATGACTTAAAAAATAATGTCAGAAGAATGTTTGGGACTTTTAAAGAGAACATGAGAAATTCCCTCAAAGAAATGGAGGAAAAGAAAAACCAAATATTGGGAGATATCAGCAAATCTCTTAAAGAACCATCATCCACTATTATCAAGTCAGCTCCATCCCAGAGATGTAGGGATGGTTCACCATATGAAAATCTGTCAATGTAATCCATCATATAAACAAACTGAAAAATAAAAACCACATCATCATTTCATTAGAATCTGAAAAAGCTTTCGACAAAATACAACACCCTTCATGATAAAGGTCTTGAAGACAGCAGGGATACAAGGAAATACCTAAACATAATAAAGGCAATATATAGCAAGCCAACAGCCAACATCAAACTAAATGGAGAAAAACTCCCAGTGATTCCACTAAAATCAGGAACAAGACAAGGTTGCCCACTCTCTCCATATCTATTCAATATAGTTCTTGAGATCCTAGCTAGAGCAACAAGACATCAAAAGGAGATCAAGAAAATACAAATAGGAAAAGAAGTCAAACTCTCACTATTTGCTGATGATATGATAGTTCACAAAAGCGACCCAAAAAATTCAACCAAGGAACTTCTACAACTCATAAACACTTTCAGTAATGTATCAGGATACAAGACTAACAAAAAAAAAAATCAGTAGCCCTCCTGTACACAGATAATAAAAAGGCTGAGAAAGAAATCAGAGAAACATCACCCTTCACAATAGTCACAAAGAGCCTAAAATATCTCAGACTAACTGTAACATGAGGGGGCCGGCTTGTTGGAGTTTCCATCCCACCCGGTACCCCACAACTGGCATACCCCAAGGAAAAAATCACACACAGGACTCCATAAGATTATAAACTGATTGGCTCATTAGGTCAGGCTACTTATTAGCTCTTATAACTTATGTTACCCCATTATCCTTATCTACATTAGCCACACGGCTCAGTACCTTTCTCAGCTGTCAGCTTACATGTTGCTTCTTTGGTGGTCTGCGCAGGAGTGGCGGAGGGAGCTTCCTGTTTTCCCAAATATTCCCAGTCTCTTTGCTCCACCCTTACTTCCTGTCTGGCTTTCCCGCCTATACTGCCTGCCTGGCCAATCAGCGCTTTATTAAAATATGATTGACAGAATACAGACAATTCTCCCACACCAAGTAACCCTAACCAAACAAGTGAAAGACTTGTTGGACAAGAACTTTAAATCTTTGAAGAAAGAATTTGGAGAAGACACCAGAAAATGGAAAGATCTCCCATGCTCTTGGGTAGGTAGAATTAACATAGTAAAAATGGCAAACTTACTAAAAGCAATCTACAGATTCAATGCAATGCCCATCAAAATCACAGCAAAATTCTTCACAGAACTCATAAGAATCATACTCAACTTCATATGGAAAAGCAAAAAACCCAGGCTAGCTAAAACAATCCTGTACAATAAAAGAACTTCTGGAGGCATCACAATTCCTGACTTCAAACTCTACTACAGAGCTACAGTATTGAAAACAGCCTGGTATTGGCATAAAAACAGAGAGGAGGACCAAAGAAACTGATTCTAAAACTCAGATATTAATCCACACACTTTCAAACATTTGATTTTTGACAAAGAAGCAAAAAGTATCAAATGGAAAAAAGAAAGCATATTCAATAAATGGTGCTGGCATAACTGGATATCAACACATCTATAACCATGCACAAAACTCAAGTACAAATGTACAAAGACCTCAACATAAAGCCAGACACACCTTATAGAAGAAAGTGAGAAGTACACTTGAATGCATGGGCACAGAGACCACTTCCTAAATATAACCCCAGCAGCACAGATACTGAGAGAAACAATAAATGGGACCTCCTCAAACTGAAAAAATTATGTCAAGCAAAGGACACAGTCAACAAGACAAAACAACAGCCTACAGAATGGGAAAAGATGTTCACTAACCCCCATCAGACAGAGGTCTGATCTCCAAAATATACAAAGAACTCAAGAAATTGGACACCAAAAGAACAAATAATCCAATAAAAAAAATGGAGTACTGACCTAAATAGAGAACTCTCAACAGAGGAATCTAAAATGGCTGAAAGACACTTACGGAAATGTTTAACATACGTAGTCATCAGAGAAATGCAAATCAAAACAATTCTGAGATTCCATCTTACACTTGTAAGAATGGCCAAGATAAAAAACACTGATGACAACTTATTCTGGAGAAGTTGTAGGGTAAAGGGAACACTGCTGCATTGCTGGTGGGAATGCAAACTGGTACAGCCCTTTTGAATGTCAGTGTGGCTATTTCTCAGAAAATTAGAAAACAACCTTCCTCAAGACCCAGTAATACCACTTTTGGGTATATATCCAAAAGATGCTCAATTGTGCTCAACTATGTTCACAGCAGCATTCCAGAACCTGGAAACAACCTAAATGCCCTTTGCCTGAAGAATGGATAAGAAAATTGTAGAACATTTATACAATGAAGTATTATACAACAGAAGAAATAATGACATCTTGAATTTTACAGTAAAGAGAAATGAGCTAGAAAACATCATTTTGAGTGAGGTAACCCAGACCTGGAAAGACAATTATCAAATGTACTCACTCATAAGTGGTTTTAAACATAAAGCGAAGAAAACCAGCCTACAAATCACAATCTCAGAGAACAATGACAACAATGAGGACCCTGAGAGAGACATATATAGATCTAATCTACATGGGAAGTAGAGAAAGACAAGCTCTCCTGAGTAAGTTGGAAGCATGGAGACCTTGGGGAAGGGTTGAAGGAAAGGGGAGAGGCAGGGAGGGGAGAGGAGAAAAATGTAGAGCTCAATAAAAATCAATAAAAAAATAAAATAAGACTAATCACTTTGTCATCAGTGGTGCTTGCACTATGAAATAGGTGTTCCTGATATGCATGCACACACTGCAACCTTCCCTTTGAGTGTGAGTTCTGAAGGTACAATTTTAGGTCCTTATGCTGTCATGGCAGGAACTTTATTAACTGAGTCACCTGTTATTTAGCCTGAAGCAAAAAGTCTAAAGTACCTGAGATCTAACTCAAGAAATGCAAAATGCTACTTTTACTTCTGTTACTTAAAGAAGTCACTAAAACTAGGAAAAATGTCTGGGTATGGGAATTGGACCTGACTTCTCAAGGGAAAAGTAGCATAGGATTTTCAAATATCTTTGATCTACCACTTCAACTTTAATCACAACTAATTTTCACATTCCTCTCAAATGAAAACAAAAAAATATTCATTTTCTCCCAACATCTCCTTAAAATTCTATCTAATAATGCCAACAGCTCTAAGTTCAAGATTGTATCATTACAGGAAGTTATTTGCAATGAAGTTCCTTAGGTGAGATTTTTCAAATGTAGAAACTCAATTACAGGTCTTTTGATAAGGAAAAGTACATAAAATAGTATTACATCCTAAAGCATAAATCTACTTAAACTTATCAACAAAAATCAGGAGTCATACATCGAGGTAAAAACCTGAAACATCAGAGAAACCCTTCCTTCCATTCCTCAGTTCAAAAAGGCAGAGATTCTGTCTCCGCCCTACCTTACAGTTTCTGTTCTCTCCCTACAGTTCTCCAAATCTGTATGATCAGCTAGCTACTGGCTCTGTCCTCTGTTTCCAAGCAAGCTTTATTTGCCAGAACACAATCAAAATATCATTTAATAATACCACCTGCATTCCTGGATATAACCAACATAAAAATATTACATACATGGACAATAAGAATGAATGTTCCAGTTAAAAGAATCTGACCAGGAAAAAGTATAGGAATCACCAACCCAGGCCATATTGAAATCCATCTGAGCATTTGGTCTCAGGTTGTTCTTGTAAGAAACATTAAGGGCTCCTTTTGTACAAAAATGTCTTTGCTTATTTTAGTTGTTGGTGTTTTCCCCGCCATAATTCTCATGAAATACTCTGGGATTTCCTGTAGCTCTTAATGGGTTACCTCCTATTAGAAAACATCATACCCACAGATATATTCCACATAAGTCCATCCCCAGTTAGTGTTTATACTTAGAGTTTTATGGGTAACACTTTAATATTTTGAGTATTTTAAAATATTTATAATTCATACATTTTTTGAAATTTTTTATTTCTATCATATACTATCTAAGAAGGTCACATTTAATATTCTTTAACCCAAATAGTCATGATTTACATCTTTCTGAAACCTCACACATAGTCATTTCATTATAACATTGAACTCTTTATTCTCATGTCACTGTTTTACAGATAGAAACATAAGCTCTTGGCTTAGGAGTTCTTCCCAGAGAGGTGAGTGGGTGTTCACCTGGGCAGCCTGCCTGACCGGGAAGAGAGCACAGCCCCCCCCCCCCCAGCTTCTACAGCAGGGTCTTCGGTGTTCCAAGGGACCCCTCCCCTCCCCCCCACTGCTGCGGGCCCTTTGTCTCCCAGGTCCTGGGAAGACCAGCTAGCCCTGTTGCACTGCTGAGGAGTTCTTCCCAGAGAGGTGAGTGGGTGCTCACCTGGGTAGCCTGTCTGCCCGGGAAGAGAGCACACCCCCCCACAGCTTCTGCAGCAGGGTCTTCGGTGTTCCAAGGGACCCCTCCCCTCCCCCGACTGCTGCGGGCCCTTTGTCTCCCTGGTCCTGGGAAGACCAGCTAGCCCTGTTGCACTGCTGAGGAGCTCTTCCCAGAAAGCTGAGTGGGTGCTAGCCTGGGCAGCCTGCCTGCCTGTCCGTTAAGGGAGCACAGCCCTTCCCCCCTCAGCTTCTGCTGCAGGGTCTTCTGTGTTCCAAGGGACCCCTCCCCTCCCCCCACTGCTGCGGGCCCTTTGTCTCCCGGTCCTGGGAAGACCAGCTAGCCCTGTTGCACTGCTGAGGAGTTCTTCCCAGAGAGGGCTGAGGAGCTCTATCCAGAGATTGCTGTAAAGTCCTACCCAGAGAGTGCTGAGGAGTTCTATCCAGAAAGTGCTGAGGAGTTTCATCCAGAGTGGAGGAGATGGGCAGGCGCCAATGCAAGAATTCCTCCAACAACCTGAAAGGCAACATGACATCGCCAGAATCCAGGGAGCTCGAAACTAGAAGAATTGAACACCCTACTCCAGAAGAAATAGAAGAAATCGACTCTAAGCGCTTCTTTATGAAAATAATAGAGGAACTTAAACGGGAGGTGAAAATCTGCCGTAAAGAAATGGAAGATAAGTATAACAAAAAAATTGAGGAAATGAGTAAAGAAATGGAAGAGAAATATACCAAAAAGTTTGAAGAAATGAGTAAATCCGTAAATGAAATGCTGGGAAACCAAGAAAAAACAATCAAACAGGTAATAGAAACAGTTCAAGATTTGAAAACTGAAATGGAGTCAATGAAGAAATCACAAACCGAGGGCCGGCTGGCTATGGAAAATCTGGGTAAACGAACAGAGACTTCAGAAACAAGCTTAACCAGTACAATACAAGAAATAGAAGAAAGAATCTCAGACTCTGGGGACACCATAGAGAAATTAAACACTCTGACCAAAGAAAACAGCAAATCCAACAAATTCTCATCACAAAACATTCAGGAAATGTGGGACACAATAAAAAAAAATCTAAGAATAATAGGAGTAGAAGAAGGAGAAAAATTGCATTTCAAAGGTCCAGAAAATATACTCAACAAAATTATAGAAGAAAACTTTCCCATCCTAAAGAACGATATTCCTATGAAGGTTCAAGAAGCATACAGAACACCGAATAGACTGGATCAGAAAAAAACATCCCCTCGTCATATAATAATCAAAACACAAAGCATTCAGACTAAAGAAAGGATATTGAGAGCTGAAAAGGAAAAAGGTCAAGTAACTTATAAAGGTAAACCTATCAGACTTACACCAGACTTCTCGATGGAAACCATGAAAGCCAGAAGGTCCTGGATAGAGGTACTGCAGAAAATAAGAGACAATGGATGCAAGCCCAGACTACTTTACCCAGCCAAGCTATTGTTCACTATCAACGGAGAAAACAAAATATTCCAGGATAAAAACAAATTTAAACAATACGTAGCTACTAATCCAGCCTTACAGAGAATACTAGAAGGAAAATCACAACCCAAGGAATCCAACATTCCCAACACTGCCTACATTAACTCAGACATCTAGCGACCCTTCACAAGCACAACTCAAAGAAGGAAAACACATACACTCTACTACCCAAAAAAATGACCGGAGTCATCGATCACTGGTCATTAATATCACTTAATATCAATGGACTCAACTCACCTATAAAGAGGCACAGACTTAGAGATTGGATACAAAAACAGGATCCAACATTCTGCTGTCTACAAGAAACACACCTCAACCACAAAGACAGACACCTACTCAGAGTAAAGGGTTGGGAAAAGGGTTTCCAAGCAAATGGACCTAAGAAACAAGCGGGTGTGGCCATTCTAATATCTAACAAAATCGACTTCAAACTAAAATCAATCAGAAGAGATGGAGATGGACATTTCATACTCATAACAGGAACAATTCATCAGGAAGAAGTCTCAATCTTGAATATCTATGCCCCTAATATAAAGGCACCCACATATGTAAAAGAAACTCTTCTAGAACTCAAGGCAGTCATCAAACCACACACACTAAAAGTAGGAGACTTCAATACTCCTCTCTCACCAATGGACAGGTCAATCAGACAGAAACCTAACAGAGAAATAAGAGATTTATTGGAGGTATTGAATCAAATGGACTCAACAGACATCTATAGAACACTCCACCCAAATAGGAAAGAGTATACCTTCTTCTCTGCAGCTCATGGAACCTTCTCGAAAATTGACCACATACTGGGTAACAAAGCAAACTTCCACAGATACAAAAAAATATTAGTAACCACCTGTGTCTTGTCAGATCACCATGGATTAAAATTAGAATTCAACAACAATGGTACCCCCAGGAAGCCAACAAACTCATGGAAGTTGAATAGTCACCTACTAAATCACCCCTGGGTCAAGGAAGAAATAAAGAAAGAAATTAAAGTCTTCCTTGAATATAATGAAAACAAAGACAACGTATTCAAACCTATGGGACACAATGAAAGCAGTGCTAAGAGAAAAGTTCATAGCACTAAGTGCCCACCTAAAGAAAATGGAGAAAGCACACATTGGAGACTTAACAACACACTTGAAAGCTCTAGAAAAAAAAGAAGCTAATTTACCCAGGAGGAGTAGAAGACTGGAAATAATCAAACTGAGGGCTGAAATCAACAAAATAGAAACACAGAAAACAATTCAAAAAATCAATGAAGCAAAAAGCTGGTTCTTGGAGAAAATTAACAAGATTGACAAACCCCTATCCAAACTAATCAAACGGCAGAGAGAGAACTTGCAAATTAATAGGATCAGAAATGAAAAGGGGGACATAACCACAGACACAGAGGAAATTCAGAGAATCATTAGATCTTACTACGAAAGTTTATATGTCACAAAGTTGGAAAATGTAAAAGAAATGGACATTTTTTTTTAGATAAGTACCATATACCAAAGTTGAACCAAGACCTGGGGAACAATCTAAATAGACCTGTTAGTCGTGAAGAACTAGAAGCTGTTATCAAAAATCTCCCTACCAAAAAAAGCCCAGGACCAGATGGTTTCAATGCAGAATTCTACCAGAACTTCCAGGAAGAGCTAATACCTATACTCCTTAATGTATTCCACAATATAGATAAAGTAAAGTCACTGCCAAACTCCTTTTATGAAGCTACAGTCACCCTAATACCAAAACCACACAAAGACACAACCATGAAAGAGAATTACAGGCCAATCTCACTCATGAATATCGATGCGAAAATTCTCAATAAAATACTGGCAAACCGAATCCAAGAACACATTAGAAAAATTATCCATTATGATCAAGTAGGCTTCATCCCAGAGATGCAGGGATGGTTCAACATACGCAAATCTATCAATGTAATCCATCATATAAATAAACTGAAAGAAAAAAAACCATATGATCATTTCATTGGATGCTGAAAAAGCGTTTGACAAAATTCAACACCCATTTATGATAAAGGTGTTGGAGAGACTGGGGATACAAGGATCATACCTAAATATAATAAAAGCAATATACAGCAAGCCGACAGCTAACATCAAATTGAATGGAGAGAAACTCAAAGCCTTTCCACTAAAATCAGGAATACGACAAGGCTGTCCACTCTGTCCATACCTCTTCAATATAGTGCTAGAAGTTCTAGCAATAGCAATAAGACAACATAAGGGGATCAAGGGGATTCGAATTGGAAAGGATGAAGTTAAACTTTTGTTATTTGCTGATGATATGATAGTGTACATAAGCGACCCCAAGAATTCTACCAAAGAATTCCTACAGCTGATAAACACCTTTAGTAACGTGGCAGGATACAAGACCAACTCCAAAAAATCAGTGGCACTCCTATACACAAAGGATAAAGAAATGGAGAGGGAAATCAGAGAAACATCACCTTTCATGATAGCCACAAATAGCATAAAATATCTTGGGGTTACTCTAACCAAGGATGTGAAAGACCTATTTGACAAGAACTTTAAGCCTTTGAAAAGAGAAATTGAGGAGGATACCAGAAAATGGAAAGACCTCCCCTGCTCTTGGATTGGGAGAATCAAAATAGTAAAAATGGCAATTCTACCAAAAGCAATCTATAGATTCAATGCAATCCCCATCAAAATCCCATCAAACTTCTTCACAGACCTTGAGAGAACAATAATCAAGTTTATATGGAAAAACAAAAAACCCAGGATAGCCAAAACAATCTTATACAATAAAGGAACTTCTGGAGGCATTACTATCCCTGACTTCAAACTCTATTACAGAGTTACAGTATTGAAAACAGCCTGGTATTGGCATAAGAACAGAGAAGTCGACCTATGGAATCGAATAGAAGACCCAGATACTAACCCTCAAACCTATGAACACCTAATTTTCAACAAGGGAGCTAAAGGTATACAATGGAAGAAGGAAAGCATCTTTAACAAATGGTGCTGGCATAACTGGATGTCAACCTGTAGAAGAATGAAAATAGATCCATATCTATCACCATGCACAAAACTCAAGTCCAAATGGATTAAAGACATCAACATCAATCTGAGTGGGAAGTAGTCTACAAGATATAGGCACAGGAGTCCACTTCCTAAGTAGGACCCCAGTAGCACAGACAATAAGAGAAACAATGAATAAATGGGACCTGCTGAAACTGAGAAGCTTCTGTAAAGCAAAGGACACTGTCAGTAAGACAAAAAGGCTGCCTTCTGACTGGGAGAAGATCTTCACCAACCCCTCATCAGACAAATGTCTGATCCCCAGAATATACAAAGAACTCAAGAAACTAGACACTAAAACTCTAATTAACCCAATTAAAAAATGGGGTACTGATCTGAACAGAGAATTCACAACAGATGAACTTCGAATGGCCAGAAGACACTTAAGGTCATGCTCAACCTCCTTAGCGATCAGGGAAATGCAAATCAAAACCACTTTGAGATATCATCTTACACCTGTCAGAATAGCCAAACTCAAAAACACCAATGATAGCCTATGCTGGAGAGGATGTGGAGAGAGGGGAACTCTCATCCATTGTTGGTGGGAATGCAAACTTGTGCAGCCACTGTGGAAATCAGTGTGGCGGTTTCTCAGGAAACTGGGAGTCAACGTCCCTCAGGACCCAGCAATTCCTCTCTTGGGAATATACCCTAGAGATTCCCGAACATACTACAAAAGCGTTTGTTCAACTATGTTCATAGCAGCACTATTTGTAATAGCCAGAACCTGGAAACAGCCTAGGTACCCCTCAATAGAAGAATGGTTAAAAAAGGTGTGGAACATATACACATTAGAGTTTTACTCAGCGGTAAAAAATAATGACATCTTGAATTTTGCATGCAAATGGATGGACATAGAAAACGCTTTACTGAGTGAGGTAAGCCAGACCCAAAAAGAGGTACACGGTATGTATTCACTCATAAGTGGATTCTAACTATAATTAAAGGTCTTTGAGCCTATTATTCGTGATCCTAGAGAAGCTAAATAAGAAGACGAACCTGATGAAGATTATTTAGCTATCTGCCAGGAGGTAGGAAATAGTCAAGAGTCCCAGGTAACCTTGGGTGCATGGGGGTGGGTGGGAGGGTTGTTGGAAGGGGAGAGGGTTAGAGAGAAGGGAGTAGGGGAGGAATGGAGAAAGCTCGGTTGACCGGGATGGGGGGAAGGGAGGAAGGATGAATATGGGATCAGGGAAGAATATATTTCAACTAAGGGAGTCATTTTAGGGTTTACAGGAAACTTGATTATATATGGGATCCCAGGTCCAAGGAGAGATCCCCAGATTGTTCTCTGGACAGAGGAGAGGGTGCCTGAACCGGCCTTGGCCCATAACCATACTGATGAATATTTTGCTTATCACCATAGATCCTTCATCTGGCGTTGGATGGCGATACAGACGGAGACCCACATTGGATCACCGGACTGAGCACCCCAAGATCCAAATGAGGAGCAGAAGGAGGAAGAAAATGACGAAGGACTGCGAGGGATGCTATCACCCACTGATACAGGGGGTCGGATCTAATGAGAGTTTACCAAGGGCAGTTGGACTGCGACTGAACGAGCACGTGATCCAACCAGATTCTCTGAATGTGGCTGACCTGGAGTCTTTCTGAGAAGTCATTGACAATGACACTGGGACTAGTTTCCTCTGCATATACTGGAATTTTGGGATCCAGTCTATTTGGATACTCACCTTCCTGGACCTGGAGGGAGGGGGGAAGAACTTGAACTTCTCACAGGGCAGGAAACCCTGACTGCCCTTAGGGACAAAGAGCGAGGAGGAGAGGGAGGGGGGGAGTGGGAGGGTGTTGGGAAGAGGGGCGTAAATGGAAACTTTTATAATTTAATAAAATTACTTTTAAAAAAAAGAAACATAAGCTCTTTCTAAATCTGGGATTGTATTTCAGAACAGACTATGGGAAAGAAACAATTTTATTTCATTGTATGTCCTGTAAACTGTGCTTAAACTTTGAATGGTTGAATAATTTCTTCTTTAGTGTTTCTGTGTCCTACGTATAACCACTGAGAGTTACAGGAAACATTTTTCATCTAAAACATTTCTATATGGAAACATCTTTGACCAGAACCATGATCCATTCTAATCATCAATTCTAATGATCCATTTTGTTGCAGGTGATAATCCGATCAAACTTTCTGCTTCAAAACAGTAAGTTTTACCTTCCAGGCAGCCAAAAGTTGCAGTGTCCCTTTCTTGTATCTCACACGGACATTTTCCCTGAGTTACTAGACAAGGACATATTTTATGTGTTTGTTTTGACTGTGACCAACACCTACCTATTAATACAAAGCAACATTATGATATGCTTCTGTCTGTGTCCTTTAGGCTTAAAATCTCAATTAGCCTAATGAAGATAATTCCCAAAATTCATGTCCAGAAGCTCCTCTCCAGGTGATTCAAGATGTCATCAAGTTGAGACTAACCTTCCAAACTCCACCACTTATCAATGTGACCCCCAATCACATCACTTTAAATCATTACTTTCGACTTCTTGCCTCCAAAGTCTGATGTTTATCTTATAATTTAAATATAATCTAACTTCAAATGTTCCCACAGTCTTTAACAATTATGAGTTTGAAATTCCAAAAGTCAACTCATATTAGACTCAAGGAAATTGGTTAATGGTAAGCTCCTTTTAATAAATAAAAAAAAAAAGACCAGGACACATTTCTAATACAGAGAATACATATTCCCATTCCCTTGTTCTAAAATAAGAAAACATGTCATAGCAAGAATGATTAGAACAAAGAAAGACAAAGTATCTAAATTGGGAAATCACAAAATACTGAAGAATCATGTCCAGCATGTGGAAGCTATAATACAATCATCTGATTTCCAAAAGGTGTAAGTAACCCCATCCTTCCACCTTTGCCTTTCTCTTGCACTGGCTCAATTCCATTCAAATAGTTTTCCAAAGTGGGCCAGTCATAATTCTGTCTTATCAAGTATCCTGGGCACCATTTCAATTTAGGTTTCCAATTCATAATTTCTGTTAATGACCCCTCAAGGAGGTTCCAATGTGGACACTAATGCACTTGGGTTCTAACTCCACTCCTGGTGTCATTCTTTGTTACTTTTCATGTTTCCAAGATAAAAGTACTCTGATAAAATCAAGATGATGGCAGATTGGTTTATTCTGTTTCACATTCAAGGGCAGAGTACATCAGAGGTACTGAATGGGGACTGAAATGGCAGCAGTTGTTCTCCTCACATTTGTAGTTGGGAAGAAAATAGTGAGCGGTGTTTACGATTGGCTTACTTTTTTTTTTATATACAATAAGGAAAGTTGTTAAAAAGAAGTGTTCTTAAGATGGTTTCCCAAATATAGCAAATAACAACCTGTCATACAAAATAAGCTTCAATTGTGAGGTCATCCATCTGTGGAATTCCACAGCAGAATACTTAATCACACATGCCCCAGGTTTCAGGCACTGTAGGAAAATACAATGCAGTCATTAGTATAAATTCTATCCCCTATTAGTAGCAACATTCAGTCTACAAAACATTAGAATTTTCACTTTGTCAAGAGACTTAGAATTGTTTTACTTTTAGTCTCTAGCTTTGTAGTATTAATCAAAACTTAGCTAAAAACCTCTATAATTAACCTAGGAATACAAGAAAGGTCTACTTCAATGTGTTAATAGAATCAGAATGTGATGACTCCCACATCATTGCATATGGTTTAAAATAACGAAAGAGAAAGCTTGAATGAAGAAAGAAATCCTCACCCAACTGCAGTTTGTTTAGCATTTTGGACAGAATTGTCATTTGAATTAACTAGAGAAAGAAGATGATGTTTAAAGAATTTGAACCTTATTGAGAATTTAACAACTTCTGTGAAAATTAATGTGTTCTCCATTAATATGATAAGATGACATATTACACTGTGTTCCATAGCCACATATGAAAGCTTGTGAAGCTCCATGTTAACTCCTGAAGTAATAGCTTTACTTAAATTCATGAAAGAATGTGAAATTTTAATGAAAAAGAAGGTACCATTAAATTACAGTAAAGGTATTTTGCAATAAAAGAATGATAAACTTTGGAAAGTTTGGTTAACTTTAGAAAATCTTCTTCCAGCATGTAAATGAGCAACAGTCTTGACCACAGCCATCTGACAAATCTACCCCTTTATAGAGACCACCAATATTTTTTAAGCCAATAGTCCCTAATTGGAACATCAGCAAATATATTCATCCCATACATTCAATGTTTCTGAGGAAATGGGCATTCCGTACTTTATGAATCAAGAAAAAATAGATGAAATAAGCCATTAAATTGATTTAGAGCAAGTTGAAGCATATGTAATCTACTTTGTGGCCAACATGTTTGACAGGTACCTCGGTGAGTTTTATAATTGGAATATATACATGAGTAGAATCTAGGCTCTTCACTAAGTAACTCAAATTTATCTTAAGATAGTTTTAACTTTAGTTTGGGTTCAGAAAAAACCTAGACACACATAAGGAGTCCATGTATATAAGTGTGGCATATAACTAATAACTATCATTGATGTTGCATTTACAATATGCTTAGAACTAAAGCAAGATAATACGTATCTCACTTTTTATCACCCTGATCATGTTAGCTGAAAGAAAACATTTAATTTTTATTTTAATATTTTTGAGACAAAAAATAATAACATTGTTTCCTCCTTTTCTTTCCTCTCTTCAATTCCTCCTGTATATGTCCCCTTGCTCTCTCTCAAATTTCTGACCTCTTTTTATTTCATTGTTGAGATATATAAAAGACAGGTGATGGAAAGACAGACAGGTAGGTGTTAGTAGAAGAAACTGACATAGAAATGAAAATATTCACACAAGATTGTGGAGTGAATAATGAGTCACCAAGATTGGAAAACAGGTTTGTCCAAACTCAAAGCTTATGCTCAATAGCAGGGAGCTTTTTCCTAGTTTGTAAACCTCACCAGCTACCAATGGCCGGAGAATTCATGAACCTCAGAGAAGGAACTACTACTATCATTTTCCAGCCTCTCATGGAACCTATTCTTATAGCCACAGAGTAGCTTTCAGAACTCATCAAAGGAGCTTCTTTGTCCAGTGGCAGAGGTCACTACAGAGATTCCTAACAGGTCTAAATGCAGAGAACAGATGACAATGTGTAGAAGGTGGGAGCTGCTTGTTTGTCCTGGCCACCCAGCTAGTTTAGCCCCAAAATAACCACACAGAAGCTGTATTAATTAAAACACTGGCACATTAGCTCTAACTTCTTATTGGCTAACTCTTACGTCTTAATTTAGCTAATTTCTATTAATCTGTATATCACCATGAGGTCATGGCCTACCAGCGAATTTCCGGCATGTCTGACGATGGTGGCAGCTCATAAAATCTCTCTCTCTCCGCCTTTCTTCTCCCAACATTCAGTTCCATCTTCTCCACCTACGTAAGTTCTGCCCTATCAACAGTCCAAGGCAGTTTCTTTATTCATTAATGATAATCACAGCAAACAGAGGGGACTCCCACATCAACAATGGAGTACCCAGACCCATAGTTACCTCTTTAACACAATATTTGCAGCTATATTCAAAGAGCCAGAGAGACAGAATGACTGCTGAGACATGGCATCTTTTAGACACATCAGGGATGTTGAACCCATGAAATCTCTACATTACTGCCTACAAGACCTGCATAATGACTGGACCAGTTTACCTACCAATACTGATGGGTCAAAATTCACAAAGATAACACCTCTAGATGAAGAACTGCAGGTAGTCAATGGCTATTGACAGAAAGACAATCAGTTTTCTCCAGGGAAAGACCCCTGTTAGGTTATCCAATCCCAAGATGGTCAGTCTAAAACACATGGACATACTAGCAATCGACTCAACTGTGTATGTGTGTTTGTGTGTGTGTGTGTGTGTGTGTGTGTGTGTGTGTGTGTGTGTGAAAAATAGCTATGGAAGAAAAGAAGAGGGGGCTGGAGAGATGTCTCAGTGATTACGAACATTGGCTATTCTTCCAGAGGATCTGGGTTCAATTCCCAGCACACACATGGCAGCTTGCAACTGCCTATAACTCTACCTCCAGGGCATCTGATAGCCTCGCACAGAAGTATATGAAGATAAAATACCAATGAATACAAAGTAAAAATAAATAAATCATTGAAAAAAAAAGAAAATGAAAAAATCAATCTGAGACAGAGGAGAGAGGTGCTGTAGAAGTTATGGAAGAAAGAAAAGGGTAGAAAAGATATAAATACAGCATATCTATGTATAAAATTCTCAAAAAATTAAAGATTTAAAAATTTTTACTTAATCATCCCAATTACAGATTCTGGTAACAAAACTGAACCATTGATATAGGTTGTATTTGTTATCAATTCTATTTCCCTAATTCATATGTATTCTAAAAATCCTCTTCTATTTGCCTATATAATTGTTCTGTTAAGTTTAATTTGTATAATATTTTTTAAAAAGTAGATTAAATCTGTTTCATAGCAATACAACTTGCACTGAGGGCTGTGAATTACATTATTTTTCATCATGTTTTTCTTTTCTGAAAACAGAATAATAGTATTAGCACTCACCTCTTGGCCTATACTAAAGCCAAAATATCCCTCTGTTCATCAATATGCTTCTGAAGCTGTAGTGAATAGCTCTTTGTTGGTGTTCAACATAAATTGTGAAATTACTTACTATTATTCAATGAAAAAATTTATATGAGTTTAATATAAGTTGGAAATATTTTACTATCAAAAATAGAAGGCATTATGTCTAAATCTAACTTTAAAAATGAAAAATTCAACATATATGCTGTGATTTCTATAATTCAGCTTATTGAAATATGTTTTTGTGGTTCTGTTCTATAATGTGTACTTTTTCTCTTAGTCTTGTGTTATTTCAATGTGACAGCTATAAATTTTCCTCTTATTCATAAAGGTAGAACTGAACATATACTAAAATTGATATTTTTAAAAATCAGAATAAAATTTTTCCTCTTGGCTAAAGGCAGATTCTGCATCTTGGCTTCTAGCTAGCTGTTTATTCTTCTAGACTTCTGAAGATTTATAACTGACAAGGGCCTGGTAAGTCACCAATAACATAAATGATACAGCCAAATGACTTTTAACAAGCCATTACCTTTCCCTTGCTAGGTCCCTCCTGAACATTCTCACCAGGTTCCTAAGTGTCAAAGAACATCTGGAGAAGACTCAAGACAAGTCTCTGGGGACACGTTTGACCTCATTTGCCATTTGCAGTAAAGATTTATCAGCTCCAGATTGAAAGGAGTAGGGATTTACTGTGAGGGCAAACTGTGATTTCACTCTGAAGAGGCAAAACAGACCTAACTCCAAGAGAAAAATTTAACCAAATGTTATAAAGCATAAAAGAATTTTCAATTGTTTCTTTGTTAGATTGCTCCTTCCAAATTATTGATAAGATTGAGAATTGCTTCCCTTTCCTCTTCTAACTCAATTCATATCCATGGTGACTACACTAGTTGTAAAAATCAAATAACTTTTTAATTTCACTTCTTTTCTATTTTTTATTATTAAATATTTGGGAAATTGTAGAAATTGTACTAGCATGTCATCTTTTTTGTTGTTCTTGCTTTTGGTTTTTTTTCTGATATTTATTGAACTCTACGTTTTTTTCTGCTTCTCTCCCTGCTCTACCCTCTCCCCCTTCAACCATCCCCCAAGGTCCCCATGCTCCCAATTTACTCAGGAGAGCTTGTCTTTTTAAGCTTTCTACTTCCTATGTAGATTATATCTATGTAAGTTTCTCTTAGTGTCCATATTGTTGCCTAAGTTCTCTGGGATTGTGGTTTGTAGGCTGGCTTTCTTTGTTTTATGTTTAAAAACCACCTATGAGTGAATACATATGATAATTGTCTTTCTGTGTCTGAGTTACCTCACTCAAAGTAATGTTTTCTAGTTCCATCCATTTTCCTGCAAATTCAAGCTGTCATTATTTTTTTCTGCTGTGTAGTACTCTATTGTGTAAATGTACCACATTTTTCTAATCCATTCTTCAATCAAAAGACATTAGGTTGTGTCCAGGATATAGCTATGACAAACAAAGCTGCTATGAACATGGTTGAGCACATGTCCTTGTGGCACAATTGAGCATCCTTTGAATATATACCCAAAAGTGGTATTACTGGGTCTTGAGGAAGGTTATTTCCTAATTTTCTGAGAAATCGCCACACTGACATCCAAAGGGGCTGTACCAGCTTGCACTCCCACCAGCAATGCAGAAGTATTCCCTTTTTTTTTCACAACCTTTCCAGCATAAGTTGTCATCACTGTTTTTGATCTTGGCCATTCTTACAGGTGTAAGATGGAATCTCAGAGTTGTTTTGATTTGCATTTCTCTGATTACTTAAGTATGTTGAACATTTCCTTAAGTGTTTTTCAGCCATTTTAGATTCGTCTGTTGAAAGTTCTCTGTTTAGGTCTGTACTCCATTTTATTATTGCATTATGTGATCTTTTGATGTCCAATTTCTTGAGTTCTTTGTAAATTTGGAGATCAGACCTGTGTCTGATGTGGGGTTAGTGAAGATCTTTTCCCAATCTGTAGGCTGTCGTTTTGTCTAGTTGACCGTGTTCTTTGCTAGCATGTCATCTTAAGTACCAATGCAGAATGTCTACATAAATTTGGTTCTCCTCTATTGTTCTCAAAACCTTGAAAAAATGAGTTGAAAATCAATTGACTTAGGTGAAGACGTAACATGTGATGCTGAGTATAAGAAGTTGTCAAGGAATCTTCTGAAGACCAATCATAGATAAAACCAGCATCAAACCCTTGCTACAGAAAATGTGTTCCTTGTCTAGTCAGAAAGGTGTACTCATGATCCCTGCAAAACAGCAAGTGAAAATAATTGTGTTTGGGTGTGGCGTAGAATTGTTTGGGAAATTCACATATAAAAGTATGAGACATTCATGTTTTCCTTTGCCTGAGGGAAGTTGAACAAATGTGACTTCCACCACAGAGAAAAGAATAAATTTTTTTTGGAAAAAAAATGAATCAGTTAACATTTTTATATTGACAAATCATGTTTTAATAAAGAATGGATGTGAGTGATCAGACTGGAAAGCAGAGAAATTATGCATGACAACACTGTAGCTCCTTGGTTGGCATCTAGTGGCCAGCACAGTGCCTTCTCAGGGTATCAAGATCATTCTGAGAAGAAGTGCTTACTCGCAAACCTGAGAGGAATTCATCTCCTCTTTTCCTGAAATCTTTAATAAATAGAACAAAAATAAATCCATTTAGTGAAATACAACATGCTCTGAGAGCTGTTAAGTTACAGTGTTACTTTACTACATCTTTGTATCCCAAAATTGAAATTAATAATTGACTTACCTCTCAGTCTGTAATAGGGCCAAAATATTCTCTGTTCACTAATACACTTTGAAAACATAATATCACATGTGGTTCTTTAACAACCTGGGGTCAATCTCCAGAACCTATGGCGGGAGGAGAGAAGTGACTTTGGAAAGTTTTCCTGATTTTCACTTATGCATTGAGTCTCACTCACACCCACATTCATACACATACTTCTTTTATATCAGTAAGAATAACTACAATAATAAATACAATAAAATATTAATTTCTCACCACAAGATTAATTATTTTCAGAGAATGACAGTGGCTTGCTCCAAAATTACATGGTACACTCTGAAATTCATCTGCAACGTCCGTTTTTCTGTACCCTTCATTCTGACTCGTGTCTTTAGCCATTGCTACTCTTGCCACTTCGTTAGGGATTTTGTCAAATAGTGACTCTTTTTTATTCTTTCCATTACAATTTCATTCAAAACTAAAACCATGTTTCCCAACATACCAATTTTAGCTCTTTGTATTCCTGTTGTAAGCTTGTACCTTCTACATTTGAACTTATGACCATTTAGCATTTTGCATACTAAATTTAATATATTGTTTATAGTCTCTCTCATCCAATAAAAGCTCCATAAGGAAAAGAAGTTTAACGTATGTTGTTTACTGATATATCCTACAACTCTGTCCTACTTAAACAAATTGCTTGAACTTATTAAAATAATTGACCAAAACATCCAAATAAAAGGAATATTCCATGTATTTTATGATCAACAATAGCCAGGTTCACAGGCTGAGACTTTTTCCCAGTATTTTATAATTTCATTTTCAACATAGTAAGATAGGAAATAAGTTCTGTCAGTCAAATAGGAAAGGTAAAATCCATGTCACCTTATATATCTAGGGTAGGCTTCAAGAGGAAAAGGTCACTTGCATGACAAAGAAAGTTTGAATTCTCAGCTTTTCCCTTATTACATTCCATAACTAAGAATTCTGATATTGCTTCAACTTCAGAAAATCACACTTACCATCACTCGCACAAATGCCATCTTTCTAAAAGTATAGTGTAGACTTTGCAGCGAGAAATATCCCTGGTGAAGTCTGGCTTTGATATGCCAAAACTTTTGGAATTTTCTAGGGAACCTGACTATTCAATAGTTGAAAGCTAAGAGACCATCCAGGGCCTTGAAGATTACAGACTGCTACAGATCTCCCCAAAAGAACAAATACCCTGAGGAGCTGAGCTCTAGTGCTATTCCTCAATCTGTGAAAGAAACATTCACACCTCAGTTCTGGGTGTGGCTTTATTATCATGCATTCCCTGGAACACAAGGAGACAGGATGTGATGAAGTTGCAACAGAACCTGAAGACATTCTTGGGACACTCTGGAGCTATATGAACTTTTAGAAAAGTCTCCTGCTGAGATGGGATTTTTGTAGTCTCAGATTAATCAGTCCTTACAGGTTGGGTACCCCCAAACTATTTTGCAAAGAAGTTCTTTTTACAAAAAGTATCTGAAATATTCAACCTAATCTGAGAACTGTCAACAATAAAGTTTGCAGGTGAGGAATAAGAGCCACAGTAAGCCGGAGAACCTGGCCATGGTAGCCTGCACTATAGGTTCACTCACTGTGAGTCAAGATGTGTCATAAAATTTATGATTTCAACAGCCTCCACTGTATATTCCCTACCCTTGAGGGAAGAGCATTTAGAATTCTCAAAACCTAAAAAAGCAATCACACAGGAAATGGAATTAATGCTATGAAAATGGCTATTATTGTTGAATAAAAAACTGTGAAATTATATGGGACTATTTTTACAATATCATATTTTCACTAAGTCTTAAAAACACAAAAATTTTAATGATAATTATAAATATTTGAAAAAAATCAATATTGTTTGTTTGGATGCTTACCTTTATATACCTGGATGGAGAGGAGAGGACCTTGGACTTCCCATGGGGCAGGGAACGCTGACTGGTCTTAGGACTAGAGAGGGAGGGGGAGGTGGGAAGGGGAGAGGAAATGGGAGGTGGGGAGGAGGTGGAAATTTTTAATAACTAAATAAATAAATAAAATCAATTTTACAAACCTTAGAGTATAGTGCAAACAGTACATTATTCTTTGTTTAAGGTTGAATTTGGTTTATTATAACTTACTCTATTAAAGCAATTTGTCATTAGAAAGTGATTAGAAAGGAAATTGCTATTAAATAATCTCTTCAGCTATAAAGCTAAATTATTTTACTGTGATGAATTTGTACAGGCAATAATCCTTACAGACTCTGTGGGAATTGAACCACTGAGTTATATATCAAGATGACTGAATTCTTACAATGCAAAAGCAAGAGGAAGCTTGTTTATTACTTTTGCTACTGCTAAGTCGTAGAACATAACATTGTACTTCCATGCTGCTGCATTTAGAAACCTTAAGCAAGGGACTTCATGCTTTTTTTTTCTTCATCTGTACACTGAGATGTTGAGTAAAAATCTGTCTCTCCTTCTAATCGATAATCAAACTGAGATCATCATCAGTGGAAAAAAAGTTGGCCATTGATAAGTAATAAAGAAAAAGTAAGAAGGGAAATGGGATTTCTTTTTTATTTTAACTTATTTTTTTATTTATTTGTTTATAAAAATTTCCACTTCCTCCCCTCCTCCCATATCCTCCCATTCCCCCCACTCCTTCTCCTCCCTCTCCCCCCCCCACTCCCTCTCCTCCTCCCGCTTTAGTCCTAAGAGCAGTCAGGGTTTCCTGCCCTGTGGGAAGTTCAAGTTCCTCCCCTTTATTTTAACTTATTTTTTTTAATTTCATTTTGCACTCCATTCTCAGTTCTCTCCCCTCACTGCTCCTCCTCCCAGCACACACTCACCCAGTCCTTAAAACAAGTAAGGGCTCCTATGGGGAGACAATAAAGCACATTAGGTTGGGGCAGAACCAAGCCCCTCTCTCATGCATTAAGGCTGAACATGGCATCCCACCATAGAGAATGGGCTCCATAAACTAGCTCATTCACCAGGGATAGATCCTGGTCCTACCGCCAGGTTCCTCACAGAGAGCCATGCTAGACTTCTAGCAATGGCAGAGAGGGAGCGGAGCCTGAATTGGCCTTCCCATGTAATCAGATTGGTGATGACCTTGTCATCATAGGGCCTTCATTCAGTAACTGATGGAACCAGATGCAGTGGTCTACAGACAAGCACCAGGCAGAGTTCCTGAAATGCAATAGAAGAGAGGGAAGAGGGAATATATGAGCAAGTGAGATCAAGATCATGGGGTACAAATCTACAGAGACAGCTGAACCACGCTCATGAAAACTTTATTTCTATGAAGGATATTTCAAAATGCTGACTGCAAATTAATTTTACTAGTCTTGTATTGTTATAATCCGATTTTTTTTTTCTGGAACCTACAATGTATATCAGACTCACGGAAACATACCTGCTTCTGCTTCCTTAGTAATGGAATTAAAAGGGTACACCATCATGTCTGGCTTGAATTGTTTTTATTTTTGATGGATTACTCAATATTTCTGGATATTATTTTTAAAATGTGAAATGAAGATGCAACTCTACCCTCATAGAGCCAGGATGAAGAAATGGCACTACTGCAAAGCACTGTTTATTAAAAAAGAAATACTGCAGAGGTGTGTGGAGCTCATTATTATCACAGTTTCTATGGGAATAAGGAGGAAAGCCATTGTGACTCTTCAAGCCTCTGGATGTATAAAGGGGAACAAGCACACCCACACACTCATAAGCAGGAACCACAATGAAAGAAAGAGGGGGGAGGAAAGTAAAGAGGGAAGGACGGCAAGGGAAGGGGGAGAAGGAGAGGAATCTGAGGTGCCTGTAGTCTCAGAATTAACTCTTGCTGCCCAGCATGGAAATCTAAGTTTGCCCTCTAACGTACTTGTGAAAGCTAGCTGTCCTTGCTTTCCTCTGTAGCCATCTCCTAGGGGAAGCAGAGGAAGAGGATCCCAAGGCTTAGCTGGCCAATTTCTCTAGCTAGTTGCTAAACTCCTGAGTCAGTAAGAGCACCCGTTTCAAAAATTAAGTTGGAGAGAGACTGACATTAACATCTTGAATTCTCACTCGGGTTCATATACGTGCACTCACATGAATGCTGAAACACAAAGGATAAAGGAAGAAAAAAACTTGAAGCAACTCTTCAAACCCCCAACCTCTTGAGAGTTTACATGATGATGACAAAGAAACAGCTACCTATACATGCAAGTTTGCTTCCCTCATTCATAAAATGTGCTTGTAATTAGGGTGTGTCTTTATATTCAGATCCGACATATCCGTCAGTCCATCTTGTTCCCCCTTCATGGATTATCACCACTGAAGCCACTTTTAAGTTTAGTCCCCAGAAGAAAGAGCAACTCCTAGATGGGATCAATAATTTGGGGCTATATGGACAGCACAAGATCTTCATTATGGGGCCCTCACTGCACATTCGAGAACAGCATTTCTTATGGATACTTGGCATGCTTGAACAAGTATGTTTCACCTCATGAAGACAAATGATGGCTTGGCTTATCATTGTGTTCCTACATCCTTTCCTGTTTCCATGCAGATTGACAGTTCTTTAGGGACTCTACTTGCACACATCTCAAAGCGTATTGCGTAGGGGTTAGTCACTCTGAACACTGTACTGTTATAATGAGAACACACTGATAACCAGAAGACATGGTACATTACAAAGCAGAAAGTGCCTTTAAGAGGCTAAACACTTTGATTAGATAAGAAATCTATCCTTATCTTGAGATTTATTTTGCATATTAATATAAAAGCATTTACTGATATCAAGAAATAAATACTTTGTTCATTACCTTATGAAGAAAAAGATAGATGCTTTTCTTTAGAAATATTATACAAAAGCTGGGTGGTAGTGGTGCATGCTTTAATCTTTAATCCCAGTACTTGGGAGGCCAAGGCAGGTGGATCTCTAAGTTCAAGACCAGCCTAGTCTGCAGAGCAAGTTCCAGGACAGGCTCCAAAGCTACACAGAATCCCTGTCTCAAAAAACCAAAAGAAAACAAAAAAATAATTGAAGAAATACTACATAGAAAACAATTAGCCATTTGATACCAAGTTCCTGTGTAATACTTCAAAATTTAGATCTCAGATTCTTAACCAAAATTCTTTGAGAACTTTTTTTCCCAATATCATATGCACAGTAAAACTGGACAAAAACAATACAGCCCTGTAGAATGAGTTATAAAAAAAATAAAGTCATGGTTTTGGGAACCACTTAAATGAAAAATAAAAATAACTAAAATTGAGACAAACTATAAGAAAGTAAAACTGAAATAATCAAACTTCAGAGGAAAAAATATCAAAATTTCCACAGGTAGAACACTAAATTTTGAGTTTCTCAAGGAAAAATACATTCAATTAGTAAGTCAATGATAGCCATTAAAGATAGGTAGAAAATAGCAGAAACAAGTCTGCTGAAATTAGGAAAAGGCAAAGAAGCAATAACAGTAAAATCATTTTTTACAGAAAGTGAAAGTAAAAGAACTGATAGCGCTAATATCCAATATTCTAAGCTGTCATATCCAAGAAATAAAAGGAGATCCATAACTGAACAAAAACCTTGGTATTTCTCAAATTTTACAAGATGAAGTCCAGCCCCAATGTAAATATACCTGGATTCTTTTCAGCAACTTATTAAATTAATAGTAATATTTATGTAGAAAATGAGTCCTGGGGAGCTATTAATTCAACTATAAAAGAAAGAAACAAACATTAGGCTCATATCCCAGCAGATGTCACCTTCTATCACAAAGTTATGATTATAAAAATTGCACAGGCAAGAGATGGTACAGTGGTTCAGTCCACCTGTTACTCTTGTAGAAGGGAAGAATTCGATTTCCAGCACCAGTTATTTCTTAAATCCAAGAGAGAAAAAAAATACCAGCAACAACAAAAGCCTATATGACATCAAGAGGAAAACAAAAACAAATAAAGGCAATCATAAAACATTAAAAATGCCACAAAATATATCAACATCTGTTAAGCATATAACACACCAATAGGTAGGGAAATAAATAACTTTGACTATAAGATGCTGGGAATATGAACACACCCCACAGAGAAAAAAAATAATACTATACCCTAATTAATCTTGCATAGAGAAATGAACTCCAGATGAAATAAATACTTCTTTGTCTTCTATAAGAGAGATATCTTTGGCATAGAATCTCTAAATAAAATATCCAAAGCACAAATCCAGAATAAAAGAGATTTGTTTTAGTCTATTTTCCACTACTGCACTGAATGGTACTTTACACACAATGAAGTTTGACTCATGGTTCTGGGCAGTCCAGAGGCTTGGTGTTGTCACCCTGGGTTTGTTACATTGTGATATCTATGGTGGAAGGTCAAGCAAACAGAAACAGAATATCATAGAGATAAGCATGTCTGGCTGCATTTATCATACTTCTCAGAATCCCATTCTTAGTGAAAGAGATTAATCTATTTATGCCCTAATCACCTCATTTGTGTCCACCACATATCGCCATGATAGTGGCAGCTGAATTTCAACGTTTGAACTTTGGAGGGGAACATTGTAACCATGACCATAACTAAGGGTAAAATCAGTACCAATTGGGCATTTCTTTTCAAGAATGTTATGCCAAGAAAATATTTAAAAGGAACAACAAATGAAAATTTACAGCATGCAAAGCAAACAGGACCAAGTATTTATAATGGAAAATAAATTAATGCATTTCACAAGCAATGTAAGACCTCACATTAGAAAAATAGAAAAATGGCATCACTAGTCAGCTCATAGAAGCAGAACAACTACAGGATAACAAGCCTAGAGTTAAGTACTCACACTTATCTGTAATCACATGAAGACCAAGAAAGATACTGCGATAAAGTCTACAAATCAGATTGAACATCTGACTTTTTGAAGTATTGACAGTCTAAAGTGCTACACCTATGTATATGCTGTACAATCCAACTTTCAGTTCCTGATGATTCGTCCGCCAGACATTCTCACACAAATCAAAGGGAAACAACTGGTTTTTGATCAGAATAAGGAGTTGGCATTATTCTTAACTACTGTTATTGAATGGAGAGTTCTAAATTTAGTGGATGCACATGGTGGACTACTGAAGAGGGTTTAAACATACAACAGATTTTAATGTACTTCTATGCTAATGAGTCAAAGCAAAAATGGTTTCTACAGCAAATCGTATCTCTTCATCACATAAAAATAGAGCAAGGATAATGTTCAATGCCTCTTTTAAACAACACATAAAAGTAACAAAAGAAATGCATTACAATGATTGACTAAGGAAACTAAAGACTACAAATCAGGGATGAACATAAAACAAAATTATAATGTTGACATACCTCTACACACTAATATATACATGCATACACACAGTCACATACAAACATGTGTGTGTGTGTTTATACACACACACAGGGCAGCAGACAGATCTGTAGAAAATAAATAATAAAGACAGTATGCTAGGAAATAAAGAAATGATAAATATACATATTCTATGTGATTGTAAAAACTGAATGTGTAACTGATCCAAATTAATAAGTAATATAAAAGGAATATTGAAACTTTTAAAGTTTATTTTCTATACTACATTTGAATACTCTTTAAATTTAAATATGCCCTATGTATTTATTTTGTCTGATTTTATAGGAAGAATGCAAAACATGTTGTCCTTCCACTAAATTTATTACTCTTCATTAAGTAAGCAATGGTTAAGAATGCTTCCAACTTCTTTGAATTTCTGGAGGCATCACAATCCCTGACTTCAAACTCTACTACAGAACTACAGTACTGAAAACAACCTGTCATTGGCATAAAAATAGACAGAAGGATCAATGTAACCAAACTGAAGACCCAGATATCAATCCATCTACCACGAACACCTGATTTTTGACAAAGAAGCAATAAACATAAAATGAAAAAAAGAAGGCATATTTAACAAATGGTGCTGGCATAACTGGATATCAACATGTAGAAGAATGGAAATTGATACATATCTATCACCATGCATGAAACTAAAGTACAAATGCATCAAAAACCTCAACATAAAGCCAGCCGCACTGAATCTCATAGAAGAGAAGAGAAAGTGGGAAGTGCATTTGGATGCATTGGCACAGGATACCACTTCCTAAATATAACCCCAGGAGCACAGACTTAATAAATGGGACCTTCTGAAACTGAAAAGCTTCTGTAAAGCAAAGGATATGGTCAACAAAGCGAAACAGCAGCTGTCAGAATGGGGAAACATCTTCACCAACCCTACATCAGACAGAGGTCTGGGCTCCCAAATATACAAAAAAAAATCTCAAGAAATTGGTCATCAAAAGGACAAATAATCCAATTTAAAAAATAGAGTATAGACTTAAACAGAGAACTCTCAACAGAGGAATCTAAAATGACTGAAAGACACTTAAGGAAATGCTCAATATCCTTAGCCATTAGAGAAATGCAAACCCAAACAACTCTGAGATTCCATCTTACACCTGTAAGAATGGCAAAGATCAAAAACTCTGATAAAAACTTATGCTAGATATGATGTGAGTAAAGGAAATACTCCTTCATTGCTGGTGGGAGTGCAAAGTAGTATAGCCCCTTTGGATATCATTATGATGATTTCTCATAAAATTAGGAAACAACTTTCCTCAAGAACCAGTAACACCACTTTTGGGTATACATCCAAAGGATGCTCAATCATACCACAAAGACATGTGCTCAACTAGGTTCATAGCAGCATTGTTTGTCATAGCCAGAACCTGGACACAACCTAAATGCCCCTTGAACAAGGAATGGATAAGGAAAACATGGTCCATATGCACAATGGAGTACTACACAGAAGAAAAAAATATAATGACATCTTGAGATTTCCAGGCAAATGGATGGATCTAGAAAACATCATATTGAGTGAGGTAATGCAGACACAGAAAGACAATTATCATATATACTCACTCATAAGAGGCTTTTAGACATAAAGCATAGAAAACCAGCCTACAATATACAACAATGAGGACACTAAGAGAGACATACATAGATCTAATCTACATGGGAAGTAGTAAAAGACAAGATCTTCTGAGTAAATTGGAAGCATGGGGACCATGGGAGAGGGTTAAAGGAGAGGAGAGGAAGGTAGAGGAGCAGAGGAAAATGTAGAGCTCAATAAAAAAGAATGCTTCCAACCTCTTATTCTGAACAATACCAGTCATAATTTTCCCTTTGGCTAGTGTGAGACTGACTTGATCATGAATTATAAAGGATGGAAAGTTAGATTGTATAGCACTTAGGCAGCTAATAGCACTTTGGAGAGTCAATACTTTAAAATGTCAAATCTTCTATTTCTGTTTGCATCCAATGGTATAGATTTTATATTATTAGTTTAATTTGCATTTATGTAACTAGAGATAAGTGTGAACATCTAATTCTAAACTAGGTAACCTGTAAGTGTCCTGCTCATGTAACCGCCTTTTGATACCAATAGTGTTATTTTCTAATAGGAAGTCTTATATTTCTTTTTGAATTCAAGTAATTTATTGCCTATTATAAATAATAGGACCTGTTTGGTTTGCATAATATAAATTTTTGTTTATTCTATTTAAAAAATTCCTTGTCATATCATTCTTTGAAAGGCATGCCTAATTTCTACAGATTTTACTTTTAATCATTGCTATAACTAAATATATATATATACATATATATATATTCCATGCTTAATTTTGTGATCCTCCTGCCTCTACTTCAGAATTTCTGTGATTGCAGGTCTGCATAACCACACTAACTAATACAATTTATTTTTATATCTGTTTGAAAAGATTAATATAAAATATTGATGTATGCTTTTATTATAAGTGGTTTAAAAACCATCCTGTAATTTCTTGACAGCATAGTTAAACCTTATAAATTTCTTTAAGAGAAAGACACTTTGTAATTTAAACAATTGGGAAAATATTTATTCACAACAAAACTAATCTTGTAGTTTAATATTCAGCATGTCATTCACATACCACTAATTATTAATTACTTGTGGCATAAATTTATACGTGACTGCAAACCATGATTAACTGTGATATTAGAAGACATCATCTACACTGGTGATAATAGATCATGAGGACTCAAAATCAACACACAACAGAAGTGTTTGCATCCTCATGTTAATTCTGAAACCATCTATAATAGTCAAATTATGGAATCAACCTAGGTATACATCAACAGATGAATGGATAAGGAAAATATAATATTCACAGACTGCCATCAAAAAAAGCTTAAAATTATTCCATTTTCAGGTAATGGGACAGAATGGAGGTTCTTGTGTTAATAAGTCAAGTAAGACAGACTCGGCAGACTCTTCTTTTTAAAAAGGCATAAAAACAAAGAGAAGTGTTTGCAATGAGAAAGGAAATTAGGAGAGGGAAAAGAGAGGATAATGAGCACGAATATGATCAAAGTACGTTATATACATGTGCAGAAATATCAAAACAAAAATATTACTTTCTGTATTTAATATACATGAAAAGCCAAAAAATTTCTTAAATATATTATTTATTTATGATACAATTTGTTGTCCTATAATAGACACATTTTCTCTATAGTTACAAGATAGGTAGAACACATGTTGATTGTGTAAATGGAAAGTTTGGCCTCTTGTTAGAATTCATGTACATATCCTCCTAGGGACCTCTGCTCGTCAGAATAGCGGTTTATCATACAGATCTCAGTCCCAAGCTGTAACCTCAGACCTTCATTGTCAGACTACAAGACTCAAGAAAAGCAGCATTGCTGTCATCTCAATCGCATTTTTAATTTATAGCAGTCTACATATAATGTCTATCAAATACACACACACACACACACACACACACACACACACACCATACACACATATGCAAAATCCCTCCCTCCTTCCATCTGTCCCTTCTTCCCTCCCTCTTTGTCCCTCCACCCTTCTAATTCAACATTTATAAATCTATGGGTCTTGGACCCGCTTTGGGGTGGGGTGGGGTTAAACAGTCTTTTCACAGGGCTCTCCTAATACCATTGGAAAACACAGATGTGTACATTATTATTCATAACAGTAGCAAATTGTGGTTATAAAGTAGCAACAAAAATAAGTTTATGGTTGGAGGTCACCACAAAATCAGGAATTGTATGAAAGGGTCACAGCATTAGAAAGGTAAAGAACCACTGTTGTAATTGGACTCACTGAGGAGATAGGCAGGAGGATTTGTGAATTCAAGGTCAGTCTGGTCTACATAGGAAATTCCAGATGGACCAGGGCTACATAGAGGCATGAGAGCAGGAGAGGAATATATGGGGGAAGATCCAGGGCAGTAAGGGAGCTAAGTGAGCTTGCTCAAGAAACATTGTACACAACTACAAAACTGTCAGATAATAAAAGTCATTCTCAAACAGTCAAGAAACATAATATTTCAGGCTTTATGTGTTTGAATACTGTTTGCTTTATAGTTAATGAGCAAACAGCCAGCAATACCTGAATGCTGTGGTCTAGAATAACAATAAAGATGCTAGTTCAATAATTATAAATTGAGATTATTTTAGAAATTATTACTTGAAATATAGGATAATTTTTATTTGGCAGAATTTTTAATGTGCCAAATAATTATATTAAAAAATCTGTAATCATTTTTATCTTCTTTTAATTAACCTACAACAGGAAGACATTTGTTGCCATCACTGAACATCAAAGTAAAGCACATGTTCTGAAAATATTAAAAATGATCTTCCTATAAGGCTGGCAAGACGGTTTGGTAGGTAAAGAGCTTGCAGCACGCATTTGATGATTTGAATTTAGTTCCTAGAATCCATTGGGGAAGGAAAGAACCAACTCCCCTAAAGTTATCCCCTGACCTTGATACACACACACACACACACACACACACACACACACACACACACACCACCATCACCACCACCACCACCACCACACACACAAAAAAAAAATAGTAATAAAATAAAAGATTTCTTTCTATTGAAAAAGTATAGCAAAACAAAATATTGAAGCAAACATGCAAGTTCACAGTGGAAGAGTAGACAATGCAGTTTCATGTTACATGTGAGCATTCCACAGGACCGAAACACCACACAACTGCACAGATCAACTTAAATATAAAGCAACTATTAAACCACTAGCTTCTTCTATCCCACTCGAGGTTGCTCATGCTTCTCGCTATCTAATGTATTAGGTGAGAGGTTATGTCAGATCCATTTTATATGCTTCAACGTAATCTTTATTCATTGTTAACTAATACTTCCTTTTTCAAATTTTGCTTGCCTTAGATTCTCTTGCTGATTTTTGGCATATTTTATGAAGACCAATACAAATATTTTCCTTATCTTATAACTTGTCCTCTGACTTTGTGACATTTTAACCACACAGATTTTTCATTAATTTTTATCAAATTAATCAAACTAATTCTCAGACATTTCATAAGATTATTTTTATTGTTTAAAGTGTCTATAACAATTTTACAGTGTTTTATGAAATTATAAATATGTACAAATATATACTAATAAAACATGGACATATATAGCAATTTTCATATTTTATTAAATTATTGTTTTTGCTTTAGTTCCTGTTTGTTTTTATATAAGAGAGTAGTTTAATTCTAGGAATAGAAGGATTCTCCTATATAAATTTATATCATTTACATCCTGGCCTCAGTTTCCCTCCCCACTCTATACTCAGGCCCTCTTCCCACATCCTTTGTTCCCATCCCCTCAAACTGCTCCTCCTCTGCTTCTGTTCAGGAATTGGCAGGTTTCCCATGGATATCAACAAATGTGGCATGTCAAGTTGTACTAATGTAGCACAATTAATAAAGACCCAGAGACAGAAATTGGATTTCAACCTGAAGGTCCAAAAAGCAAAACATCTAGTCACTGTCACTTAACTCTACCTCAATCTGAGATGGCCATCCTGCCTCCAGGAATCTCAAAATATGACTGTGTTTGTGAGCTGTCTCCTCCCTTCTTACATTCCTCTCTAGGGCTGAGATTAAATGCGTGCACCACTAGGATTAAAGACATGCACTGCCCAGTTTCTATGGCAAACTAGTATGGCTACTGGGATTAAAAGGGTGTATCACCACTGCCTGATCTGTAAGGCTGACCAGTGGGGCTGCTTTACTCTCTAATCTTTAGGCAAGCTTTATTTATTAAAATACAAATGAAATATCACTACATAGTAAGAATAAGTACCTCTGCAAGTATTAGGTCTGGTCAAGGCGACCTAGTATGAGGCGGAGGGTCCCAAAAACGAGTAAAAGAGTCAGTGACAGCCCCTATTCCTATTGTTAGGAGTCCCATGAGAAGACCAAGTTACACAACTGTAACGTATATGGTAAAAATTTTCTCACTTTTAGTTTTCCTCCATTTTTGTTTTTCGATGTCTATAAGACACAGTGTTAATTCAGTCAGAAAATCACAGGCTCCATTTCTAACAAACATCTTGAATCTTGTTATTTTTACCTTGTGTCCAGTTCCCCATCAAGACCAAACTACTTTGACATTGAAGCTTGGCTACTGAAGGAGGTTAGATGCTGATCTTCCAGATGCACATGGGCTATTTGCTCATCTGTTTACTACACAGAAAATGAATGTTATGACAAAATTCAATGAAAATTACATAACATTTCTCAACTTTATCAGACTCATCTACTTCAAGTAAAATTCAACATAAAGATGGTCTCTCTCAATGTCTTTGTACTCTTTACTTCCACTAGAACAATCTTTTCCCCATTCTTGCAGTATGAATCTTCATCCCTTCATGTCCCTGCCCACTTCCCTTCTTAGGTAACTCTACATAAATCTTCATCCATTCACTTCCAGCATCTGTATTTCATTTCTTTTTTTTCTTGCTAGCATCTATCATCTCTAACAGAGTCAATGGAGATTTGAAGCTTCTGACTACAACACAAGTACCATGAAAACAAGGTCATTTGTTTTTTTGTTTTTTTATACATCTGAAGAAATTTAACCAACATCTATAGCTCTTTAATAAATATGTTGATATGGCATGTCTCAAAACATCTTATTAGACTAATACATATAAAAGAATTCTTGAGTAATTTGTTTCTGAGATTTTTGTTATGGAAAGGAGACTATTTTCTTCCTTAATTTTGACTTCAGATATTTTTGTTTATGATATGACACATAAGGGCATATTTTTATAATACCTGTGTAGCTACTCAAATGGCTGTAATGCAGGTTTTTTAACACTTCATTTCAATCTATAAAACATCTTGATCTATACTGTCATCTACATTGTCATCTTTTCTCTCTTTCTTTTAAGTTTCAGTATTGCTACTTTTATAACACAAATTTCTTCTTCTAATCCCTTGCTATAAATAATTTTATTGACAATATTATTAAATACATATAACAATAATATTGCAAATAAATAATAGTTTAACATCCTATACCAGTAAATGTATTGAAATAGTTAAGCAGGTTGTATTTGTCAAATGTCTTGGACATAAATATAAGTTTATGAACATAAATCTAAGAAAGTTATGTGATAGCAAGATCCATGAAATTTTTATTTTCAATGCTCTCGTTATAAATTCTTTTCAGATTGCAGTCACTTGAATGGAGAGTGATATACTAAGCATGTTTTTAGATAATGAAGCTGGAATAGCTGTTTATTTTTGTTTTCTTACACATATGAAGCAGGGTTCTTCAAACAATTTCTTTATTCGAAGAACAGATTTATGAAAGAGATCAATGCCTCTTGCTATAGACAACAGCCTGACTTCTTTATTGCTTGGAAACAGCATTAACATCTTTCCTATAAAATAGAAAATTCTTACAACATAAAGAAGATGTAAAAAAAAACCCACATAGCTACTTTCAGTGACTAACTATATAACTAGAGAACAATGTAAGAAGAAATCTAAAGTTCATACCCATACCCCTCTATAGGACAGAAATGGAAACCAGGGAAATACATTGGTGACTCAACCACAGAGAAATAAAGAAGGGGTCAGAACACTGTTGGTCCATTTTATGAGTAGCTGCACTGCACTGGGAAACAACAGTGGGATGCTTCGTTTGTTTTACCTGAGTTTATTATTAGTGTTTTTGTCAAACAGCTGTGTGTCACATTCATTCTAGGTAGGTCTTATGCAATATGTAATATCTCTAAACTTGAGGTTCACACCCTGCCCAGAATTAGGTTTTCTCTATAATCCACTATTTTTAAATCATATCATCCTCTAGATAATTTATCACATGTGGTCAGATGCTATCATATTCTTCCTTCTTCTGATAATCCCACATACAATCAACCCACAAGTTATATTACTGTTATTACTGTTTCCAAAACTTCATTCTATTTTACTTCTGTGTCAATATCACTTTTCTATTACCTATTTTCTAATAGATTTCCAAATTATTTAGCAATCTACTAAAGTTCCTCAAGACAGTAGTTCTCAGACTAGCCCCATTAGTGAGAATTTCTGAGTGCTTGATGATGCCTCTAGACAGTTTTGTTCTGTCTCATGTTGTTCCTACTATTTGGGGTGCTGTGCCCCTTACCTCCCTGTTGCTCTTGTGTCTTATCTATGCAAAACAATCTAGATTCAACTTGAGAATATGAGACTAATCTCCTGTAGTATAAGTGTTGCATAATGCTGGTTTTTAATGTCTCAGCACATATGTGGGTTTTCTAACTTAATTGATTTAACACTTTGAGACACAGGTTACTAAAAAGCCAGGGCTTGATAGCTTTCAAGAAAGTTTAATTAAACAAAATAAGAGATTAAAATGATCTGTTAAGAGAAGAAAATTGTTACCTGGTCATCTATGGATTTATCAGATGAAGTAATGTTAAATAAATAACCCGTGATAATATTTTTTCTGGTAGTCAAGTACTTGACATTCTAAGACAGGAAACATTGAAAAGAAACATACATGTATACTGACATAAATAAATATAAATGTTAAATAAAAAAATATCAAGAGTAGCTGCTGGGGACTGTACTGAAGCAAACAGAATCTAAGAAGCAAAGTACAGGAGTTTGTTTCTCTGACCATGCCCGGTGATGTCACTACTATTTGGGACCTAACTCTCTCTAAATTCATTCACAGAATGAATCAGATATGGACACTGTGTTATGGCATATCATAAGAGCTAAGAGGGAAAATATGTATTATTTATGGCGAATGATAGATTACTCTTTGTTTGTTATAGTTAGTCATTAGTAAAGAATGTAAAGGAAGCAAGATAAGTTGAAATGATTCAATTTTACCACTTACAAAACAACTTTTGTATTTGGTACACACTTTCTAACTGAAAATACATTTTTGTAACTTTCCTTGAGCCTGATAACTTCATCCTCCTTTTACTTCAAAACCCTACTAAAATTACCTCTCCAGCATCGTGCGTGTACTTTGGCAGGAAATGAGAAGATCAGAAGGCATGGCTAAGACAGATATTATGAAGATTCTAATGAGATCTACTTTCAGGCAGCTGTCTGTAAGCTCGAGACTCCCTCCTCTGTTGTCCTGTGTTGTCTCTCCATCTTAATAGGTCTCCTCTCTCTTTTTCTTCTCTCCCATGATCCTGGCACAATTAAACCCGTCTGTTCCCTGGGCAGAAACACATTGAAAAGGGGTGCAGAGAGTCAGCCTTGAATGTCTCTGAGTCTTTTGTCAAATCAGAAACTGTAGACAGAAGCTTCTGTACCACCTGGTTCTGCAGTCTTTCAGTCCCAAAGAAACACACAGATGCTTACCTGGTTTCTATGGCAACTAGTGTGGCTACTGGGATTAAACGTGTCTATAACCACTGCCTGGTCTATAAGGCTGACCAGTGGGGCTATTTTACTCTCTGATCTTCAGGCAAGTTTTACTTATGAAAATATAAATGAATTGCCACTACAAGTAACAGCAAAGGTCATATCCCTTTGCTATTTTCCTGTTACCCTCAAGGTATGTCATATTTATAGAGTTTTGTGTTTGAAATGATCTGATTTCAATTTTAAATTACAGTTTTGCTTAAATACAGATATGAGATAGATTACTGATCACTGCTAAGTCTCACGTTGTTTGGTATACAATAGTAATATCCAGGGGAATGAAACAATAGGCCAGTGACTAAAGAAAATATTCATGTACTGTCTGTGTTTTTGTCCATGTAAACTTGAGGGTGTGATGAATGATTCAAATGCAGAATATATGCACAGTAGTCGATACTCAATAGGAACCAAAAAAGACAAGGGAATTAAAAACATGGACTAAAGTTTTCTGTAGGCAGGTGAACAAGTAAGATATTTTTCAGGTCAGTGGCAGATCTTGCCTCAGAGAAGGGTAATAGCACCTGAGGAACAACATACAAGGTTGTTCTCTGCTGTCTATATACATGTACATACAAGAGATTATGCCTCCACATACACACGTGAACATGCATATGCAATATACAGAGGAAAGCAAGCCCAAGCTTGCTTTTGAAGCAATGCATATATTTATTGCTTCAAAAGTTTCTTCTTACCTAATTTTATGTGTGCATACTCAGTTTCAGCTTTCAAATGCTTCAAAGATGTATGGGTCTCAATTTACATCAAAAAATACAAATTAATTAATCTCATATTAATGAGAGAGGGAAATAGACCTATCTTACTTATTAAAAGTAAACTACGATATGACACATTTCTAAGAACTATATTTATCTGCAAATTTACCTTATTTAATCTTCTTGATAGCTTGATTTCCAGTTTTTGTGACATGCGGTGTTTGTTGTTAATAGCTAAAATTATGTAATTATAGATAGCTCACCATTTTAATTAAGCTAATAGTATTAAGTTAAATAACAATAATGTTCTACTGTTGCAACATATTCAGGTATACTTTACATATAAACACTCTACACATTAGGAGTGGCTTTTCCAGGTCCTTGATCCACAAAAATTAAAAAGAACAAACATAGGTTCATTAATATGCATATTTCTCAGGCAAAGTGTAACTGTCAAAGAGGTTATTTAGACCTTTTTCTTATGTGGCATTGACAAGGAGTACTTTTAGAGCAATGACAAAGGAAAAAGAAAGGACTTTAAGTCCCTAGGAGCTGAAAGCAGTAAATGCAAATGCTCAGTATTATACAGAGCTGATGAGGACTTCTCCAGAAGCTTTGTTAAGTAGAATCCTCAGACGCTGTCTTCCGGCTAAGCATCTAAATGGTCTAAAGCCTTCTTTTGGTGACAGTCCTTCTGGTAGAGCAGAGGACCGTAGGAATTCATATGCTGCTCTTAGGTACTTAAGAGGGAAACAGGTCTTTTCCTTAGCTTCTTTTCATTTACATCAGCTCGAAAGAATCCTTAAAGCACATTTTGTAATAGCATATACTGCTACCCTCCAACGCTTACACAAATGATTCCACTTCTGTCACTTCTATGACATTGACCATGAAGCATCTATCTGCGTCCTTTGTCTTCTGCCAGGATGACTTTTACAGAAAGCTTACTAAGAAAGGTGTTATTTGTCTCTTTCCTGTGTAGAACTAATTAGAATAATAGTTCCTTGATCCTTACCTTACAATTTTGTTCTTCCTGGAAAGGTTATATCAAAAGACAGATCTGGCCACTGATTCTTTTCATCACATCCTGGGGATGAATCATGCACCGTGTATGGGAAATTAGGAACTAGCAACACTATTTCACAGCTTCTCTTTGTTCTCATGATGCCAGCTACACAGTGGAACTAAAATATAAAATTTAGGAAAATATTCTTGGGATTATATTTTTCCAAAAAGGCCAGACATTTTTTATTATTGCTTTTGTCTCTTAACGTGAAGAATATCTTGTTATCTGTATTTGAAAATAAACACAGATAGTGAAAAAGAAAATGAGGGGCGCAGGGCCTTCCCAGCACTGATTTAAAGAAGAGGCTTCCCTTGGCCATGCACATGCTGTTCATCAGTACAAGTTAAGGATTACTCTGCTGAGGGGGACTAGCTTTTGTTATTTGGTTGCTTTTTCTTTTGCTTGTTTTAGCCTTAATATTTGTGCTCTCATTCTGTTTCTTGTTCTTGCTAGCTTCCCTGCTCTCTTAAACCTTTAACTTCTCTTCCTCAACATAATGAAAGTCATCAAGCATAAGAAATTCCAAGATGTTGTTTCAGGCAAGGAGCCCAGGGAGAGGACAAAACATAAGGCAATATTGAGAAGTAGAAACGCAAGCGTGCATGCGGGCATGCAGGCATGCGGGCATGCACATGTGCGCGCTCACACACACACACACACACACACACACACACATGCACACGCACACACATGCACAAATTCCAATAGATGAAGATTGCGGCATCTAGGCTAGCTTTACAATACAATGGGCCAGCCTTTAAATTAAAAGCAAACCAAAATAAAACAACTCAGGTTCTCTGAATAAACTGGTGACTTAAGCTATTCAAGAGTGATTCATCAATACTGATTCAACAACTACAACAAATGCTGCTATCTTACTCATGTGTGCTAATCAGCTTCTCATCCCCATGACAGAACACCTGAGGACAGCACCTAAAGAAGGAAAGATGTAGTTTGCTTGACTCATTGGTTCAGACCCATAGTCCTCTGGCCCCACTGCTCCTCCCATGTGATGGTGAGGCAGAACATCCGGGGAGTTTGTGAAAAACAAAACTGCCTACCTTGTAGCATAGAAGGGGAGGAGGAAAGGGTAGAAAGAGAAATGAGCTTGGGTTTGGAGAGATCTACTCTTTCAAGTACTACCTCAGTGACTCACTTCCTCCAACTAAGACCATCCATAAACTGATTGTAAAGTATGCACCAATCTGTGGATTGATGATGAGAACTTTCAGAATCCGTTTAGCTCTTTGCATTGCTGCCTTGTGGACTAAGTATTCAGTGCATGAACTCCTGGATATCTTTTATACAATCCATAGCCCAATATTAAGAACATCAGAGATAATATGTAGGATGAGTAAGAACTATGCAGTCTTCCCAAATTTCCTATAGAGCTAAAAGCTGTAAACGATCATTTTAATATTGTCTTTCCTTAAAGTGCTTATAAAATAGTCCCTGAACATTTGTTCTTAATCTATATGCAAATGTTGTTAGAACTATCTTACATACATTTATGAAACTTTGTCTAATTCCTACAGTTCTCTTAATTGCATTTTCACTACCTCTCTTATTTCAATGTCTATATTAGGTCTTTGCAAAAGCAATGAACTCTCAGTGGAATCCTTACTATCTCATCACCCCACTTGCAGAACAATGATTTTCACTGGTTTATATTCTGCTATAATTAAAAGTATGTAGTCTTTCTCTGCATTTTTAGGAAGAACAGGACTTGGAAATGATTCTTGACATGCAAGCATGATATGAGCTTGTGTTCCCAGGACCCACATGAAAAGCTGGGTGTGGTAGCACACCTATGTAGCCCAGTGATGGAATTCAGAGGGACACAGATCTCTGGAGTTCACTTGCAAAATTCGAAGTTCAGTGAAAGTCTGTCTCAAAAAATAAGATGTTGATCACTTCTAGTCTTTTGTCTAAGATCAAGTGTGGTATCTGTTCTTATCAGTTTAATATCTGATACGTCCTCTAGCCGAGGACAATATATTAAATGGATTTTTGGAAGCAGAAGCTTACTCTGTTCACTCCACTCATCGACCTGGTATTGCAGTAACTCCAGGAACGAAGGTATTCCATTTTAATCCCTTGGGGGATTAAAAAAAGTGATGTTAAGAGGTTAATAACAGCAGCAACATTGACTTCTGTCTTTCAAGTGAATTTACACATATTTGTGAAGATACATGAACATGTCAACAAATATTCAGGTAGAAGATATAGTTCAAAGATATTATGGAACTAATCTAAATAATGAGTTTGAAGATGTTAGAAGATCTAAGGAGAACCCTGCATTTTGATGTCTTGTTGGTATCATGAATTTTAGAGGTCTCTTGAGGATTTCGTACAGCATTATTCATGAATTATGGGCTTTCAAGTGTTGGCCATGTTATACCAAAAAAGAAATTATATATATAATCAATATAATAAACATACATATCTATGTGTGTGTACAGGCTTGTGTATGTGTGTTGAGTGTCTATAAACACACGTGTATGATTACAGTTATATACATATATACATATTTATACATGTACATACATTTTCATAATGAAGAAACTAATAAGACTATATTATTTATAAGCCAATGTAATCTGCTTTATTAAAAAAACTACATTCTTTTTTTGAAATACCTGGTTTTTTACTGATTTTTATTGAGCTCTTCATTTTTCTCTGCTCCCCTCCTTGCCTCTCCCCTTCCCTTCAACCTTGTCCCAAGGCTCCCACTCTCCTAGTTTACTCAGGAGATCCTGTCTTTTTCTGCTTCCCATGTAGATTAGATCCATGTATGTCTCTCTTAGGGTCCTCAGGGTTTCTCTGGGGTTGTGATTTGTGGGTTGTTTTTTGTGTTCTATGTTTTAAAACCACTTATGAATGAATACATGTGATAATTGTCTTTCTGTGTCTGGGTTACCTCACTCAAAATGATATTTTTTAGCTCCATCCATTTGCCTACAAAATTCAAGATATTATTTTTTTCTGCTGTGTAGTACTCCATTATGTAAATGTATCATATTTTCCTTATCCATTCTTCAGTCAAGGGACATTTAGAAGTATGATATATTAACCCACTGCCTTATCATTAATTACTTATACCTTACACAGTAAAAAGAGAGTTTGCTCTCATTTCTGGCTACAATTGACCAAAATATAAAACAAATAGAAAAGCAAACATGGAGTATGTTAAGGGTTTAAATTAAGAAGACTTTCCATCTGTACAATCTAAACCCTTGTTTCAATCTTTCCATCTATTTTCAAACATTCAAGATAGTAATATAGAAACAAACATGGTTGTCCACAAAGACACTGACATATGTCCCCATTATTAAAAAAAAAAGTTCAGATAAAAATTTCAAATATGTTTAAAATTCCGAAAAAGAAAGTACATTGGATCTTAAACCCCAAAGAAGATTTTTAAATATCTGGATTTAATAAAGCAGATTATATGGTTGATATTCAGTCACCAGTCTTAAGTAAATAAACAAACTTAGTACAGTAGCTCCCTTATGTGAATATTATCTCAGAATCCTTCACTAGGGAAGAAAAAGGGAGAGTTAGGGGAAGAGAGATAGACACACACATACACACACACACACATACACACACACAGAGAGAGAGAGAGAGAGAGAGAGAGAGAGAGAGAGAGAGAGAGGTGTGATCACAATTTTTCTATAGACAGATGAACTGTTTGAAGTTTAATTAACTTTTGTTGATTCATAAATCAATTATTAAAATATAAAAACACTTCGAAGTGATGCACAAATATTTACACAACATAAAATTATTCTCCCATCTATTATCATTTACTGACTGTTCTGGCAGAAAAAGGTCTTTGTGTAAACTGGACATAGGACAGACACAGATCTGATAAAAACTACAGCAGGAAAGGAAAGAGGCCCTAACTTTCAGCTCTCTGACTTAGAACACATCTGAAACATCCACATTTCTGTCTCTCATTACTGTTTGGTTTTCACAGAAGCTCAGGAAACAACTCTGAATGAACTCTGTAAAGATAAACATTCAACATTTGACACAGTGTATGGTTAGGGAAAATAATAGCAGGTGTGATATTAAAGAATTAAAAATAACTTAAAAATAACCATTTTAGCTCATAAGATAATTTAGTGAAAACATTTGTTAAAAACTGAATTTCATTTATTCTAAATGCTTTAGATCTTGAGAATCTGTCTGGTATTTGCATTTTCCTATTTTACTCACATATTTTTGTTTTTATGGCATCTTATATGATACTTTTACTAGACATGGTTAGTTTTAACTTTTATAAGCTCAAGATGCAAAGACTTAAGTGGAGGACGACTTCACTGATGCACACTATACCACTGAGCTGCACTCTCAGCTCATTAAAAGTCTTAGCTTTTTAATTTTCAAAACATATTTGAGCATTTCTCTGAGAATTCTAAAAAATGTATTTTAATCATGTTCATCCCAATTGCTCCCCTTAATTCTACCCATATCTGCCCCTACTTCCCAACTTCCAAATTTATCTTATCTTTTTAAAAATTAAATGACTCATTTGTGATATTTATATACTTTTGGGTGTGTGGCCATCCACTGGAGTATGGCCAACTTTTCAGAGCCACCTTTAGAGAAAATTGGCTTTTCTCTAAATTGCTCATAGTTCCTCTGCTGGGAGTGGGAGTTTACAAATCCCTTTCTACTCTATGTTACAGTGTTGAATGGCTTAATCTCTGGAGGCAACAGTAAATGCTGTTAGTTCATGAATGTAATGCTCTTGCCAGGCCCAGAAGACATGTCTGGAAGATAGTGGTTTATATGTATATATGAATGACAGGGGTACTGTACCAATTAACTCCTAACAGGAGAGTTGCCTAAGCAAGACTGACATGATGATAACACCATTTGATATGTTAACATGGATAGAAAAAATTCCATTTGGTTCCACCACTAGGTGGAGAGCCATAGGTGGTTGATGAATGCTGAGAGAGGGAAAATCAGTTTCCTGAGGGGACGAGCCCCATATAGGCTGTGTGATCCTGAGCAGAGAGCTCTTGACACATGTACAGATAATGTGAAAAGGACTCAGGAAGCTGGTGTGTGTGTGTGTGTGTGTGTGTGTGTGTGTGTGTGTGTGTGTGTGTGTGTAATAATTAAGGAAGAGATCCTTAAGGGTATCAGGGAAAGGGGAGGACAGACTGATGTAGATACAGTAGATGCAGTTCTCTTATATGAAGTTCTCAAAATATTAGAATTTGTACTTAAAGAAAAGAAAGATGAGGCTTCCAAGAAAGTCTCAAGAAAAACCTAGGGTGGTTCAGTACTCAGGTAATTCTAAAGGGATTCTTTTAGAGTATTTCTTTCTGGTGAAATTAAAGGAAAAATAAAAAGACAGGACATAAAGAAATGATTATGATTTCATTGTTCAGAGATCTAATAAATCATTTATTTTTGCTGTAAATAGTATAGCAAAATTGACGCAACAGAATGACTAATCATTAAAATAACATTAGGTATGCTAATTTAGATATATTAAAATGCAGTTACAGTGTATATCATATTTTAAATGTAGATGCCTCATACTTGATTCAGGGTGTTGAATGGCATTTATCTCTGTATTTTGCATGATGTATATTAACCTGTTATATCTTCACTTTGAATCGTACATGTTGAGCAAGTCTGAGTCTTAATGTGGAATGGTAAGCTTAGTAATCTGTGTCTAAAGGTAGAGATGAAAAACAAAACAAAACAAACAAACAAAAAACCATGTCAAGCATTTCAACAAATATGAAATCACATAAGAGTTTAGGTGTTAGGGCTTGCAGCCGAGAGATAGCAATCAGAAAGTCATGTCGTGGTGACACTCAACCTGCAACAAGCCATCAACAATAGCCATGATGCAGGTAAAACAAGGAGTGACAGTGCCATTCAAAACATAAGCAGTCAATTCCAACTATTTTGTTAGCCATTTTGATGTACCGTGACATCTGAAATTAGATGAGTTTCTTCTTTTAATAAAAAGTAGAATATTGGCATATGGATAAGCCACTAAGTACCCCATGGAACACATCATCTATACAGTGATATGCCACCATTTTTGAAACAGTCTCATTAAGAAATTATGAAAACTCTTACAAATTTCAGCATTTTCCTTAAAACACTGGTAGCTATAAAGCCTGTTAATGAATGGAGTGAAAAGGCTTAGGCCACAACATGCATAGACAAGTGCAAACAACTTGTTGTAGCTCTCTCGGCTCATTGAGAATTGGTAACTTTTTTTTTAAGGGGAATTGAACTAGTTCCATCTTCTTACTTGTGTTGTTTGCTAGTGATCTTGCCTTTAGCTTTGGAACTAAATATAAATTCAGAATAAGGAATTTATTCTAAGAAGTTCTCAAACACATTTTGGTGGAGCTATGATTCTTTATTACGGCATAAAGATCCATGAAAATAAAATGCAAGGCTCTGGCCTTTCAGTATTATTTGTCTCCAGAATAATGGTTGTTTCTACTCTAAAGGCTCTCAACATAGTCACATAATCTTTCAAATGAATAACTGGAGTCAAAGCTAGGAGTCTTTAGTATTTAGAAGATGAAAATAGAAAAATATTTATAAGCCTAAACAATATCTCAGTGCCAGGGTGTTACAGTTCCTTTGTAGGAGAGGTTAATTTGTAGATTGCTGTCTAGTGAACATGTAAGCAATTTCAGCACCATGGGAAAAAACTCCAAGATCATAGTTCATTGTTACTGATTTTATATCAAACTCAACCATCGTCTTCTATCCATCTTCTTTAATAACCTACCTTCAGTGATTTAGGATCTCAAATTTTCTTTCAGTGGGTTTCCCATCCAATTAGCCCAAAAGTTGTTATCTTAACTTCAGAGCGATCTCTGACATATTCATGTAATATTTATGTGAAAACCCAGTCAGACACGGTATTGGGGGAGCGGAGTAAATGATATTTTAGGATATTAGAGAAAGAAAAAGAAAGACAAGGGAATCCAAAATAGCTGTGGTCACTCAACAGCCACAGAACCTTTGAGATAAGATTCTGCTGGATTTCTTATATAATGAGGGGAGTTCTAAATTTGTAAAGGTAAAACGTGAGTAAAAGCACAGAAACAGGGCTAAGTGTGAGAAATGCTACTTTCTCAGTAAGTGACTTTTCTGGGGCTGCACACACACTTAATCTTCCTGCCTGGCTGCAAGGTGCCATTCCTTTCATGACAGCTAAGTAAACTGAACATTGGAAGCTGCATATCAATGAGGCACACAAGGATGACTTCAACTCTTGATTATACCAGTTGAGTTTGTACAAGATTGAGAGCAGCCCTAACCAGGTGATGTTAGTCTGAGTCAGATGCATGAAAGGACAAGTCTGGATTTAGAGTGGGCTGCTTACAGAGTTGTCTTCAACAATCTGGGGGCATGTAGTACTTCATTAGTCAAAATTAACTAATTTATGATGGAAAAAATAAAGTCAGATTGCTAAGATTTAAAGTAATTATATTTATTTTGACTCTCTCCAGTATTGAAGCAATAATTTATATGCATGTTCAATGAAGGACTTCCACGGGGCTTACTTTAACAGTTTACAAAGCACATTATCAGCCATTCTTCTCACACACTAACACACATGGGTGTGGAGTTTCACCATAGGCGGGGGGGGGGGCTATAAAGAACTTCCATGAATTATTACACTGGGTACTCACAAAACTAATTGACTAATTTTCAATAGTCAGCACTATTTTAATCCCTGCCTTACTTATGGTACAAAGGGTTAAAGAAACTTGCCTAAGATATTACATACAGATGTAATTATTGAGGACACTATTATAGAATATATGGTACTGCCTGCTTGTTCTGCCAAGCTCAGCATGGCAGAGCCACTTGCACATCTGAGAACCACACACATAGTCCCATTCTCAGGCACACAGCCAGTCCATGTCGCCATTAAGTAAGCTGCAGCAGTCTGCTCACAAACCCCATCCAAATACTTGGTCTCCCGAAAAGAGCCAGAGCTTGTGCTGGCAGCATGGCCCTGAAAGCTGGCTTTTTTTAAATGGCCACAGCTTTTTTTTTTGTTTTTCTGCTACCTACCACTGAATCAAGAAAAACTTCTCTTCAAGGAGCTGCGGCAAGTCACCAGCAAACAGCAAGAATCTGTGTTAAACTCTGTGTTTTTGTATCTAGAATTCATTTTAAATCCCTTTTAGGTTTTATTTGGATTTAGTCCACCACATTGGTGCCAATTTGTAGTATCAGGCCACTTGTTTGTCATGACCACCTGGCTAGCTCAGACCAGAAATAATCACACAGAAACTGTATTAATTAAATCACTGTTTGGCCCATTAACTCTAGCTTCTTATTGACTAACTCTTACATCTAATTTAATCCATCTCCATTAATCTGGATATCACCATGAGGTTGTGGCCTACCAGCAAATTTCCAACATGTCTATCTCCAGTGGCTCCATGGCATCTACCTGACTCAGTCCTTCTTCACCCCAGCATACAGTCTAATTTTCGCTGCTTAAGATCTGTTCTTCCCTGCCATAGGCTCAAAGCAGTTCTTTATTTATTAACTAATAAAAGCAATACAGAGTCAGAAGGACCTCCCACAGCAGTGGATTATTTAGGGCATCACATGCTCAGGATTTCAAACATTAGAGTGATGTTATCTCACTTGAAGAAAAATGTCACTATAACACTAATACTTAGAACAACCCTCTATGAGTAAAACTAGAATATTAAGAAAAGACTTCATCAAAATTATGTCCTTGAGATTTTGTTTTGGTGAAATCCCTTGATTCTCATCTTTGAAAGCTTTACTCTAAGAGCAGTAGACTTTTAAATGAAACTAAAGCCATAGTGTAGCTTATACACAGTGTTTAAGTACTGGTACCAAGAGTGTATAATCTTTTAGCCTGATTGGCCCATGTTTTACTCTTGTTTTGTGGAATGATGTGTATCCATAGCAACAGGTACTACACTGTTAGAAACTGCCAGGGTTTACAGATTTTATTCCTCCAGGAGAAAACCTTTGTTTTTTATTTTTCTCTCATAATGAAACAAATAAATAAAGCCTGATATTTAATATTGATACAGAAGTATTCAATTTTTAAGATTCAACTTTGGGTTGTCTTTCATATTTTTAAAAGACACTAAAATCTGTAAAACAATTTGGAGTATGTTTTCTACTTTTATCTTGTAATTTGCCTCCTTCACTCTATCTCAGGTTTTCTTTATTTCAGATATGCATAATTATCTGTGACTTTTAAAGTACAAATGTGGATTTGGTTTCTGAGAGTAACTTTATATTCCTGCATGTTAAAACTCCATCACAAAAATGGCTAAGGGCCATTGCCAATTAGGCTCAGTCCAGTCTTTCAGAACTCAAATTGGAGCAATTTTCAACTTTAATTGTCTTGTTCTGAAAAATCCCATTTCCAAACAACACTATTTAGTTACTGAAATGGCATTCATCGTGATACCAGTAACACACATTTTCAGGGCATTTCTTCCTCCCTGTCTGCAAGATGCCATTCACTTATGAGCAAATAGGGCCAACTAAGGACACAGGAACCCTGGAATAGACTGGTCCTCTACCAACCTTGCCAGAGAAGAAAATCTCATCAGTGGTTTTCTTGAGAATCTTACAGTGTCAGGAACACTTTCTACACCTCCAGAAATTTTCTGTTTTCTGCTTGGCTTATATATCTCTAATGATTGTTTCTTCTAAGGGTCTGAGAGGGGAAGAAGATTGAAGATATTTGGAGAAATAGACACACATGTCTTCACATCAGTGGAATTGATTTCTCTATGCAAGGGGACAAAAAGAATACTTTAAAATTTCATTTTTAAAACACTTGGTAAACTCTTGCTTCCCAGTTTATAGGTCATTAAAATTTTTTGCTAGGGCAAAACTACATATCACTTTCATTACAGATTTGAAATGAGAATTTCAGAGCTACAAACATCCGTGTTAAACACACCGTCAGTCATGGAAAAAAGGCAGATAGCTACCCCTGGTCAGTTTCTCTCGCTCCTTTGTGACCAGTGCAAACCAAGGCAACAGAGAATACCAGTGTCTGGGTAGCTGTTAAGCCTCCAATAATGCCAACCTCATTCAAGAAAAGCAGCACTTAGAAGAAAAGTTTTAATATGGCAGTATCTTTCCTAAAATTTACTATTTTTCTCTACCTACCAATTTGCAAGGATTTCTTTTCCATTTGAAAAAGTCTTTGGGAATTGTGATTTTAAAATATATTAATGGAATATAAGAGTTAGGTTCCCAGCACCCACGGCTGTCCCTCCAGGTAAAAAATAAAATAAAATAAAATAAAATAAAATAAAATATATTAATGGATGCAATCACTGCCCAGTGATGGGGTATTGATAGAATCTAAGAGAGGGGTCATTCTGATCTTTAGTTCATATCCACTGCTGAACCCACCCAACTGTAACTATAGCTTGAAACATCCTGTCACAAGGAAAGCCTGGGTTAAATGTGTGTCATGAAACTAAACAAAGAGGCATGAAAAGGAGAGAGAGATTTGTGTACAGGGATGTCCATGAAAGTGGAAGGAAGATGGAATAAAGTAGTAATAATTAACTGCTTTCTTCTTACTTAAAAATTTTGGACAAAATTAGAGATTTAAATAAATCCAAAAAGAAGATTATCCACAATATAAAGTTAAAATCATCTGTGGAACCAAAACAATGTAAGGTATAGAAAGAATGAAAAGGGATGCTCCCTGGAGAGATGGTCAGCACCAAGAGCCCCATTCTAAGTGGCAGAGACAATGAGAGCAGCAGTCCAGGTTGTAGGCTATAGATGTCACACAGAATTCTCCCTTTTCTGGCATAAATCCACCACAACACTAAGCTAATCATATCCCAAATAATTCTCAGTTTTAAACATGCTAGGGGATCTTAACAACTCTTACATGCTTAGATCTCTTCTTTTGTGCAACTGTGGGACAGTTTGCAAGGAACACACTGACATGAACATTGAATGAGAGAAGCAGCTCAGGTTTTATGTGGATTTAGTCCACCACATTGGTGTCAATTTGTAGTATCTAGAGAAATGGTAAAGACCAAAGTTAGTGCAAATCCAAGGAGTACAATTTATTTTCAATGTAAAACTTTTATGCACTCTTATTCAGATCTTTTCATCACCTTCAAAAATAATGTTTTCAATATAGGGTATCTTGTGAAAATATACATATACTTCATAACAGTCCTATAAAATGTATCTCTTAAAAAGTTACCTGTCCCTACCCTGACTTTCTGTTGCTATAGCCATATATAAATGAGTACAAATTAAAACCTAAACATTTCTATGAAATGCATGTTAATCCTTCAGACCCAGGAGATATTTGATATATTTAATTTACAAAGTTTTCTTAGCTGGGTGGTGGTGCTATAGACCTTTAATGCCAGCATTCAGGAAAAAAAAGCAGGTGAATCTCTGTGAGATAGAGTACAGACTCGTCTATAAGAGCTAGTTCCAGGACAGGCTCCAAAGCTACAGAGAAACCCAGTCTCCAAAAACAAAACAAAACAACAACAACCAAAAAAACTCCAACTTTCTTGATATAATAATAATCTTTTTATAGTTAAAGCTATATATAAATAAAGTTTGATATGTGAAATTGTAAACTGAGACTTGAAAATTAGAAGGTCAAAAAAAAAAGCAAAAGAAAAGAAAATTAGATCTCACTGACAATTGAGGGAAACTACCAAAAGTGAGTGTCTCTATTGTGATGGTATTTAGGTGCAGTAAAATGAGGCAGTGATGCAGACTTTGAAAAAAACAAACAAAACAAAACAAAATAAAACTCTGGTAGCATGAAAATAGGAAGGAATGGATTCAGTTATAGACTATAGACAGCTGTTACTGTTCTGATTATTTTTAGCAATATATTATGATCTAAGGAGATTAATCAAAGAAATACTTTACTTTTTATTTCAGGTTCATTTATCTCCCTTCGCTTTATCTCCAGAAGAGAAATTGAGATAAAAAGACATATAACATATATTTATATATTTAATAAATCATTAATTGACTTACATGAACCAATGATTTTAGATTTGTCAATCTAAAATAAGAACAGGTTCTACCAGATCTCCACTATGTAAGTCTAAATAGGGCTCAAAGACAAGGAATCATTATTAAGTAGAAATGTCACCAGTCAGAGCTATAGTAAGTAGATACAGTGCTCTTCTGTATTTGAGGTTTCCGCATTTATGGACTCAAACAATTATGAAAAGGATCCCTCCCCAAAAAAGTCATCTGCAGTAAATATATGCACTCATTTTTCTTTGCACAGTACAGTAAGATAACAATACACATAGCCTTTATACTGTATGACCTAGAAATTAAAGTATAAATTATATGCATAGATGTAATAGAACAAACTTTGTACATAAGAAACTTAAGCATCTTGGATTTCAGTGTTCATGAGTCCTAGAATACTGTTCCCTGGGGATACCTACAGTCAGGTATAAAGTCAAGCACATCTAAGAAGCATTCAAACTCTACATCCTCAGTATGACAGAATGCAGAATAACTCTACACAAACATACACATTACTAGAAGGCAATTAGGTTAGGAAATTTTTGTCACCACAAGTTTCACATGTTCCAATTTTAACTATAAGATTGTACAGAGGATGAGTGGATGGGAGGGCAGTGGGGAGGGGGGAAACAGAGCAGGATGAGGTGGGAACTATAGATAGATATAAATTTAATTAATAAAGAAAAAAGAGAGCACAGAGTTGGGTAGTAGGAAGGTAGAAGTATATCTTGGAGGAGTTGGGGTGGGGGTAAATATGGTCAAAATACATTGTATTAAATTCTCAAATAATTAAAAAAGGTATTATTTAAAAATTTTTAACAAAGAAAAAAAGAAAGATTGCTAGGGAAAGAAGTCCACTAAGATTATTACAAAGAAACATGGTTCACAATATACTTTTTACCTTTTTAGAAACAAGCCAAAGAAAAAGAACAATTTTGAGTTTTCTGATTCTCTCTTTTTTTTTTTGTTCTAAAGCTAAACTATAATATCAGGCTCTCTTGGTTTGCTATAACCCCATCCAAAGTCAGAGCCTTCAACTGAGTGAAATCTTAAAGGTCTCAGGAGTACCTCTCAAACATGAACACTAATCCCCACACTTCAATGGCATTAGCCTTCAGATGAGCCTTTATTTCAGATGGCATGAGATCCTCACAGCCCCAGAAAACAGAGACACATGCATACAGAGAAAAAACGCTGAGCTTGTTTCATGTCTTGCTTTCCTCTAGTGTTTTCTCAATACCTAGAAAGTTCTTTTGCTGATGGGAAAGAAAGAATGAACATTAAGTGCCAATACACTGATGGGAAGAACCACACTTTATCTGACTTTCTTTTAACAATTGTTGAACATTTGAACTTGTATCTATAAGACAATCAAGCACTATCTTTCCCATTTAGGGAACTCTAGGAATTTAAAGGGACTCAAGCATTGCTGCCCTATGATTATACAGAGTATCCCAACCAGTCTGCATCTTTTTTTTTTCAAATGTAAGGAGAATATTGAGTTTCCCTCACTCAGGAGTGAAGTTTCTTTCAGCAAATAAAGGTTGAGTCAGGAATATAAGCACAAAAGTGCTGGTCTATAATTTTCAAAGCAACAGAAAAGCAAGATTTGAAGAGTAGAGCTCCAGTTCTTGTCACCAGTTTGGCAACCTGTCTGACAGTCTGACAGTTTAGGGTTAGTCACTGAGGGATTGTGGGGGAGATAAATATGGAGATTTATGCACCTCTTATGCTAGAGAAACCTTCCTCCACCTCATGGAGCTAGCTGTAACAGCTACAAATCTCATTCAGATTTCCCATCATCCTAGATGTGGTATAAAGCAGAAAAAAACAGCAGTGCATTCAAAAATGGGTGTGTTTTGTCATTGTCCTAAGGTCAAATCTTCAACTGTAGAGCTCTGAGGTTTGGAGGATATAGGCATGAAATGAATCCTGGATAAGATTATTCAGGAAATATACTCTTGCTATCTGGACCATAGACCAGTAGCTCAGTTAAGTCTGTGAATGATGTTTGTAAGACATGCAGAACTTAGAAACTCATAATACGTATTTTGTGTGCATTTGTTTGGGTGCATGTATGTGTATACATGTGTATATGTGTATGTGTGTGTGTGTGTTGTGTATGTCAAGGCCAGGAGAGAACTCCTACTGTCTGTCTTATTCCTTTGAGATGGGGTCTATCACTAAACATGAAACTGATTGTTTCTGGTAAATAGGCTGACCAGCAGGCTCCAGAGAACTGCCTGTCTTTCTTCCCTACAACATTGTGTTAAGCCACAGACATCTAAGCACAACTCGTCCATGTGTTCTGAGGATCTAAACTCATGTCCACATGTTAACACAATGTGTTCTTATCCAATAAGTCATCTCCACAGCCCATCATATGCACTTAGAAAACCACTATTGTCATTGGAATTGTATACACTAGACTTCAAGACACAAAGCACTCAAAAAAATATGGAGTGTGCAAGCGCTTAGGAAAATGACACCTGGGAGAAAGAATCCAACCAGAGAAGTGACTGAAGGCAACAATAATTCAAAGAGTCAGTCTTACCCAGGAATGTCCATTAGCAGTGGAATTCATACAATGTGAAAGTTCATGGTTTTTGAAATGGAAAAAGAATGCAGTAAAGAAGAAACTCAGAGAACACATTTCAGGGTAATGTCAGAAGTAAGCAGTTCATGTTTTTGATAGAAGGATTGGGTTCTCAGGAAGGTTAGAGTTCAAGTAAAGGTTCCATTACTAAGCAGAACATTAGGATGCTAATTAGAGGAAGTGACCTTTATGCAAAGCTGTCTATTTGAATATTTAAGCTTGAGAGGATTTTGAACTTATGCAAACACCTGGAGCACATCTATGTTGTTCATGACCTATTTGCAGCAACCCTTATTTCCACCACTCATCAAAGAAAATCTCCAAATCTCCTGATGAACTTTTTTTTCTTTAATTGGGATTGTTTTTCCTATCTTAAGCAGGGCTGCAGATTGTTCCTACAGGAGAGAAGTAAGGCAGAGAATGATGGCTCTACCAAGAAGCTGTTCCATATGTGACTGCTACCTGTTTACACAATTGTCCAATTTCCAATATTGATTTTTCTATGAGACATGAGGCATAAAATTAAGAGAACACTTATCAAACACTTCTAGAAACTCAGAGATCATGGATAAGACTCTTCAGAGACTCCAGTGGATATTAATCCAAAAGGCCCTGTAGAAATATTCAAGGACCTTTACAAAACTCCTGAACAAGACTGGTAGATGGCTCAGTGGGTAAAAGTACTAACTACCAAACTGAGGACCTGGAACCCACATGTTGGAAGGAGAGAACTAACTCATTTAAGATTTCTCTGATTTCTACACATACACATGTCACACACACACAAATACCCACAAACATATTGTGTATGTGTATATATATATATATATAATACATAAAACATAAAGTGATAAATTTATTTTAATAAAAGAACCAATATCCAATGGCAGGGGCAGTGTTAAGTACAACTGAGATTGACATCGTTGTCTCCTAAAATCCTTTGGTATGATGAACTGAGTATTTGACCATTATTTGAATTTATTTTCAAAGGGCAAGTCATTTAATGTTTTTCTAGTAGGTAGTCATTTTTTACAAGGTTCTTTATCTTTGTTATAATACTACCAACCCATCTGTGTTCACTGGGACTTGTAAGATTGAGAAGTAGTACCTTGATTTCTTCTAAATCAGTAGTAGATACAAAGAATAGCAAAATTAATATCCAAGAAAAGCTTTGTGTATGGCTAAAGACGATCCTGTTTATGCTATTAAAACACAAAGAAGATGAATGATATACAGAATGTTCTTATACTTGTGGAAATCCTAATTTGAACAAGATGCTGACATATTTGACATGTTTTGTGTGGGGCTATAGAAATCTCCCTCTTCTTGAGTTTCTAAGACTTCACTTTGAGTTAGAAGTATCTGAATAAAAAAATCATAAACAAGAAGAAAAGATAAGATTCACAAGAAATAAAAAGCAAGAGACAATACTGTAGAGCAAAAAGAATATGCTAGAAATTTAAAAACATCACTCATATAAAAAGCTGAGCATTTTGTGTGACTCAGAAGCAGACATATGGCTTATAAATCATGAAGAGATTTCTGGAGTCTCAATGGTGATCAGATCCAAATCCCTGCTGAGAGATATTGATTCCACCTAAAAATATCTAAGGCAGATGTGAAATTAGGGTGAACAATTCTGTGAGCCTGGTAGAGCTGAATAACAGCAAGCTGACTTGCTCTACCACACTGCTGGATTTGAGAGTAAGATCACATTATTCACAAAAGAAATATTTAGTTGATTCTCTCCTGCTTCTTTCATTATATTTTACAATTTTTGTAATATGTTAGGCTCCTATATGACTTAAAAGATATAAGAAAGTAGCCTAGAAAGTAAAATGTTAACAGGTGTAGAGGCAAAGATTTCACGGGATTGTACTATGATGTAGGGATTATATCATATGCCATATACCACATATTAATGGTTAATCCATAGTGTAGAAAAGGCAGGTAGCACATGTGAACACATGAAGAATTTTAACTTAAAAGTATAAACAATAGACATATGCAAATGGGAGTTGCAGAATTACATACACACAACAATGGTTTCATAACATAATGGACATAGCATAGTAAATAATCAATGAACATGAAGAAAGGTTAATAAACATTTTCCAAATAAATGACAAGAGGAAAACAGAAAAATCATTTTTAAAACATGGGGCATGAAATATTTATGGATCAAAATAAAATATTTTAGCAAATCTTAAGCAAAATTACAGAAGGATAAGAGAAAGATAATGAGGAAGAAAAGATTGAAGAGATATATTCAGGAATATTCAGAAATGACTAATGAAAAATAGAGAAGAAAACCCAGTTTGGTGGGGAGAAAAGGACATATGGTATGATTTGAGCATGGAATGTCCAAACAGGCTTATTTTTTTATGCTTCTTCGTCAGGAGACAATAGAACTTTTAGGAGGTAGGGCTTTTCTGATGGAAGTTGGGTACTAGGGGTGCGATCTTTGAAGTTGCATCTGCTTCTGGATTTGGTCTAACTCCCTCTGCTGCTTGATCTACTATAACATAATCTTGCTGGGAACATTGCATTGCTTCCCACAGACTGATGAATTGAAATTCATGAAGCAATGAAACAAAAATAAAACTTTTAACCCTTGTTTCTATAAGGTATTTTGCTATTTCAATGAAAAAACAACTAATACTAAATTTAGATGATCAGACGAGGACCTTGGCAGCAGGTAGTCAGGCATGGTGCTGGAGGAATAGCGAGAGCTTGTTTCTTAAGACAAAGCCATGAAGCAGAGGAGAGACACTGTGAATAGGTTGAGCTTTTAAAACCTCAAAGCCTACCTACCTCCAGTAATACAATTCCTCTAACAAAACCACACCTCCTTCCCAAACAGTTCCAGTTCCATCAACTGTTCAGACTTATGAGTCTATGGGATCCATTCTCATTCAAACAACCACAAATGCTCTCTCTCTCTCTCTCTCTTTCTCTCTCTCTCTCTCTCTCTCTCTCTCTCTCTCTCTCTCTTTCTCTCTCTCTGTCTGTCTCTCTCTCTCTCTCCATATGTGTGTGTGTGTGTGTGTGTGTGTGTGTGTGTGTGTGTGTGTGTAGTGTAGGAAGTCTTTCTATGTGTGTTCTATGTGTGTTGCCTTTATTGGTTAATAACGAAACTGCTTTCACCCAGTGGCTTAACAGAAAAAGGACAGGCTGAAAGAGATATATAGAGCTTTTGTCTGTGGGTTCCATAAACTACAATGAGTCCCTGTTTCTGTGCTGAAGAATTCCATCCAGATGGGTCAGTGTGCACCATCCAGGGTGGATAGTCTGGGAAGGAAGAACAGGGCCCTCTCAGCTCCTTCTGCAGGGTCTTCTTTGTTACACATGACCCTGCCCTCCCCCAAAGTTCACCCTTTTGTCTGCAGGGGTCCTTGGACTACCAGGAGTCCCCATTCCTGTGCTGAGGAGATCCATGCAGACTGGTCTTTGGCCCAGGAACAGTTCTGCTCCTGCACTGAGAAGATCCACACAGAGAGTCAGTCACAGCAAAGATTGGACCAAGATGCCAAGACTCTCTTGGCTACATTGAAGAAAGAGATGGGCAGGCACAAATACAAGAATTCCTACAACAACCAGAAAGGCAACATGTCATCACCAGAATCCTGGTATCACACAATGAGAAGAATTGAACACCCTACTCCAGAAAAAGTAGAAGAAATTAACTTTAAACAGAACATTATGAAAATAATAGAAGACCTTAAACAGGACATGAAAACTGCCATAAAGAAATGGAGATGACAAACAAAAAGGTAGAGGAAATGAATAAATCTCTCAAAGATACCCAAGAAAAAAAGAAAATGCAATCAAACAGGTAATGGAAACAGTTCAAGACTTGAACAATGAAAAGGAGGTATTGAAGAAAACACAAACTGAGGGAAGGCTGGGTATGGAAGACCTGGGTAAATGAAAAGGAACTACAGAGACAAGTATTACCAACAGAATACAAGAGATAGAAGAAAGAAATTCAGACATTGAAGATTCTACAGAGGAAATAAACTCATTGATTAAAGAACAAAACAAATCCAACACATTCTAAACACAAATAATCCAGGAAATCTGGAACACCGTGAAAAAACTAAATCTAAGAATAATACAGGTAGAAGAAGGATAAGAATTGCAGCTCAAAGGCCCAGAAAATATATTCAACAAAATTATAGAAGAAAACTTTCCCAACCTAAAGAAGGATATTCCTATGAAGATACAAGAAGCATACAGAACACCAAATAGACTGGATCAAAAAAAAAGCATTCCCTTGCCATGTAATAGTCAAAACACAAACATAAAGAATAAAGAATGAATATTAAGAGCGGCAAGGGAAAAAGGTCAAGTAACATATAAAAGGAAACCTATCAGAATTACACCTGACTTCTCAATGGAAACCATGAAAGCCATAAGGTCTTGGATAGATGTGTTGCAGAAACTAAGAGACCATGGATGCAAGCCCAGACTACTATACCCAGCAAAGCTTGCATTTACCATTGATGGAGAAAACAAGATATTCCAGGACAAAACCAGATTTAAACAATACATAGCCACAAACCCAGCCTTACATAAAATATTAGAAGAAAAATCACAAACCAAGGAAGCCAACAACACCCATAATAACAAAAGCATCTGACAACCCTCCACCAAATAAAGGAAATACACAAATACTACCACAGAAAAAATAACCAGAGTTAACAACCACTGGTCATTAATATCACTTAATATCAATGGACTCAATTCACATATAACAAGGCACAGGTTAAGAGAATAGATATGAAATCAGGATCCAACATTCTGCTGTTAACAAGAAACACACCTCAAATTCAAAAACAGACACTACCTCAGAGTAAATGGTTGGGAAAAGGTTTTCCAATCAAATGGACCTAAGAAATAAGAGGTTGTGGCTATACTAATGTCTAACAAAATTGATTTCAAACTAAGATCAATCTGAAGAGATGGAGATGGAAACTTTATACTCATAACAGGAATAATTTATCAGGAGAAGGTCTCAATCCATGAATATCTATGTCCCTAATATAAAAGTACCCACATATGTAAAAAAAAATTACTAGAACTCAAAGCATACACCAAACCCCAGACTCTAATAGTGGGAGATTTCAACATTCCTCTCTCACCAATGGACAGGTCAACCAGACAGAAACTTAACAGAGAAATAAGAGAACTAACAGAAGTAATGAACCAAATGGACTTAACAGACATCTATAAAACATTCCACCCAAACAGAAAAGAATATACCTTCTTCTCAGTATCTCATGGAACTTTCTCAAAAATTGATCACATAATTGCTAACAAAGCAAACATCCATAGATACAAAGAAATTGTAGTAACCACCTGTACTATCAGATTACCATGGAATAAAGTTAGAATTCAACAACAATTCTAACCCCAGAGAGCCTACAAACTCATGGAAACTGAACAGTCAACTACTGAACCATCCCTAGGTCAAGGAAGAAATAAAGAAATTAAAATCTTCCTTGAATTTGATGAAAATAAAGACACAACATTCCCAAACCTGTGGGACACTATGAAAGCAGTGCTAAGAGGAAAGTTCGTAGCACTAAGTGCCCATATAAAGAAAACGGAGAAAGCACACATTAGAGATTTAACAGCACCCCTGAAAGTTCTAGGGAAAAAAAGAAGCAGATTCACCCAGGAGGAGTATAAGACTGGAAATAATCAAACTGAGGCCTGAAATCAACAAAATTGAAACACAGAAAACAATCCAAAGAATCAATGAAACAAAAAGCTGGTTCCTGGAGAAAATCAACAAGATTGACAAATCCCTATCCAAACTAATCAAACGCCAGAGAGAGAACACGCAAATTAACAAGATCAGAAATGAAAAGGGGGACACAGAGGAAATTCAGAGAATCATTAGATCTTGCTACAAAAGCCTGTATGCCACAAAATTGGAAAATGTGAAAGAAATATACTTTTTTTTAGATAAGTACCATATACTAAAATTAAATCAAAACCAGGTGAACAATTTAAATAGACCTGTAAGTTTTGAGGAATTAGAAGCTGTCATCAGAAACCTTCCTATCAAAAACAGCCCTGAACCAGATGGTTTCAATGCAGAATTCTACCAGAACTTCCAAGAAGAGCTAATACCTATACTCCTTAATGTGTTTCACAAAATAGAAACAGAAGATCATTGCCAAATTCTTTTTATGAAGCTACAGTTACTTTGATACCAAAACCACACAAAGACTTAACCAAGAAAGAGAATTACAAACCAACCTCACTCATGAAAATCAATGCAAAAATTCTCATTAAACTACTGGCAAACTGAATCCAAGAACACATCCAAAAAATTATACATTATGATCAAGTAGGCTTCATTCCAGAGAGGAAAAGCTGGTCAACATATGAAAATCTATCAATGTAATCCATCATATAAATAAACTGAAGGAAAAAAACCTATATGATCATTTCATTAGATGCTGAAAAAACATTTGAAAAAACTCAATACCCATTTATGATAAAGGTGTTGGAGAGATTAAGGATACAAGGTTCATTCCTAAATATAATAAAAGCAATGTACAGCAAGCCGACATCTAACATCAAATTAAATGGAGAGAAACTCAAAGCCATTCCACTAATATCAGGAACAAGATAAGGCTGTCCACTCTCTCCACACCTCTTCAATATAGTGCTTGAAGTTCTAGCAATAGCAATAAGACAGCATAAGGAGATCAAGGGGATTCGAATTGGAAAGGAAGAAGTCAAACTTTCGTTATAAGCGACCTCAAAAACTCTACCAAAGAACTCCGACTGCTGATAAACACCTTTAGTAATGTTGCAGGACACAAGATCAACTCCAAAAGTCAGATGCCCTCCTATACACAAAGTTCAAAAATAGCAGAGAGGGAAATCAGAGAAACATCACCTTTCACGATAGCCACAAATAGCATAAAGTATCTTGGGTTAACTCTAACCAAAGAAGTGAAAGATCTATTAGACAAGAACGTTGTTTTTGTTTTTGTTTTTGTTTTTGTTTTCAGGGCTCCAGGGAACTTTTTTGACGCTCACATCAGCGCTACCAAAGGGTCTCCAGCAGTCACCATCCAAGGTCTCTTCTCTGGGGACCATGTCCTCAATCTGATCCTTGACGCCCTGTATCACGCTCCTGTGACCTGGCTCCAGTCTCCACCCGGTGGTCTCAAAGGGATTTCAAAGCATGGCTACCAGTTTGAAGGTCCCCTCAGGTTTGGCAGCAACCACGTGGACAAAAGTCTTGTAGAGCACAGCCCCCTTGGGCAGACTGGTGACCAGATCCACAGCTTCCGAGATTTTGGGATTGGGCACGTAAATCTTTGGTGTTGCGGACTATCCCCTCCTCCAGGGCAAAGAGGCACTTGTTCCTCCCAAGTCCTACATGGGTGCCTGGGTGCCATCGAAACTGACGCTGAGTGTCAAGGAGGTTACCAGCATGAACATAGTGACCTTTTATTTTCTTGATGCCATAGTGTTTGCCTCGTGACTTCCCGCCCAGGTTCTTGGAGCTGCCACCTCTCTTCTTGGACACATACCTGATTGCAAGAGGCGTAGCTGTCATGGGGCTGAAAAGGGTTTCTGCCCTCGTCCTCACGGCAAGCACTGCAGATGCCATGTTTGCTTCGCATTCCAAACTTTAAGTATTTGAAGAAAGAAACTGAAGAGGATACCAGAAAATGGAAGGATCTCCCATGCTCTTGGATTGGGTGGATCGACATAGTATGGCAATTCTACAAAAGCCATCTATAGACTTGCAATCCCCATCAAAATCCCAACAAAATTCTTCACAGACTTTGAGAGAACAATAATCAACTTGATATGGAAAAACAAAAAACCCAGGATAACCAAAACAATCCTAAACAATAAAAGTACTTCCGGAGGCATTACCATCCCTGACTTCAAACTCTATTACAGAGCTACAGTAATGAAAACTGCTTGGTATTGGCACAAAAACAGAGATGTTGACCAAATAAAAGACCTGGATATTAATCCACAAACCTATGAACACCTGATTTTCGACAAAAGAGCAAAAATTATACAAAGGAAGAAAGAAACTGGATGCATAACTCGATGGCAACCTGTAGAAGAATGAAAATAGATACATATCTATTATCATGCACAGAACTCAAGTTCAAATGCATTAAAGACCTCAATATAAATCTGACCACACTGAATCTGATAGAAGAGAAAGTGAGAAGTAGTCTGCAACACATGGGCACAGGAGACTACTTCCTATATAGAACCCCAGTAGCACAGACAATAAGAGCAATAATGAACAAATGGGACCTCCTGAAACTGAGAAGCTTCTGTAGAGCAAAGGACACTGTCATTAAGACAAAAAGGCAACCTACTGATTGGGAGAAGATCTTCAGCAACCCCTCATCAGACAAAGGTCTGATCTCCAAAATATACAAAGAACTCAAGAAACTAGACACTAAAACTCTAATTAACCCAATTAAAAAATGGGGTACTGAACTGAACAGAGAATTCTCAACTGAAGAAGTTCAAATGGCCAAAAGACAGTTAAGGTCATGCTCAACCTCCTTAGCGATCAGGGAAATGCAAATCAAAACAACTCTGAGATACGATCTTACACCTGTCAGAATAGCTAAAATAAAAAACACCAATGATAGCCTATGCTGGAGATGATGTGGAGTAAGGGCAACACTCATCCATTGTTGGTGGGAATGCAAACTTGTGCAACCACTTTGAAAATCAGTGTGGCGCTTTCTCAGGAAACTGGGAGTCAACCTTCCTGAGGAGCCAGCAATTCCACTTTTAGAAATATACCTAAGAGATGCCGAATCATACTACAAAAAGCATTTGTTCAACTATGTTCATAGCAGCACTATTTGTAATAGCCAGAACATGGAAACAACCTAGGTGTCCCTCAATAGAAGAATGGATAAAGAAGGTGTGGCACATATAAACTTTAGAGTTTTACTCGGCGGTAAAAAAATAATGACATCTTGAATTTTGCATGCAAATAGATGGAAATAGAAAACACTTTACTGAGTGAGATAACTCAGATCCAAAAAGATGAATATTGTATGTATTCACTCATAAATGAATTCTTGTCATAAATAAAGGACATTGAGCCTATAATTTGTGATCCTAGAGAAGCTAAATAAGAAGATGAACCCAAAGAAAAATATATAGTTATCCTCCTGGATATTGGAAGTAGACAAGATTGTCAGGTGGGGCTGGGGGTGGGAGTAAGTAGAGATGGGAAGAGAGAAGAGAGAAGGGAGAAGGTGAGAATTGGGGAGAGCTTGGGAAATGGGATGTTTGAGATGGAGGAAGGGTGGATATGGGAACAGGGAAGTAGATATCTTAATTAAGGGAGCCATTTTATGGTTGGCTAAAGACTTGTCTCTAGAGAGGTTCCCAGGTGTCCAAGGGGAATTCCCCAGCTTGTTCCTTCGGTAACAGAGAAGAGGTGCCTGAACTGGCTTTATGCCATAGCCACACTCATGAATGTTGTGGATATCACCATAGAACCTTCATCTGGCGATGGATGGAGATAGAGACAGAGACCCACATTGCAGCTCCGGTCCCAAGGTCCAAATGAAGAGCAGGAGGGAGAACATGAGCAAGGAAGTCAGAACCGCGAGTGGTGCGTCCACTCACAGAGCCGGTGGAACTGGTCTAATGGGAGCTCACCATGTACAGCTGGACTGGGACTGAAGGAGCATGTGATCAAATCAGACTCTGAATGTGGCTGATAATGAGGGCTGACTGAGAAGCCAAAGACAATGGCACTGGGCTTTGATTCTACTGCATGGACTGGCTTTGTGGGAGCCTAGACTGTTTGGATGCTCACCTTCCTAGACCTGGATGGAGGGGGAAGAACCTTGGACTTCCACAGGGCAGGGAACCCTGCCTACTCTTAGAACTGGAGAGGGAGGGGGAGGGAAAGTGGAGGGAGTGAGAGGGAAATGGGAAGAGGTGGAAATTTTTAATAAATAAATAAATAAATAAATAAATAAATAAATAAATAAAAGAGAGATAGAGCAAGTAGGCAGAGTCAGTGAGAACTCATGTAGCTGCCAGAGGGGAAAGACACAAGCTTCCAGTTGGAAACCTACCAGCAGGCCACAAGCTCATGGTAAAATATAAAATAATGGAAATGGGTTAATTCTAGATGTAAGAGCTAGCTAGCAATACTCTTAAGCTATTGACCAAACAATATTTCAAATAACTGTTTCTGAGTGATTATTTTGGGTCTAAGTGGCCAAGAATGAACAAGTAGCCTCCCCCAACATATATGTGTATATGATATATGTATGTATGAATGTATATATATATGTATGTATGTATATATTAAAAAAAACACACACCCACATAGAGACTAGGAAACAAAAAATAGCATAACCATATCATCCAGCAGTTTATCTTCTGTGTTCACCCCAAAGAACTGAATGCAGAGGCTCAAAGATATATTTATCACTTATTTTCACAGTAGAGTCATTCACAATAGTAAAAACAAACATGAAACCCAAGTACTCACTAAAGAACGAGTGCATGTGGTATACACATACAATGAATTATTATGCAGCTTTTTAAAAAAAAGAAATTATGATATGATGCACCATGGATAAGCATTAAGGATACTGCACAAAAAGAAAAAAAATATGAACTCTATCATTCTAATATATAAATCCATTTATTATACTCTTCATATATGAAATCTAGAGTAGTCAAAATCATCAAGATAGAATGTAGAATGGTGGTTATTGTGGTTGTGAGAGCGAGATGTGAGAAATATCTGCCTAAGAATATTGGTTTTGAATAAAATGAGCACTACAGACATACAGGATTGGTAACATAAGTAGGAGTAAGATATATAATAAGGGGATATGCAAAGGAAGAAGTGTTCAGGATCAAAGAGGTGAATATAAAATAATCTCCATGGGAACCATTAGAAAGAACACTCAAAGCTCAGTAGAGTTAATAGGAAGCTACAAAGAAGAAACAAAAACAGGAAATCAATCTTAAAGACATAAAATTTTTTATTAAGTATTAGTAAACCACATGCTTCAATTTAAAGGCAGAAAGTTAATACCAAATACACAGATACAAAGAGAACAGTTGTGTACTCTACACTGTTAAAATACTTTTCCAGGAGAAATTTTTCTATTATTTATATGTCCAAACATTATAGATGAGAAGGTCCAAACAAACCAAAAAGTATGAGGGAGAGAAATGCATAATCAAAGGAAAATAAATCAGACATACCAGACATATACCCATGTTTGTCATAGAATTATTCACAATAGCAAAATGTAGAACCAGCCTAGATTTTCCTCAAAGGTGAGTGGGTTAAAATGTGATTATATCCAATGTGGGGCTGGTGAAGATCTTTTCCCATTCTGTAGGCTGCCATTTTGTCTTAATGACAGTGTGCTTTGCTTTACAGAAGCTTCTCAGTTTCAGGAGGTTCCACTTATTAATTGTTTCTCTCAGTTGTCTGTGCTACTGAGGTTATATTTAGGTCTCCTGTGCCAATGCATCAACGTGTTCAAGTGTACTTTCCATTTTCTCTTCTATGAGATTCAGTGTAGTTGGTTTTATGTTGAGGTCCTTGATCCATTTGAACTTGAGTTTTGTGAATGGTGTTAGATATGGATCTTTTTTTATTCTTCTACATGTTGCTATCCAGTTATGCCAGCACCACTTGTTAATATGCTTTCTTTATCCATTATATATGTTTTCTTCTTTGTCAAAAATCGGGTGTTTGTAGGTGTGTGGATAGATATTCGAATCTTTGATTCAATTCAATTGGTCCTCCTGTCTGTTTTTATGCCAATGCCAGACAGTTTTCAATACTATATATCCTATCCTTATGGTTATATAAAACTAATTATGTCATTTGCAAGAGAATTATGAAACCAAAGATCATATTAAATTAAATAATCTAGACTCACAGACAAATATTACATATTTTCTCTTGATATTTTGATGATGAGCTTTAATGGCTGAGCTTTCTCTCTAATCCATGTTTTCCTTAATACATAAAACCCAGCCAAATCAGTAAGAGACATTTTACAAAAAAATAAAATAGAGAATAATTGATGAATTTTCTAAACATCATTTGTGCCTTCCAAAGATATGTATATATACACGTACCTATACATTCACAAAATGTATATACACAAAGAGTAATGGGATATAAAGTGTCAAGAAAATACCTTTATATGCACACTATTTAAAAAATGAGTTATAAAAATATGTGGCATTAAAAAAAGAAAAAATACTGAACCTCTAAAGTAGCACAAGGAAGAAACAGAAATTTATATTGCTAAATGAGGGCCAAAATGGGCATTCGAGGTCACATCAGAAATAAATAGGAATATAGATAATGGTAAAAGGATCGAGTCAGTAAGAAAATGATGTGTATGATAAATAGTCTTAAAACATACACGAGAGAGCTTCCCACAACATTCAGTAATTGTTAGAATGATGTAGGAGGATCTTTTACCTATCTGTTGCTTTCATTGGTTAATTAGTAAAGAAACTGCTTGGCCTGATAGGTCAGAACATAGGTGGGTGGAGTAGACAAAACAGAATGCTGGGAAGAAGGCAATGAAGCAGGCACTTTGGCTCTCCTCTCCAAGATGGACGTGGGTTAGAATCTTCCTGGTAAGCCACGACGTCGTGGTGCTACACACATTATTAGAAATGGGTTAATTAATATGTGAGAGTAAGCCAATAAGGGGCTGAAGACAATGGGCCAGGCAGTGTTTAAATGAATACAGTTTCCATGTAATTATTTCGGGTGTAAACTAGCTGGGAGCCGGGCGTGTTCCTTTTACACTAGAACAATTGAATGTTGACAAATGCAAATTTCATAAGTAAACAAAACTACAATTCATCTGACAATATGATCCAATTTTTATATAGTGTTAAATTCAATGAGTGTTGAGAATGCAATCCTTTTGAATAAAATATTCAGCATGTTAAATTAAATGTAAGTCTTAGGACAAGTCTTAATAATATTTACAAAAAATTCTAGAGGTTGTATGATTCAAATTTTATTTTTATTATTTAAATATTTACCTGAATTTAGTCAAATAAAAATTAAGTTTCAAATCTAAATATGTAAAAGTATTTCAAATAAACCCTGTGTAAAAACTGTAAGCAGTATATACCACTAGATGTTTAGATAAAATGATTACAATGATATCTATATCTTCACAAATATTAATAATGAATATGTTAAAAGGCTTATGTATTTTATATAACTTTTCTTTTGTAATGAGGAATTTATAAGTTGATTTACAAAACAAATTTTCTAAGACCTAATCATAAAACTTTTCAGTGTTCAGTTACTCTACAAGTATCTCATAAGAAAAATACACATTTTCAAATACAACATATTTAAAAATCTACAAACTTTACTGGTCACAAAGTTGGAAAAAAGCCATTGAAAGTTCAGTCTGTTTATCTATCTATCTGTGAGTGTTTGTATATTTGTGTATGTTTGTCTCTCTCTGCATGTCTGTGTGTTTGCTTGTCTCTCCTAATGTCAGTGAATCTGTGAATGTGTGTACCTGCCTGTTTATACATGTGTGTTTGTGCATGCATTTTTTGTGTATTTCTGTGCTTACCTAATGAGTTTATTTAAATATATCTTTATACTAATTGTCTGTCTACCCCTGAAGGCATTCCTATACAAGTATATTAAAACGTAAGTAACAGATATGTGTATAAAATCATTTGGTTTTAAAATATGAAATAAGTATCAACTATATAAATCCAAGTAATGAGACCAAAATAATATGCAGTAATAAAATTAGGGGTGTTTTACATTTATACAATTTGTATTTGATGTACTGGGAAAAATGGTTTCAGAAAATCATTAATGACAAAAAATGGCAAAAGAAAAAACTTGATTATAGATTTTTAATTTTCTATGTATCTATAGAATTTAGATGTTTCATAACGTTTCCTTCCTGCCCAAGTAAAGATATAGCTAATTTCAACATGTCAAAGTTTAATAAGTAAGAAAACATCATTAACAGACATTTAAATAATCTTTGATGTCTATAGTGAATGTTTGTTTTATCTTAAAACACTGATGTTTTTCTTGCTAAGCAAGAGAAATACACAGTTTGAAAAGTCTATTATGTCCAAACACTGTTCAATGTTTTAAAAATTAGCATTTCTTGTTTTATCATCATTTTTACTCTCTTTTAAGAAATTATCTATGTAAAATTGATATCCACTTGAGAAAACAAATCCCACAATCATGAAACAAGAAAACTGATAGTGAAAGATTAAATGTAGGACAAAATTTTGCATGATCAAATAACAACAGAAAATAATATGGTTGAGTTGTTCTTATTGTTGTCACCTCAAATTGAGATTTGCTGTCAGAAACAATTCTGTATATTAATTAAATGCTGCGTGCTATTTAACAATAATGGTAAAGCAGTCCCTAGAATGGATAATCAATTCCTGTGTAAGAGTGCCACTGGACCAATGGCAGTGAGCATTTTCCAGTTTTCTTTTGGTCCTGCCTGGAAGAGGTGTTTCTAATGCCGCCTTCAGCAAATGGGTGAAAGGATGAACCAATCCTTGCTGTACTTACTAACTCCTGGGCATTGTGCTCAGAAGGAAGTTAGTGAAGACACTGACATGAAGAATAAAAGGAGCAGTGATAGCGAAGGTAATTATTATTTTTGTTGCATGGTTCTCTTTCTATCATTTCACATTTAACATTCTGTTAAGAGCATGTAATGATGCTTTACAGTTTTTCTATTTTCCTTTAGTTCAATATAATCCATGAGTTTGTTCAATTGACTAGTTTCAAATGTCATTCATTAATGAATTAGTCATTGCATTTCTTTCCTGTCTCTCAAGCCCATAGGCTATTTTACACTTCCACTCCCTAGAGTCACTGGACATCAAACAACTAATCCCATATTCTTCTCTTTCATCTCTAGCCTTTATGTAGCATCAGTTAACTTATCTTAGGTAGCAAAAATTACTATTGCTTTGTCTTTCTCAGCAATGTCCACAAAGTTCTCTCATTTATGGGTTTAAAATCACTGATCTATGCACTGATATCTATATTTATCTAATACATAAAACCACAACATATACCATATTGCTGTTTGCCTTGGGTTTCTATTCCTATAAAGAGATACCATGACCACATCAACTCTCATAAAGGAAAGTTTTTAATTGTGGTGAATTACAGTACACAGGTTTAGTCCCTTATCCTCATGGTGAGAAATGGTGGCATGTAAATAGACATGGTGCTGGAGAAGGAGCTGAAAATTCTACGTCTTGATCTGAAAGGAGGAGGAAGTTAACAGAGACACTGGGCATGGCATATATGAGACCACAAAGCCTGCCTCCACAGTGACAAACTTTCTCCAAAAGGGTCATGCCTACTCCAACAAAACCAAACCTCCTAATAGTGTCAAACACTTTGAGTTTATGGGACAATTACATTTAAACTACCACATTTCACTCTCTGTCCCTCATAAGCATGTATCCACATCTTTATTGTTCTGCCTCTATTCTAATTCTGATGTCCTACTTCTAATTGTTCCCAGCTTCTTCTCTTCCAGCCTAAAAACTCCTTCTCTCACAGGAGTCTTGAAGTGATAAAAAATAATTACAAGAGTTACCTCTCATTGGTCAAAAGCACATCCGTAGGGTAAGCAAACCTCAAAAGTCCTCATAGTCTATCCCAGTTTCAAAAATATTTAAAAGTCCAAAATCCCTTCTGAGATTCATGAAAGCTCTAAACTGTAATCATCTATAAAATCAAAATAAAAACAGGTTACATACTTCCAACATATAATAGGACATACATCACTATTCTGAAACAAAGGAAATACTGGCCCAAAGCAAAGTTTAAAATCAACTGGAGAAACTCCAAACTTTGCATTACAAACTTTGTTAAAAAAAAAAAGAAAGAAAGACAAAAAAATTACATTGGTCAAAATTACATTCTTAGGGTAAACAAATAAGGGGCCAAGACATTTTCCATGGCAACACAAGAGTTTCAAGGATTTGAGAGTAGGACAGTGCCCAGTGACAAACTGAGGTATAGGGCTATTGTCAGCAGACTTGGGAGTGAAGAATTGGCATGTTGTTTTTTATGGTGCTTTGTGTAGAAACCTTGGTTAGACATTTGTGATTCTGACCTTGTGCATAGCTGTAAAATTTTAAACTTAAGATCTATTTACAGAAATCCTTTTGTCTATTTTGAACTTTCTCTGAGGTGAAAGTGAGCTCATTGTATGCAGTTAGTCTGAGCAAAAGGAACAAAGCAGGCTTTAAGTGTCTACAGTCCTCATGGGACAAATAGATCTAGTTATAAAGCATGTCCTAGTATATATTCTATATATCAAATCATTCATTTAAGGAAAAAGCAATCTTCCTGACTATCCATAGATATATGTGCCCCTAAGACTGAGATGTAATCATGAGATTACTTCCACACATCACATGAGATTACACACTACAATGCAGGTATTAGGGAGACACCAAGTTGCCAAAGCAAAACTGAGCAACAGTTTCCAGAGCTGATGGTCCTGGAGAGAATGAACCTCTATCAGAGAATCACTTCTCTGGTGGGTTAACATCTGAATTATCAATTGCCAGATGCTGTATATTTCCATGGCCTCTGTTCCATACTTCCTTCCTTGTACCCTTGATTCTGAGACCAGAACTACATGGCCAAAGCTGCCAAGTTCTGCTGCTTATTGGGGCAGGAATATGGCCTGCTCACTCAATTACATCTTCCCCAGATTTTTGTTTTTCATGGTTTCCTTCACTGCCTAAGGTTGGCTGTTCTGGAACTGGATCTGTTGACCAAGTTGGCCTCAAACTCAGAGTTCTGCATTCTACCTCTAGAGTGCTTGGATTAAAGGTGTGGATCACCACACCCAGTTCTAAGATTTCCTTTAATTCATTTTCACATGTTGGAAACTTAGCTGGGTGGATCTTGTTCTAGGGTCACCACTCCCTTTATTCCCTTTCTTAGTCTGCTTATCTTTTTCAACATAGGATTTAGCTTCATTCCACTTCCTGGTGCTCCTTTTCTCCTCAAATTGCACATTTTGTATTTTTACTTGATCATCTTCTTCCTTTTCATTATAAATCTATATAAGAATGACTAGTAATAACCATACAACAGACTCAATAATAGGAATATTATTTCCTAGATTTCCTCTGCCAATGGAATTAATCCAAAACTCTTTATGTGAGCCACAGGAAGACTCGTCTCTAGATAATATACTAAAATTCTTCTCATCTGAAGCCTTTTCAGCCAGGCACCCACATTTAATCAAATTATACTCAGCACAACTCTCTTCCACGCTCCTACCAAGCAGTATTTAAAGTGTTCAACTGCTTTTCAAATCCACATTCACAAGGTCCATATTCCTTCAAACAAAAGCATGGCCAGGCAATACTGCAGTTCCTGGTACCAACTTCTATCTTAGTGAGGGTTTCTATTGCAGTGAAGAGACACCATGACAACTCTTATAAAGGAAAACATTTAAGTGGTAGATCACACTTCAGAGATTTAGTTCATTATCATGGTAGAACATGGCAACATGCAGGCAGGGAGGGTGATATATAGAAGGAACTGAGAATTCTACATCTTGATCCAAAGGGACTTGAGCACACATGAGACCTCAAAGCCTGTTCTCACAGTGACGTACTTTCTTCAACAAGGCCATGCTTACTCCAACAAAGTCATATCCCTTGATAGTGTCACTCTCTATCAGTTTATGAGGATAATTGCATTCAAACTACCACACTGTTGGAAATTGTAAACTCCTATTAATGTTTCAACCGATTTGATAATTTTTATGGAATAAATTTTATCTTGCTTTTAAGATTTAGCTTATATTTCTGAGCTATTCCTTGACCCTAGCAATCCAAAGTAACTGACATTAGTTATCTTTATTCTAACAAAGAATATCATTTCCTCATATGTTCATAGAATACTTATCTCAATTCTTTTTATTGATTTTTCTTTCCTTTGTGCTGTTATTTTTTATATTTATTTATTTGTTTATAAAAATTTCCACTTCCTCCCCTCCTCCCCATATCCTCCCATTCCCCCCACTCCCTCTCCTTCCCCCCCCACTCCCTCTCCTCCTCCATCTCCAGTCCTAAGAGCAGTCAGGGTTTCCTGCCCTGTGGGAAGTTCAAGTTCCTCCCCTCTCCCTCCAGGTCTAGGAAGGTGAGCATCCAAACAGACTAGGATCCCAAAAAGCCAGTACATGCAGACAAAACAAGACCCAGTGCCATTGTCAATGGCTTCTCAGACAGCCCCCATGTCAGCCACATTCAGAGACTCCGGTTTGATCACATGCTCGTTCAGTCCCAGTCCAGCTGGCCTTGGTGAGCTTTCATTCGATCAGTCCCCTTGTATCAGAGGGTGAACGCACCCCTCGCGGTCCTGATTTCGTTTTTCAAGTTCTCCCTCCTTCTGCTCCTCATTTGGCCCTTGGGGGCCCAGTCCAGTGCTCCAATGTGGATCTCCGTCTCTATCTTCATCTATCATCAGATGAAGGTTCCCTCTGGTCCAGCCTTTCTTGCTTACGTTCTCCCTCCTTCTGCTTCTCATTTGGACCTAGGGAGTTAAGTCCAGTGTTCCAATATGTGTCTCTGTCTCTATCTCCATCCATCGCCAGATGAAGGTTCTATGGTGATATGCAAAATATTCATCAGTATGGTTATGGGTCAAGGCCAGTTCAGGCACTCTCTTATCTGCTGCCCAGGGAACAATCTGAGGATCTCTCCTTGGGCCTGGGAACCCCTCCAGAATCAAGTCTCATGCAAACCCTAAAATGGCTGCCTTAGTTGAGATATATACTTCCCTGCTCCCATATCCATTTTTCCTCCCTCCCCCCCATCCCATTTCCCCAAGCCATCCCCAATCTTCCCCCTCTCCCTTCTCTCTAACCACCTCCCCTTACTTCCACCCCTCAACCCCCATGCATCCAAGTTTGCCTGGCAATCTTGTCTACTTCCAATATCCAGGAAGATAACTATATGACTTTCTTCAGGTTCACCCCAAAGGTCAGCTGTGTCTTTGAACATCTATTCAGTAACAGAAGGAAATACCATGAGATCAACAGGTAACTGTGTGATGTTACCACTTTTATTCCTTCCTCATTGGATATCTTGACAGTAGCCATAGAAATTGCCAAGAGAAGTGAGCGGAGGCAATGTCCTCCCTCATCCTGTAGTCACCCAGCCCTGAAACAAAGTGCACTCACAGTTAACTGCCTTGACTCCACGTATCATTGTCAATGTGACTATTGCTCTTTCTCGGCTACTTTTTTATTAATACAGCACTTATTAATTGTACAAAATAGTTGATTTATGACATTTCATACACATATATAATATACTTTTGTCATCTTTAGTCTTTATTGGAATTTCATGCTTCCCCTTCCACCATTCCCCTTTCTCTATCTCCAAGCCCTCCTGCTTTCTATTATTGTCTCTATCTTTCCTCTTTGTTTATTATCATTGTTACTCATATACATACAGATAAATGCAACTTGCTGAGACAATTTAGTAATGTTCATAATATTTGTTTGTAAGGGTGACCACTCAGATTTGGATAAGGAATTAGAGGCCTCACTCCTGGGGAAGACTGAATCTACTCCTCTCGGAAGTCAATAATTAATTCCAAAAAAGATATTGAAAAGAGAAGCCAGGAAACCCTTACCTGGGTAGGGTTGATGACAAGAGCTTGTTGGAAGATTAGAAGTATCTAGGTTAGCACAATGGCAAATGCCTGTAATCTCAGCATTGTGAGGCAGAAGCAGGATTGAGTCTTTGAGACCAGCATGGGCTATGTTTCCAAATCAATGAGAAACAAATTAGTGAAATTAGGTTAAGAAGTCCTGCAAATCTAATCCTGGGACTCTTTGAAAATTGACAACTGAGGAACTTAAATGCTGAGGAATGCAGTAAAATCAAACTATCTAATGTCAAATGGTGCAAGTGGATGCTGAAGTCAAAGACACCATCCTTTGTCTGAGCATTATAACGCAAACCAGGCATTTGTTAATACTAATAAATATTGGCATACTTAATCTCTGACTTTCATATAACATTAAATTTTAATAAAATTTACTGAGATTTATCATGCCAAGCATTTGCCATAATATTTTCTTATTTGTACAGCTGAAATCTAACCACAAAAAATATTTTCTGTTGGCAGTACACTTCTCTCTCCCTTGCTGATTGCTTGAAAGTCTTAACAAAATGATGATGAACTTTGCATATTGTCTCTGTATAATTGTCCTATTCAACCCTGTGATGGCTGGTTAAAGTCATTGTGCATAATTCTTCCTTCCTAAAATATAACTACTCCCGTATAACACTGTAGAAAACAGATGGAGAAAGAAAATATACTCTTATACTTTAATCATCAAATTCTTAATACTGCCTCAGATTCACAGAAGGGTGGCTTGTGATAAAGAAGTATTTAATTAAAAGGAAAGGAACTAAAGCACCAAGGGATAGAAACCCATAAGAAATCTTCTGGTATGTTTTAGAAAAAGAAGCATCTGGTCTTGATGGCAAAAGTCCTAGTAGAATCTATGAGTAAAATATGGCAACAATCACTTTCAATATGTCCAAAAACGTGGTCATCCCCAAGCTGTACGCTTCAAAGTGCTTGAGGATACTTCACAGTAAGATCTTGCCATCCAGAAGACATGCTGATGAGTCCCTGATAATAATTCTTTTTAAATTATTAAAATTTATATTTATTTAGAATTTTATTTAGAATTATTTATCTAAAATAAATGCCTTTTATTTAGAATTTAAGAAATATAGTGTGAGAAATGTTATTTTTCTGTTTTCAAAATTTGTTAGACTATTTTGGGATTGATTTTGGCATTTCTTTTTCAGTAAATAGTAGGGTTTTTGGGAGCTTGGTACCATCTGATGCTATGGATTACATATCTTGGCACTGTTCTGAAAATGGTGGTAAAAGTAAACACCAGAACTGATGACTGTGACAAAAATATACAGCAGAAATAGAACCATTCAGTCACTAAGCAACAGATTACAAACGGAGACTTAATACCTAACACTGTTATTCTCCTCTGGGTTCTAGCTTTGTTTCTCAGCAGTACGGAATATATTTTGTCACATCCAGATGAAAGATTAACAAATACAAAAATCATACAAATAAGCCAAAATAGCAAACAATCTCCATCTACATTTAATTTTGAAGTGTCTTAGATTTTACATTTGAATAACTCCTTTTTGGATTACCACACCTGACAAGACACAAGGAAGCCCCACTAAAGATGTACAAAGCATTTTACAAAGGTAGCCCCAATGTTCTTCTTGACTCATTCTTTGAAGAGGGATACTTACCAAATAGACAAACAGCAGGGACATTCTATGTGTATGTTCTTACTCTGGTTTAAACAATATCAGCCTGGAAAAAAACCACAACTTTTAAAGGAAAAACACTTTCAAAACACTTTTCAAGGGAAAAATAACTTCTGGCTTTGAGTCTTTCCTGCTCTAGTCAATATAAGATAGCAATGACACCAAAAACATATAGTTATTTAAGTAGAGAATGTGGTTGTGTTTTTGCTAAATTTTAGTTAACAGTTTAGTTAACAGAAGACCTACAGGAAGGTTTTTGTTCAATTTCCCCATTTGAAAAATTAAAAAGACAACTATGTCAAAAGCTGTACTTCTAAGCTGATTTTGAAAACATTAATTCTTCCATTCCACTATCAAAGCCATTACAGAAGCTCCAGAAGATGAGTGTTGGCCATTGCACCTAGCAGATTCTACAATGGTCCCTGTTTGGGGCTGAGTATTAGATCTGACAAGCCACTTGGAGGACCTAGATTATTTTGTGATTGTTTAACTATTTTAAGACAACACTATAAACTGACAATATAGACTACACAAGCTAGTATGCCATGGATATATCATCAGATAACACAGAAAGTAAATGGTGATACTGGAACCCTACCTTTCTGCCTTCCAATATATTAGGAATGTAAAGTACTTCCTTGCCTCAGAAGAGTAAGAAAGTAGAAATAAGGAAAAAGGCTATTTTTGTTAAAACTTGTATTTTATTGCTTCATTCATTTTATTTAATGTATCTATATTGATACTAACTACTGAAATCAAAGCAAATGACAGAATCTATGAGCTAGAGTCAGATCAGTGAATAATCTCCAAGGCAATGTAGAGATGGGCATTTAAAGAAGTATAACAGAGCAGACGAAAGAGATGACAATTATTTTTTTAAAATATAGTAGAAACAAAAGAAATGAACAATGGGAAATTAGAAAACAGGAAAACCTCAGTGTACAAATGGCAGTTTAACATGGAATCAAAAAAGTGAGGACCATAAAGATACAATTAATAGAGAAGATTCTAGCATAGGAATAGCGTGGAGCTGAGCATCAAGGCTATTTTACCTTCATTAATTGATCTAAAGAAGGCAAGGGAACCAGAGTACATCTTGAATAAGACACAGAAGTTTGCTGGGGGCAGGGAGTCATGGCGAGATGGGAAACCACATATGACGTTTCCTCAAGATACTGATCTAAGAAGCGCTTAAAACAATAGCAAGGCAAGACAGTGGGAAAACTTCAGACAGACGAAATGAGGAATGAACCCCAGTAGAATGAGTTACACAAGAAACTTCGTTCTGACTTGATGCTTCAAGATTGGCAAATCACAAAACCTCCAAAATACTGAAGGGTAAAGAACTTAAAATATTAAACAGTAGAAAAGACCATAGGAATATCAAGAAAAATATACCTACCAAGCATCTGTTCTAAGTCTTCTAATTCTAACATTCTTAAAATGTTCTAAGCATTCATAATTTCACGGTTGCTGTTTCTGATTGGCCCTAAAACCCTTTATCTACACTACACATTTAGAGATCCTTACAATTTTTGCTGAGGCTCTAGCAATTCAATCACAAACATCCTAATTCTTGAGAATTTAAAGCCTTCATTCTTGTTCTTCTGGAGTTGGTTAACTGTGCTTGTCTGACCTCCTGGGTCTTATATCAACCAGGCAGAAGCTAGGGGCAAATTTCACTACAGATCTCCTAATGTGGATCCAAGCAGGCAATGAGAGTTCAACAAATATTGATTGATGGTAATAGAGACGGTATCACTCGTCTGAGGTATGTTGTCACCATTCTCACAGGAAGTCACTGAGAGTCTGCTCTGTGCAGGGCAGTTTCCATGGCAGCAGAAATTAAACACCAGAAACCTTGAAGCTACGTAAAAGTCATGGACAACAGCACACTAAACGTGCATCACGCGTGACTTTCTCTATTGTCTCAGTATAAAGAACAATCTGCACCATGAATAGAATAACTAAACGAGGACTATACCGTACCTTTAATGGCATTGCATTACTGCAAAGCTAAAACGTGGATGAGAGACTGTGAAGCACAGAGAATTTCCTCAGTCCATAGCCTTAGTCCACAAACACAACAACTTTATTGGATTTATCTTAATATTGTAGAATAATAAATAAATAATAAATAAATGTGTGGACCTCTCCTCCACACATTTTTTAAAATCTACACAACCTATAGTGGGCAATGGAATTGAGCAGCATTTGGTATGTTCAATAATCTGTATTACTGGTGAATGAGATACCATCATCTAAAAGGAAGCTTTGGCTTTCTTACTTCCACTTTCTACCTTCTATGTCTAGTTTTAATTATGATTAACTAAATAATATTCTCATTTCTATAGTGGTGATTTCAATCTTCTTTGGAAAAGGCAGTCTATCTCTGTCTATCTGTCTGTCTTTGTGTGTGTCTCAGTCTCTATCTCTCTCTCATACATACCTACCTATTCATACTCCTATTTCTCTATAGAAAAAATACTTGTAACTGACAACAGCTGTGCAGAAAAATATAGAAATCTATGTACTCTATAAAGTTGCCCAGATGTAAAACATGCATAGAAATAAAATAGTGTATTTCAGAACAGTATTATTTTTCAATTATTGTATTTCCTACCTAAAGCCTAACCTTTAAATGACAGTTAAGAGAGAGAAGAGCTAGAATTAGCGTCCCTCCAACTGCTTAGCAATTACTGTGTTGAATGTTTCTTACGTTGTCACACTTAACAGCAAAAATCAATTGGGATTTTATTCCCATTCCCATTTTACATATGATAAACAAGTGACATACAGTGTTACCTAGAAATCTGTTGAAGAATGTCATGGAAAAACAGATTTGAACCACTTTTCTGTTAACATACATATTGTTGTTGTATAAACAACATAAAGTACGTATCATACATATCACAGACAGTAACACACATAACACTGACAGATTATCAAGAGCCAAGTCTCTGGCAAATCAGTTGAATTTTAGCCTTACAAAATGCTATGAATAGATATTATGCTTTATATTATAGAGGCTAAAATGAAGCTTTGGGGAATAAATAACAACCAGAACTATATAATATAATGACTGGAGTCAAGATTGAAAGCCATGTGTGAAATGCAAGCTGTAAGGGCCTTTCATGATATTTTCCTCTTTCTGAACTACAGTTCTCCATGTGTTACTTTTATGGGGACTTGTCAGACTATTGCTTTTGAATCTTGCAGTCATAGACAAACCAAATATGACCACCTGGTAATGTTTTTAAAAATTCAACACAGGCTTTCAGTGTTGTAGTGCTTTGAAAGTCCTGTCCAATCAAGAACTATTATTTAATTAAAAACTTCGGGATTGCTAACTATGACAATTAAGAAAAAGCCATGAAAAATCTTGGAATACTTCTTCCCAAGCAAGGAATACACTGAGTTCTTTTCGCATGTGACATCACCGTTTAACTATTAGAAATTGCAATATTCTGGGTGTGGCATATGCTACAGAGTGCCCCTCAATGCTCTTTGTCTTCTATAAAGGGCAGAATTCTGAAGTATGAGATGACAGACAGTGCTGTGGAAGGCAGAGGGCACACAGAAGTATGAGATGACAGACAGTGCTGTGGAGGGCAGAAGGCACACAGAAGTATTGGAGCTCTTTGGGTTTTTGAAAAGTTCTAATTATGCCCCCCCCCCCAGATCTAAACAGTCACTCCTAGGGATCTTCTTTTTAAAAATCAGATCGAAGCATGTTGCTTAATCCATTTTCACTTGAGGCTTTTTTTGTGACTCATAGCCACACATAAACCTAGATGGCACACTGGTCCTCTATACTAAAACTATGTCTCCCACACTATGGAGCACTGTAAAATTGTGCACTGGTTGTAGATAGCGGCTATGAATTTACGTTATGTAACATTCAGATCTGGAGAGATTACTCAGCAGCTAAAAGCACTGGCTACTCTTTCTGAGGCCCAGATTTGATTTTCAGCACCCACATGGTAGTTCATAACAGTCAGCAACTTTACTTCCAAGGGATTCAATGCTTTCTTCTGGCCTTCACGGGCACCAGACATGCATGGAGGAAAAATACCTAAACACAGAAAGATATTAATAAATAGATATGTAACAGCCTTTGACCATCCATGACACTAGCCAATTTCGGGTAAGAAGTGAGAACCTTTCTCAAAACAACCATCACCAACAACAAGCAAGACACTATAACTGAACAATTCTCATCAGGCTAATTTTGAAGACACTTAAGACAAAGAAGAATAGATGTCAAGAGGATAGATACTTTAGAATAACCAGATTCAAATCCTTTCTGTGCCACTTAGTGCATAAATCTGGCCAACATACATTTCTTATTTGCCTGACAGTTATAAAATGGAAATGTTTGCAAGATTTTTTGCTAAGATTGCCTTGGGAAGCAAATGAATTAACATCAATGCCAGAGCCATAGCTAAATGAATACCCTAACTAATGAGAATTAGTTGAAATGCCTAATTCTACAATGAGCTAAGTTTAAAGTTTTTCAAGAGAATTTACTGTCTATCTAGGAGGACAAGGTGAATAGAGACCACCCTTGATGTCACATTCATATAGTACTGCAGCGACAAGTACATGTGAATTCTTCACATAGGTCATTCTAGATAGGGAGGCAGAACTGCCACAATTAAATCATGAGATTTTCAGCTGTCACTGCAACTGTCAATGTAGCAAAAGTCTCTATAGCCAACTGAAAAAGAAATAGCCTGAATTAGCCCTGCATTAAACTGTTGCCATACTAATGTTGACTCTCCAGTTCAACAGTGAATAGCTTTAATTATATGTAATTTTTCTGGATATCTTATTGACCTGTAGTTGGGCCATAAAATTAAACTACATATATTTGAATATTTTAAAATACTAAGGGGGGAGCCCTAAACTTTGTATAAGGTAGGCAATTGTTCCACTGCTAAGCTTGCTAAAACTTCAGCCCAAAAATGTTTCTTATAGTCTTGTGGATTATTTTCAGCTCACTGAAGGAACATAAACATGGCAGTTTTCTGGAATTCCAGAAAATTTTACAGACGTGGAATATGTTTAATCTTTTACTCAATACATATGTTTCTAAGTAAGACAAACAGGGATATGAGAGCACATTTTCAGTGGGCCACAGAGACTGTCTTTGTGCGAAACCACCCTTCACCCTCAGCTCTTCCTGTCAGGTTTAATTTTTCCCTTGGATTTGTCTCAGTTGTTAAAGCCTTCCCTCCCTGTGAGTGGAAATGTGCTGGCCGAATGGAATCTTTGTCACCAATCAGTGCACTCAAGCTCCATTTATAAATAGGCAGCCTAAAAGGTCTAGCTGAGAGAGCACAAAGGCTGGAGAGGATTCACGCAGAATGAGCAGCTGGCCGCTCCCCACCTTCTAGGCCTGCAGTTTATAAACTTTCTCTCTCCATGAGGCTTTTGCAGCACACTGGGAAACTTCCAAATATAACTCCCTTGCAGAGCCATTTGAAGAAACTGAAGAACGTCCGTACTGATCCACAGTATAAAGTGCTGACGCTCGGGATTTGTCAAAGCATTTCACCTCTGTAGCTGCTTAGCCCCTCATGACAGGAGCTAAGACTTGGTTGACAACAGCACACAATCAGAATGCTAAAAGCAGAGTGAAATGCTTCCTGAGTACTAAAGATATAGTTATAGAACTTCCTACCATAAAGTGCCTTGGATATTGTAATTATTTTTTCTTTTCTGTTTTTGTCAACTTAGCCTATAGAATTTGACAACAAATAACATTTATTAAGTTTCCCTTTACTTGGAGCTCTGCAGGACATTTTGTGTTTATTTTTCTTTGGAGATACAGTCTACTTGATGCTGTACATCACAATGTCTAAAACTTCAGATTTGTAGACTTGTTGCAGTTGAATAGTCCCATAGCTCCTGGCCATAACTGGTGAAAGCATTAAAAGTATGGAATATTCTGCTCTTTTAGCTTCTAAAGAATGTAGACTGTGACTAAATAAAGTTTTTTTTTTTTAAAAAAAGCAGCATATAGTAACTCAATTAAAAGAATGACCTGAAAAAGTCATTCCCAAGTTTGTTTTCGAAACGTCTGTGGGAACAATTTTATTCTCAAGCAGTGTTCCCATCTATTCTAGTCAGAGTTATTCATCCTTTTCCTCTGGCAATTAAAAAAAACATCAGGAAAGCCCAGTCCCCAGTTCTTCAGTAGAAACCATGATATCAAATGAAGCTAAAGAAAAAGCCACAGTTATCACCAATGCAATCACTGCCTCTGGGGCCACCATGTGCCACTCTTCTGAAGGATGGTTGTCAGTGTGGGACTCCACATCTCACCACAGAGCTCCTGTGCCTCTGTCACTGGAAACACCCTGGTGCTGTTCATCCTAAACTACCACTAATCCCCAGTCTCCAGGGGAAACAGTTCGGAACTGTTCTCTTTCCCATTACTTCCTCTAAACAATAAAACAGTGGATAAGAGTTGCTAATGATTGAAATTCTATCTGGGAGGAAGCTCATCATCCCACATGAAAACACACAAGAGGAATTACAGTTTCATGTATTCTATAAACTCATGTAACCTTAATACGGAAACATATGTAGCTATATCCACAAATATACACACATACAAAGATACACATGTGTACACAGTATAAGCAAAATATTCTCTTGATCTCTTAGTGTGAAGGCCTAGAAACAAGGATAATCAAGCTACAGAGTATGTCAAATGATTATATTTTGGTTTCCAAAAATGTTCTTTGAAACAAGTTGTGAACACATGACTTACTGCTGATGGGAAAATAAAGAACATTTTTTTTTGTTAGTTTGTTTTTTGTATTTATGCTTTCTTTACTGAATATTTGGAATTGATCATTAACATCTCCAAAGGAAACAGAAAATACTATTTCAAGAAAAGTATCAGGCTATAATGGTTTGGATGAGAATGGTCGTTGTAGGCTTGTATGTATGGTCCCTAGTTGGTAGAACTGTATGGTGAAGGATTGGGAGAATTGGCACTTTTGGAGGAGGTATGTTACTGGGGTGGACTCTGAGGTTTCAAGAATCACACCAGGTCAGGTCTCCCTTCCTCTCTCTCCAATTTTTGGATCAGAATGTAAGCTCTTAGTTACCAGTCTAGTGATATGCCTGCCTGCCTGACTGACTGCCTGTCTGATGCCACAATCACCACCATTATGGTCATGGATTCATTCTCCAAAACTCTAAGCAAGCCTCCAGTTAAATGCTTTCTTTCTATATATCTCCTTGGTCATATTGTCTCCAGCAATAGAAAAGCATATAAGACATAGGGCTTCTTGAAGAAATGGCTGACTGTAGGACTAGCCTAGGGTAAAACTATGCAGGATGAGGTACAGAACATCATACAGTTCCAAATCCATGATTGAAGTGCTCAAAAATTCACAATGAACAAAGCATGGCAGAGGTGCACAGGAGTCGATAAAATGACAATAATTCAGCAGCAAAATAAACTTAAACTGAATTATGACTCACAATATAAAAATAATACTCATAAATTCATGTTTATAGGAGTAAACGAAAGGATACAAATGAAAATAACAACTCATTGTTAAAGAAGCCTAAGTAATTATGCAGATACCTTTCCAGCTGAATTAGCTTCCCTTAGCTTATGCATACAAGGATTTCCTTCCAAATACTTTAAAAGTGGGGGTGGAAGAAAAGTATAAGGAAACATCAGGGCACAGAATCATGGGAAATGCTCCCAATCAAATGGTCATGGCAAGGAAATGTACTGTTGACCCAGTGCTGTGAAAATAATGCTTGCCTGCCTTTGACGTTGACATGTATGTGGATATCTCAGCTGGAATTATAAGAAAAATGCCAAACATATTCCAGCATGGGAATGCTCTGCAAAGTACCTGAACAATACTAATTAAAACTCCCAGGTCATAACAAGCCAGGCATGGATGAAACAATCAGTCAAGAAAAGCACAAGAGCTGGGCAGTGATGGTGTACATCACTTGGGAGACCAAGGCCAGACTGGTCTATAGAGCTAGGTCTAGGATAACCAGGGTTACACAAAAAAATTCTGTCTCAAAAAATCAAAAAGAAGAATAAAAACAAAAGCCCAAGAAAACTCAGTCAAATACGGCATTTAACCTCTAAGAACTCCTTGCATTCACAATGGCCAATTATATAAAACTAAATCAGCAAAATTTGTTTTTACTTAATTGTAAATTATCAATAATGGTTCCTTAATTGCAGTACATGTACCATGTGAATGGGACAGAAGAAACTGGGTGTGGAATATCTGAGAAATCTGAGTGTTATTTTATAATTTTATTCTAAATCTAAACATATTCTAAAATAGTACATCTGGGGGTTTACCTATGACATTATCAATAGTCTTCCTATTGGCTGAGTAAGCTAAATATAAAAAGCATTATGAAGAACTGACCCACAATAGCAGGGCAGAAACAATAAACAAGGAGACAGAAATCAGTCAATGTGGGAAATAAAGAAAGGATTATGACAGAGCATAATCCTGCAAGAGCTCCAGAGTTCTATAAAGCAAGAGAGATGAATTTAAACAGCCTAGCTACTATACTGGCCCAAAGCATAGATATCACAAATGGCAACAACAAAACCTCAGAAATTCTTCAAATGAAGAAAGATCAAAATTCAAGTTCTAAAATTACTGCAAATGTAATTTAGATTGCTTCTGTTCTTTTTTGTTGCTTGTTTTCTTGTTTAAGTGTTTCAGTGATGGGCACCCAGTGCAAGGCTGTGCATTTGCTAGGCTTGTTCTCCCACTGCTGTATAGCCCCTGCCTTAACCTCAAGATGAACCAAGCTCCATTAATTTACAGAAGGACCAGATTGCTTGAGAGTTGGGAAGACCTCCAGTTCAACCCTGAATTTACTACTTATTAGCCATATTACTCTTACAAAGTTAATCCATGACAATGAATCTCAGTTTCTTAATATGAAATTGAATGTAATTTTCCCTTTACAAAATTAAATGAATTAAAACAAAATTTAAGTCAAGTGCCTGTCTTATAATGAGTTCTGTGAAATATCAACCTTTTTTGTTCCCTTTTTATGTCAATTAAATTAACTGATACATTTCAAAATATATTCTGTGTGCCACAGGAATAAAAGTCTTAAGGCTGATTCAAAATAAATAATAGCCATTCTCAAACAGTTTTCAGTAGAGAATTCTAAAACAATTTGAATAATATTTAATATATGTATGTATTATTTGTGTGTATACAATTCACAAACGTGCACCAACGCATCTGTTTCACAGTCAGAGGGTACCTTACAGGAGTTGGTTTTCTTCAACCACTATAAGGATACAGAGAATTGAATTTCATCCATTAAGCTTGGTGACAAGTGCCTTTACACACTAAGCCAAATGTATTATTTAACACAATGCTGGATCTTAACCCAAATTATATTGATATTAATAAATGATTGAAAAAGTAGAGATAACAACCATTCTCACAAAAGAATTTAAAATATTATGTAGATAAAACTGCTTTCCTAGATGTGGAATGGGCTCAGTGACTCACTTCCTAAGAATAAAGAATGGAGAGAAAAAACAATTTAAATGACTAGGGAAACCTGGTAAGCATGTTGTAACTAAGCAACCAAGTTAAATGTTTGTCATATGGAGGTCATACAGCCCCAGATATGATTAGAAACAAAAGTGTCTCAACTCTGGTGTGCTTTGTGAAACTCACGCATAAACATGGCACATCATATAAAATCATCAGCCAGATACCATATGAAGGATTTTCTACCAGCGCTTTTCAAAACTGGCAATGTCTCAAAGAACAATGGTTCTGTTAAGATGAGAGGACACCAGAAGGGTAAAACATACAGAAACCCAACCTGCAGTATGATGTCCTGGGAAACAAAGGGGAAATAGCAAAAAGCCTGATAAAATGAAGAGAAAGCCAGGAGCACTTAATGGCAGTAGATCAAAGCTCTCACCTTTGTTTGGACAAATGTCACAGCTATAGTTATGTACATCATATCAAGAATGGTCACTGTTGCAGAAAACAGATGAAAAGAATACAGAAACCTTGAATTATCCTGAAAATTCTCTATAAAACAAAATTATTCCTAAGGAAGCTATTTTTAAGGATAAAAATAACCTTGAGTAAGATGATGGATTAAAAACTTGAGAAGTTAAAACTAAATATTAAATGTTATTGGGTGAATTAAAATTATGCAGGTGCACAATAATAGAAACTACCAGAATATAAAACATTAAAATTATATAATATAAACAGAGAGAAAGAGAAGACAAGGAGAATGAAAGTCAAAATACCATTTAATAGAAATATTTAAAACTATTGTTTAATATCAAAAAATAAGTTTCTAAGTAAATAAAAAGGTTGACAATCTTCCTTAAAGTTAAACTTATTATCTATTGACTTAATATTATCTAAATAAGTATGAAAAAACTTCTGATTGTTTTATATTCTACAAAATAATCTGTGTGTAGGTCATTGATACCATTGGTTACTGAAGTGTCGTTTATTGAAAATGATTTCACGAGGCCTAGGAAACCTCCTGAAGCAGGCAGGTCAGAGCAACCTCTGAAAGTGCTGAGTAACCTCCAGTGTGACTGGAACCGCGGCCTTGACTCCACCATAGGAGTGACCATCTTATCCTTGAGCCCAATGGCACCTGGAGAAGTGATCACCAGAAATTAGACAGCCCCAACTATACTAATTGGAGAAAAAGATGGGTAGACAACAAGTTGAGAACACACTCAACAACACAGAGCAACACATATCACCAAAAACTAGTAGTTCTACAACAACAAGACTAGAACACTCCAATAAATATGAAGCTGAAAAAAATGACCTTAAAAATAACTTTAGGAAAATAATTGAGGCCCTGAAAGAGGAAATGAAAAATTCCCCAAAGAAGTGGAGGAAAATTTGGAAGATATGAAAAAAATCCCTTAAAGAAAACCAAGAAAATATAATCAAACAGGTGAAAGAAATGATTCAAGACTTGAGAACCAAAATAGAGACAATAAAGAAAACACAAACAGAGGAAATTCTGGAAATGGAAAATATGGGTAAATGATTAGGAAGCACAATTGCAAGCAGAAACCACAGAATACAAGAGATGGAAGAAAGAACCACAGGCACTAAATATACAACAGAGGAAATAGATTCATAAGTCAAAGAAAATGTTAAATCTAACAAAAAACTTAACCCAAAATACCCAGGAAATATGGAACACCATGAAAAAATTCAAAGCTAAGAATAATAGGGAAAGAAGAAGTCCAGCACAAAGGCACATAAAATATATTAAACAAACTTGTGGAAGAAAAAATTTCCAACCTAAAGAAGGGCAAGTCTATGAAAATATAACAAGCTTACTAAATAACCAAATAGACTGAACCAAAACATCAGTCCCCTCACCACATGATAATCAAAACACTAAACATACAGAGTAAAGAAGAATATTAATATCAGCAAAGAAAAGGGCCATATAATATATAAAGACAGTCCTATCAGAATTATACCTGACTTGTCAATGGAAACAATGAAAGCCAAAAGGTCCTGGTCAAGTATTATGCAGACATTAAGAGACTATGGATGCCAGGTCAGACTACTATACCCAGCAAAACTTTCAATCACCATAGATGAAGGGAACAAGATATTCCTTGATAGACTAGATATAAACAATACCTAGCCACAAATCCAGTCCTATACAAAGTACTAAAACAAAAACTCTAACCCAAAGAAGTTGGATACCTCCACAAAAATACAGACAATAAATGATTTCACAGCCCCAAATCCCAAAGAAGGAAAAAGCATAAACAATAACATCACAAACAACAAAAACTAAAATAACAGGAACTAGCAATCACTGGCCATTAATATCCCTCAATATAAATGAACTCAACTCACTTATAAAAAGACACAGGCTACCAGATTGGATATGAAAACAGAATCCATCCTTCTGCTGAATACAAGAAATACACCTCAACCTCAACGACTGACATTAACTCAAAATAAAGGTTTGTGGAAAAAAAAATCACCTATTAAATAGATTTAAGAAACAAACTGGTATAGCTATCCTAATATCTAAGAAAAGAGACTTCAAACTAAAATCAATCAAAAAAGACAAAGAAGGACATTTTATATTTGTTACAGGAAAAACCATCAGGAGGAAATCTCAATTCTGAACACATATGTCCCAAATACAAGGGCACTCTCATGTGTAAAAAAGAACATTATTAAGCTTAAATCACACATTGAACCTTGCCCTCTAATAGTGGGTGATTTCAACATCTCACTCTCACTACTGGGCAGAACTGCCAGACAGAAACTTAACAGAGAAGTAAGGGAACTATCAGACATCTGTAGAACATTCATTCAATACAAACATAAAAGAATATGCCTTCTTCTCAGCACCTCATGGGACCCTTCTCAAAAATTGACCACATATTTCGTAACAAACTAAGTCTCCGCAGATGCAAAAAAATTGGAATAACCCCATGTATCTTATCAGATCACCATGGCTTAAAGTTAAAATTCAACAGCAACACTAACTTCAGATAGCACAAAAACACATGGAAATTGAGCAATGCTCACCTGAGTCAGCAATGGGTCAAGGAAGAAATAAAGAAAATAATTAAAGACTTTCTAAGATTCAGTGAAAATGACTGCACAACGTACCTGAATTATGGAACACAACGAAAGCAGCATTAAGAGGAAAGTCCGTTAGCACTAAATGCCTACATAAATAAGCTGAAAAATACCACACTATCAAGTTAAAAGAACACCTGAAAGATCTAGAACAAAAAGAAGCAAATTCACCCAGGTGGAGTAGATGACATGAAATAATCAAATTGAGAGCTAAAATCAACTAAATAGAAACAAAGAAAACGATACAAGAATCAATGAGACAAATAGTTAGTTCTTCATGAAAATTGACAAAACTTTATCTAAACCAACCAAAAAGCAGAGAAAGAATATCCAAAATAACAAAATCAGAAGTGAAAAGGGGAACATAACAATAAATACAAAGAAAATCCAGAAAATTATCAGGTCATACTTCAAAAACCTGTACTCCATAAAATTAGAAAATTTAAAGGAAATGGACAATTTTCTGGGTAAATATCACTTATCAAGATTAAGTCAAGACCAGATAAGCAAATTAAATAGAATTATAACTGCTAAGGAAATAGAAACAATATCAAAAGTCTCCCAAGCCAAAAAAAAAAAAAAAAAAAAAAAAAAAAAGAAAGATAAAGCACAGGACCAGATGATTTCAGCACAGAATTATACAAGATTTTCAAAAAACTAATATCAGTACTTATCAAATCATTCCACATAATAAAAACTATTGTCATATCAAAGAGTTCCACAATAACCCAGAATGAAATATAACAAAGGTTTATTTATTTGAGGATAAGCTCACAGGAAATGTTTTTGATCTGCAGTCCTCTGTATGTGCTGGGAACTATAACCAAACCCAGCAGCAACAAGGGCTGTGCACAGTTTTCAACTGTATATAGTACATGAGGTCACATCCAAAGTGGGCTGGTATCTTAAAGATTATTGGCGTTCCAATATGGGTCTCCATCTGTATCGCCATCCAACGTCGGATGAAGGTTTCCTCTGCCCTTGCCTTCTTTGCTCACGTTCTCTTTCCTTCTGCCTCTTATTTGGACCTAGGGAGCTAGGTCCCGTGTTCCAACGTGGTTCTCCGCCTCCATCTCCATCCATCGCCAGATGAGGGTTCTATGGTGACATGCAAAATAATCATCAGTATGGTTGTGGGCCAAGGCCGGTTCAGGCACCCTCTCCTCTGTCCAGAGAACCATCTGGGGATCTCTCCTTGGACCGGGGATCCCCTTTATAATCAAGTCTCTTGTAAACCCTAAAATGATTCCCTTAGTTGAGGTATATACTTGCCTGATCCCATATCCATCCTTCCTCCCTCCCCCCATCCTAGTCCCCGATCTTTCCCCAATCCTCCCCTACTCCCTTCTCTCTAACCCTCTCCCTTTCTGACAACCCTCCCACCCCCCCATGCCCCCGAGGTTACCTGGGACTCTTGTCTATTTCCTACCTCCTGGCGGATAGCTAAATAATCTTCATCAGGTTCATCTTCTTATTTAGCTTCTCTAGGATCACGAATAATAGGCTCAAAGACCTTTAATTATGGTTAGAATCCACTTATGAGTGAATACATACCATGTTCCTCTTTTTGGGTCTGGCTTACCTCACTCAGTAAGGCGTTTTCTATTTCCATCCATTTGCGTGCAAAATTCAAGATGTCATTGTTTTTTACCGCTGAGTAAAACTCTAATGTGTATATGTTCCACACCTTTTTTAACCATTCTTCTATTGAGGGGCACGTAGGCTGTTTCCAGGTTCTGGCTATTACAAATAGTGCTGCTATGAACATAGTAGAACAAATGCTTTTGTAGTATGTTAGGGAATCTCTAGGGTATATTCCCAAGAGTGGAATTGCTGGGTCCTCCACGGTCCAAATGAGGAACAGAAAGATGAAGAAAATAAAAAAAGTAACCAGGACTGCGAGGGATGCGAGCACCCACTGATACAAGGGAACTGATATAATGAGAGTTCACCAAGGCCTGTTGGACTGGGACTGAACGAGGTTGTGATCCAACCAGATTCCCTGAATGTGGCTGGCCCGGAGCCTCTTTGAAAAGCCATTGACAATGACACTGGTACTTGCTTCCTCTGCATATCCTGGATTTTGACGCTCCAGTCTGTTTGGACTCTCACCTTTCCTGGACCTGGAGGGAGGGGGGAGGAACTTGAACTTCCCACAGGGCAGGAAACCCTGACTGCTCTAGGGGATGGAGAGGGAGGAGGAGAGGGAGTGGGGGGAGTGGGAGGGTGTTGGGAGGAGGGGCTGAAATGGAAACTTTTATAATTTAATAAAAAAAATAGAAACAGCTTCCATCATTCTATAACAATGCTGTTATTCTAAAAAAATAACAGTGCTAACTGAAGCCTCCTCAATATTTCAATTTTTATACAATTTCCAGCCTTCTAGCACCTTTAGTTTTCCATATTTTCATTTTATTTAAAATTATTTTGAAGGTAGACTACTTACAAGAATTACTGTACTTTCATCCACTCAGAAGCATCATCTTTATGGCCAAAGGATTCCATCCAGCATCACATGCTACACCATGTGGTCATGTCTTCAAGGTCCTTCTTCGCCATGACCAATTACTCTGTCTTTCCTTCACTGGTATAACCACGCTGGGGTTTTTCTTTGAAAATGACAGATGTAATATTTTGTGGAATGTCTCTCTATCTTGATTTGTCCAATGCTTGTCCAAGATAAGATTCAAGTTGTTTCATTTTGAACCAGAATATCACATTTGTGACTGTTGTCTCAAAATTAGTGTCACAAGAAGTCAATGTTAACCATTAACGGTGGCATTACTTCTGATTAGTTAGCGTCAGTGATTCTTTTCTTCAGTAAATTTACTTACTTCAAAAAAAAAAAAAGATTATTGGCTGAAGGAGCTCCCACCATACAAACCCAATCACTGACTTCAAACTCTATTACAGAGCTACAATATTGAAAACAGTCTAGTATTGGTATAAAACAGACAGGAGGACCAATGGAACCAAATAAAAGACCCACACACTTATGAACAAAGAAGAAAAAATATAGAATGGAAAAAAGAAAGCATACTTAGCAAATGGTGCTGCATAACTGAATATCAACATGTAGAAAAATGAAAACAGATCCATATCTATCACCATACACAAAACTCAAGTCCAAATGGATTAAAGACCTCAACATAAAGCTAACAACACTAAACCTCATAGATGAGAGAGTGCGAAGTATACTTGAACACATTGGCACAGGAGACCACTTCCTAAATATAACCCCAGTAATACAGACACTGTGGGAAACAATTAATAAATGGAACCCTGAAACTAAAAAGCTTCTGTAAAGCAAAGGACATGGTCAACAAGACAAAATGGCAGCATACAGAATGGGAAAATATCTTTACCAACCCAACATCAGACAGAGGTCTGAGCTTCAAAATAAAATAACTCAAGAAATTGGTCATCAAAAGAACAAATAACCCCTTTTGTCTAAATAAGATAGTCCTAAGTCTAATACACAACTATATACAATAAGAAAAATAACTTGTCCAGGGAAAGAAAAGGCAAAAAACCTACAAAAAAAATTAGAATTACAACTAGCATGAACAATATCAAACAAGAAACATATGCCAAAAGTTTCAATAGTTATCCTATCCTAAGGAGTCTAAGTTATCTTAAAAATGGCTTGACTAAGTCATATCAAGAAGTAACCATGTCTACCTAGTCTTCAATCCCATCAAATACCTCAGAGTGGAAATAAAATTTCTCAAGTAAACAGGATTTGCAATCAGGAAACTTCCAAAAGGTGCAAGGAAAATCATAGAGACAACTGACTACCTGGGCAATCATCCAAAGTCTCATCTGCAATGTTGGGACAACCAACTTTGGGTAGGGCCTAGAGTATCTGACAGACCATTTTCAGAGACAAGAAAATTTGAAAAACTGTTTTCCCTTGTCTTGGCAAGGTTTGACATTCTTTTTGCTTATAGCCTGTATAATGTAGTTTGATGGAACAAGACACCCTCAAAAGGCCTTTGTGAACCCTAAAATTACTTTGCCCAGCAAACAGAAGGAAGCAGTTTGGAAAAAATGCCCAAATTCCCAAAACGATTGTTTATAAATGTTTTGTGGGTGTCACTGTTCCACACCACCCACCTCCCACAAGTTCTATATTGTCCTAGGGGTTAAGAAAACATAGAAACATAGAACATAGAAAACACAGAAACATAGAAAACATAAGAAAACATAGACGCACACAACATAGATGACAACAGGTCGAGTCATCCTCAAGAAGAGAATGCCCAATTTATTCAGCTTAATCCAGGGTTAAATACTTTTGGCCCAGTAAAGAAAAACTCTTCCCACCCAGAAGGGGCTGGGGAAACTGGCGCCTGTGAGAGCTTCTCCTCAGGCAGGGTGCAAGGCAGTGTCAGACAGGTAAGATGGACCTTGGTGCCTGGGCTCTTCCAGGCAGGTTGAGAAATTACCATTTTAAAGTGATACAGAGCCCTAGGCTATTATACCAGGCTACAGCAGAGCAAGCACAGAACTTAGGAGGAAGCCTTAGCTGGTTAGCATAAACATTTCTTGCATCCTGTGCTTTGGCCTTGAGGAACAGGGAAGACAGGGCCTCACAAGGTATAATTTAAAATTACAGATTAATAGTCATTTTTAATAGTCAAACCTATAGTCATGCTAGTTAGGTTTTCTAGATATACAGAGAAAAATTTTAGTTAGATAATCTTCAACACTTCAAAGACCTTCAGACTATAGCATTTAAAAGGTTTTAAGAGCTTAGACTTTTCCAGACAGTGAGACATGTCTACTCTGGTAGCACTGATTACTTCTTTTTACAAGGTTACAGTTACCCTGATATCCAAACCACACAAAGACACTACTAAGAAAGATAATTACAGAACTGTCTCACACATGAACATTGATGCAAAAACATTCAATAAAATACAGGCAAACTGAATTCAAGAACACATCAGAAAAATCATCCACCATGACCAAGATGGTACATCCCAGAGATGGTACAACATATGAAAATCTATTAATGTAATCCACCATATACACAAACTGAATGAAAATAAGCAGCATGATCATCTCATTTAAAAAGCCTTTGACAAAATATAATACCCCTTAATATTAAAAGTCTTGAAGAAGCAGGGACACAGGGAACATGCATAAACATAATAAAGGCAATATGCAGCAAGCCAACAACCAACATTAAACTAAATGGAGAGAAATTCAAAGTGACTGAAATTAGAAACAAGACAAGGTTGTCCGTCTCTCCATATCCCAGCTGCTCAAATCCTCAGTAAAATTTGTGGAAAGTGAACTAACATTGAAATGATGTCTTTACCCTTTCCCAAAATGAAACATTTAACATTTCTAATTTTAGGTTGTTTTCTGTTGTTAAGAAAAGCTCTCTCCTCTTTGTTCTTGGATGGGTGAACAAGAAGTCAACTGATGCACCTAAAATCTATTCTTCACTGTGACATCCAGCTCCACTAATTATTCATTTTTCCATAGACAAGGGTTTCTGGGAGCAATTTCTTGGTAAATGTCATATACAACAGGGATGATTCAGAAAGTAGTACAGCAGGTAGTAAAAGAGAGAGAAAGAAGCAGCCAGGGTAGTAATACTGAACATGTACAATACAACCCTATGGAGAAGGTGCATGGACAGGGCATGAGGAACAAATCATAAAAAAAAAGCCTGCTAGAAACACATTCTGTGACTATCTCTTCCCACCCACACTTTTATCTGTTCAAACTTTCAAGAAGATAAGGAAAATATGATACATCCACAGATATGGATTATCTAGAATATTCTAAAAGTTTAGCAACTATATATACCATCTTCTGGTTCAGCTCTCAATGTGAAAACAACAGAACAGAAACCACTTAGAAAATGATCCTCCTCAGAGAAGTCATGCATCTCAGATGTGGGGAGACATCTGACAATAAAAGCATCAGGGAAAATATACCCCAGAATCTATCCATCACTTTGAAAACTAGAAAGAAATAGTGTCATTTGAGTACACTTCTGAGACTAGACTCCTGGGTCAACACAATAAACTTTAATAAATTGTGCATTTTAAAAAATCAAAGACACAGAAAGTAACAGATTTAAGATAATAAAAAAGATTAAGATTCATTAGGAAAACAATAGAGGAACTATGAACTACTTGATTTATTCTGTCACATTTTGCTTTTTCTGGCAACAAAGATACTTTCAATTTTTAAAAAGTTTATTATTAGTGTATGCATGTATATGGGTGCCACAGAGTACATGTGGATGTCAGAAGACTTCATGGCATCAATTCTCTATATCCACCTATCTATGAATTCAAGAACAAACTCAGGTGTCAAGGTCCTGCAAGCCTTACCTGCTGTCATATCATCAGCCCACAAAGTCTTGTGTTTAAAAACATTTTTTCTTTTTTTATTTATCTATTTATTTGACATGCCAGACACAGTCCCCCATCTTCCCCTCCCAATCCCCCTCCATCATTCTCCCCTTATATCCCCAATCTTCTTCTCTTCTGTCTCTATCCAGGAAAGGGTAGGTCTCCCATGAGTATTAGTAAAACATGACATATCATGTTGCAGTAAGACTAAGGACCTCCCATTTATTAAGGCTGGGAAAGGTGATCCAGCATGAGAAGTAGGGATCCAAAAGCCAGTAAAGGAGTCAGGTACAGCCCTTGTTCCTGCTGTTAGGAGTCCCATAAAAGAACCAAGCTACACAACTGTAACATATATACAGAATGCCAATGCCAGTCCTGTGCAGGCTCCCTGGTTGTCTATTCAGTCTCTGCAGTCCCTTATAAGCCCAGGTTAGTTGACTGTGTGAGCCTTTCTGTAGTGTCTTGACCCCTCTGACTCCTATACTCCTTTTCTCTCTTCCGATGGATTTCTGAGTTTTGCCAGATATTTGGTTGTAGTCTCTACATCTACCTCCATCAGTTGCTAGATGATGCCTCTCTGATGACAATTAGTCTGGGCACCAAACTTGTCACTAGAGGTGCCCAGTTCAAGCTACTTAATCACTGTTGCTAGAAATCTACAATGGGGTCCTCCCCATGAACTCTTGGGAGATTCCGCTTCACCAGGCTTCCAATCATTCCTGAAATGACCCTGCTAGCAGTTCCCCTCAGCATTCATCTCCTCCATGTTGCCCCAACCTGATTGTTCATGTTCCCATCCGAATCTCTTCTCAGTACACACACAAAATCTCTTCTATTTTCCCTTTCAGGAAGCTCTGGGTGCCCCACCGCATAACTCTCCTTGTTACCTAGTCTCTGGGTCTAGAGATTGTAGCATAGTTATCCTTTATGTTACAGCTAATATCTGCCTATGAATGAGTACATGTTGACAATTAATAAATGAGACCTCATTAAATTGAAGTTTCTGTAAAACTAAAGACACTATCAATAGGACAAAACGGCAGCATATAGAATGGGAAAAGATCTTCATAACCCAACATCCAACAGAAGGATTATTTCCAAAATACACAAAGAACTCAAGAAAGTAGACATCAACAAACCAAATAATTTAATTAAAAATTGGGTGCAGATCTAAAAAGAGAATTCTCAACAAAAGAATCTCATATGGCCAAGAAGCACTAAAGGAGGTGTTCAATACCCTTAGCCATTAGGGAAATGTAAATCAAAACAACTCTGATATTCTATCTTGTATCTGTCAGAATAACTAAGTTCAAAAACACAAATGACAGCTCATGCTGGAGAGGATGTGGAGTAAGGGAAACACTCATCCATTGCTGGTAGAAATGCAAACTTGTACAGCCACTTTGGAAGTAAGTGTGGCAGTTTTTCAGAAAACTGGGAATAAATCTACCAAAAGGCCCATCTATACCACTCTTGGGCATATACCCAAAGGATGCTCAATCATTTCACAAGGACACTTACTTAACTATGTTCATAGTTAGCTTTATTTTTAATAGCCATAACCTGAAAACAGTATAGATGCCCTCCACAGAGGAATGGTTAAAAAATGTGGTACATTTACATAGTGAAGTATTACTCAGCTGTTACAAACAAAGGTACTAGAAAATATGAAGGCAAATAAATAGAACTAGAAAAAAATCATCCTTAGTAAGGTAGCCTAGATTGATAAAGACAAACATGGTCTGTTTAAAAACATTTGAATATTCTTTCCATGCATTTAGACCACCAACCACATGCTAACATGGTTGTATTATACATAGTTGGATCATCAGCATCCTTGTAAAGATTAAGCAATAATCAAATCTAGAAAGGATACCTGAATAAGAGATAGGAAAATAGGGTAATCCAAAGGACCAGAAAGCAGATGTAGGAATGGTGAAAAATTGGAAAAGGGCAAGCTAGAGGATTTTACAAGTGTTTCTCTGTCCAGCTAGCCAGCTCCCAAATCACAGACTTATTAATTGTGAAAGTTCAGCCAATAGCTTATGACTTAAATTAACCCATTTCTATTAATTTATATGCTGCCATGTGGTTCATGGCTTGTTACCTCTTCTGCATGTCATGCTTCCACCTTGTCTCCTTGCAATGCCACCCTTTTTCTTCTCAGCATTTTCTCTGTCCCCCAATTACTTCCTATCTATTGAACACTCAGCTCTTTATTTAACCAATCAGAGTGACACAGATTCATGGTATACAAAAAAGGAGGGCAGTGGGATAGGAGCAAATGAATTGTATAAAGAGGTATACTGATAGTCTTTGGGATGGTCATGTCTACAGTACAAAAGTCTTTTATAAAAGGTGATGTAGAGTCATGGAGAGGAAGAATCCCTTACTGCCTGAGTACAGGGGTTGCCAATAATTCTGCAAGAAGGCAGGGTTTTTGCCCCCAAACTTGGCTTCATCATCATAATGATGGTCTAAGACAGCATCAGTTGTAGCCTACAAGTGAAAGGATGAGGAAGCAAGTCTATCCACAGTCTCTCCATGCTCAGCAAGAAATTGTGTACGACGGGGCTCCATGGAGTCAGGAGATCTTGCTTGTCACTACAAAACATGATCTATTCTTTTCACTCATTTAACCCAACTTAACATTTCAAATTTTTTTCTTGTGATACCTAAATCAAGAATAAAAGAGGATGAAAGAAGATAAAGAACATAGGGATAGAAGAGCATATTAGTTATTGTTCTATCACTGTGAAGAGACACCATCAACAACATAACTTTTGCAAGAAGACTTTTAAATGCAGGCTTGCTCAAAATTTCAGAGGTTTAGTCCAAGATCATCATGGTGGGAAGCTTGGCAGCAGGTAGGCTGACAAGCAGGCATGGTATTTTGCTGGAGCAGTAGCTGCAAGCTTACATCTTATTCACAAGCAAGCACACTATAGAAAAATCTTTACAATAGACCTGGAATGGGTTTTTAAAATCTCAAAGCCAGTCCCCAGTGACACATCTCCTTTAAAAGTCTACACCTCCTAATCCTCCCCAAATAGTTCTACCAACTGGTAATCAAGCATTCAAATATATGAGCATATATGGGTCATTCTCATTCGATCACCAGCAAGAGAGAGAAAGGAGACAGAGAAGAAAAGTGTTAATGATTCCCACAAACTCAAACAATCTCAAATTCTGTTTTCTCTAATTAGAAAAAATCTTTAGGGAAGAGAATAATTGCTTATTTGTGTGCATAATTTTGACTAAGCTCAAGCACATTAATGCCTTAAATTTAAGTAAGCTTCTGTGTTTACCACTTGGTCTCACACTTTCCAAAGAGAAAGAGATGTGTGCATTTCAAGCTTTTTAGGTATTTGTACTTGCATAGCATTGTTACAACTGTCGTGGACTGTGTTCTAGCACCTGGCAGCAGTGGCTCAGTTACTTAAGTGACACCTGCCCTTGAAAGGAATAACACCACCAAATCCTCCTACCGCTTTTGCCTTGATTTTTCTTCCAACTCAATTGTTTATTTTCCAGGCTGAAATGGCTGTAGCCTCTGACTACAGCTGAGGCTGTCTCTCCAGTGGTGTATCTGCCCTCAAAAAAGCACAGAATGTAGATTCTTTGCCCAGATAAAATATTAACTATAAAAGCAAAGCTGTCCCTGAAGCCTAACTAATACTCAAATGCATGTGACAATCTCATGCTAATTTACTGCCTCTTGGTGAATCATTTGGCAAAGAATTGTCACTAATGTTATAATTTAACATTCATAGCCACCTACTATGGCTAAGAGAAATCCAAACCTGCATCAAGACATAATATGCTTCAGAAACACATTTCCTTATTAACAGATTTCATTGAATCTTGTCAAATGGAGTCTTTCTCTTTTTAGCAGATGAGAAACCAGATTCAGAGAGGTTTTAAGCAAGATGTGTTAATTAAGGTCAGTCTAGCAGAGGACAGAGCTTTGCATCCAATCAGAATCTTAAACATGCTAGGTAGTATTTTCTGCAGACCTAAAACATAGAGAGTGACATATATGCTAATCTACTTTTTTCATATACAAGGAAGATAAGGGAAAAACACAAAGATTCCATAGGGCTAGAAAAATGCATAGGTCCTCAGAACATTATAATTCAGGGCTAATTAGTTTCACTGTCCAGTCAGTGATATCAGCTCTTCCACAGTGGCATAATTAGTGATTGTCAACCTCAGGACATAGATGGGGTCCAGTGTCATGGAGATCGCTGTGTCACAAAATAGACTATTACGTGTTTGAAATACTTAAATGAACCTATACTGCATTTACATTTTGTGTGTGTATGCTTTCTCTCTCTCTCTCTCTCTCTCTCTCTCTCTCTCTCTCTCTCTACTCTGTGTGTGTGTGTGTGTGTGTGTGTGTGTGTGTGTGTGTGTAAGGATATGTGTATGTATCAGAGAAGGATGTCAGGTTGCCTATTCCATCACTGTTTATATTAATCCCATGAGGAAGAGTCTCTCAGTGAATCTAGAACTAAACTGACAGTCAGAAAGCTCCAGCAATCCTCCTGCCTCTGTTGCAGAGTGCTAGGATTATGCACAACTGTATGACCATGTCTAGCTTTTGACATAGGTGCAGGAGATTCATACTTGGGTTTTCATGCTTGCACAAGTACTATAATCCACTGAGCCATGTCCCTCTCTCAGGTACATTTTTGAACAAAACTTTCTAGCCTTAATAATGAAAGCAAATATCAATAGTACATAATTGGCATAAAAAGCACTAAATGACAAGACAGAAAACATGAGTTTTCTGACACTTGCCTTTGGCTCTAGTTGTTGGATCCCAGGCCTTTCCCAACTCCTCGAGGTGCTATATAAGACTGTTTACCCAACCAGTCTAGCTTCCTGCCATCTCCTCTGCTCGCTCCACCAGCTAGGGGAATTAGCATAGAGAGCCTTATCCTCTATTGGCATGGTAATTCCACCTGCAAAGAAAGGTTCTCGCAGTGGCGCCTGCCACATCTGTCACTGCAACTAGCTCGGTACACCCTGCCCAGCAGATTCTGCCATCTGGCGCCAGGTGCCCAACACTTTGGTCTCACTTCCAGCTGGGAGGGGGTTCCTGTCCTTGGGCCTCTAAGTATTTAAACCTGGAATTTTGCTGAATAAAGTTGACATTTACCTTTTGGGCAAATGATCCAGATCTGCGTGTGTGTGTGTGTGTGTGTGTGTGTGTGTGTGTGTGTGTGTCTGTTTTTAACTCCTAGGACATTATTCCAAGCTCGCGGCTCGATATGGGAGGCGCACACCCGTATTGGGGAACAGGAGCTCGCAGTATTGGGTGGGACATCTAGTCACATTTTCAAATAATCTCAGTGACAGGATTTCCTGTCACATTTCCTATAGCTCCCATTGTAAGTATGATACAGCAGCTGTAGACTAATGTAAAGGGTGGTGGGGACTTCCCACGAATGACCCTACATGCTATATTTATGATTATATAGACTAAAATTAAGTAATTTAAATAAATTAAATTAAAAAATTGGTTTTTTTTTATATTTCAATCATACTACATTTTTAGTCCAGAATGATTTTGGAATAAAAATCATTGTCTCACATAAACAGCTAATTAGAGTACCACACAATGATTAGAACTCTAGCCAAAACATGAGAGTTAGTTGTTACCCTGTTTAGATTGTATATCCTTACTTCTAGGACTGAGCATTTTGTAAGTGATGTGATTTCTTAACATTATAATTCCTAATAATCAAGAGAAAAATTTAACAATCTATATCTCAGGCACTACAAGTTTTAGCTGATAAATTCCAACAAGAGTACTATGAATCAACTACTATTCCCTCTTTACAGATAACAGGAGCTAGAGTCAGTCAGATAAAGATCTCAAACACATAAAAGCCACTATCAAATAGATGTAAGTCCATATATGCAAGTCTTAAAATCTTAGTGATCCATCTTATTTAATATCTTTCTATAACTTTTTCAATTTCACATACTTGTCATCTATAATTTTAATCATATGGTTTCTAACAAAACCATAGGCCATTAAAAATCAAAGAAAAAAAAGGAGTGAAGATCTCCAGCAAGGGGAAAAAGAAAGATATTAAAATCTTCACAGGACAGAGTACTAAAGTGGTAATGAATCCTTCTCAATTTGACTATTTCATTCTATTTTGTTTGTTTTATTTGCAAGGAAAAGTATTAACTGTCTTGATTAAATGCTTTACAGAAATTTCAGTTCAATCTGTACTTATTCCATAGCTTATAAATATAAATAAATATACAACAATCATGACAAAAATGTCATGATAGTATTACTATTTATTTTAAGAACTCCATTTTAGTTAAATGATTATCATTTCTTTCATCATTAAACATTAAGAGCATGCATTTAATAACTTTGGGAGTATGAATGAGGAAGGCCCCAATAGGTTCAAATATTTGAATGCTTTGTTTCCCAGCTGGTGAAATGTTTAAGAATCTAGGGCATGTGTCCTTATTGGAGGAACTGTGTCACTGGGGATGGGTTTTGAGGTTCACAAACCCAAGCCAGGCTAGATATTTCTCTGATCCAACTTGTGAATCAGATAATGGCTCTCAGTTACTGCTCTAGCACCATGTCTGCCTCCCTGCTGACCTGCCACCATGCTCTACAACATGCTGGTCATCGACTGACCCACTGAAACTGCAAGCAAGCACCCAGTGAAACGTGTCCTCTCACAAGTTGCCTTGGTGGTGGCATTTCATTGCAGCAATAAAAGAATAAGACAGTCCTGTCTGAAACATTGTCACTTTCACTATTAATTCACTGATTCATATTTCAAAATATCCTCTCTTCCTTTCTTCCTTCCTCCCTCCCTCTCTTCCTATGGAAAGCACATTAAATGACTATTCCAATTTATATAATATGTATGATGCTGGGTAAACACATATAAATGAAATAAATGGTATTCTACAGATTCATGAAACAGAGTCTTGATAACAAATTAAACACAGAAATATGACATACTTTGAATAAAGGTGTGTGTATGAAGTGTTACACAAGAGAAGTTTGTAATTTGGTGATAGGGCCATGAAGCTTCTATTTGAGCAAAACTGTTGAATGAAGAAGTATTGTCAAGGGGAAATACCAGGGAAAGCACAACTTAGGGCCAACAACCTGAAAAAATAAAGATAAAAAATTTGTGGAAGTGAGTGAGGAGGCTAAGTAAATGTGTTTGCTGTAAAGCCTGGTGGCCTGAGTTTGATCCCAGTGACATACACAGTGAGAAGAATGAATTGGTTCCCAAAAGTTGTGTCTGACTCAAACATGTTCCATAGCATGTACACACTCACCCTCATGTGCATATGTGCACATAAAATTAATAAATAAAAATACACTTAAAATTTAAATCTGAGCATCATCTAAAGATACGTCAGAACAGCCAATGATATAAAGGATCTAATAATTAATGTTAAGTGTCTAGTACTTTGTTATGGGTCCTAAGAAGCTCATGAAGGATTTTAGCAAGATATGTCTTCTACAAAAAGAATCAAAACAAAGCCAGATAAAAAACAAAATGAAGGGGTGGAGGAGCACAACTCAAGGATGAGGGCTCATACTATCAACCCAAGCACTGCAGAGTGGAGGCAGGATTACCAGGAGTTCAAGATCATTCTTAGCTACATGGTGAGTTTGAGGCCAACCTGAGTTCCATGATAGTATGTTATTTATAAATCGAAACAAAGAACAAACACAAAAAATTTGAGAGAGGGAAAAAAGTTAAGATGATGAATTGTGAAAGCATTTACTATATCAGGGAAAAAATGATGTGAATCAGATTAATCTAATTGACAGCTAGAAGCTCATGGTTGAGAGCGTGCCCTTTCAGAAATGTATTCATTTATCTCCTCTCTGCAGGTGAGAAGACACCCCAGACAGTCACTGGACTGACTTGGGTTAACTATTTGATTTTTTCTGTTCCTTTGTGTTCTGTGTTCATTTGAAAATGGAGAAAACAGTGATAACATGATAAGCCTTTAAGATCATCCACAAGAAATTTCAGCAATTGACAGTATATAATTAATTAGTAACAATATTCTTTATGATGGTTAAAAATGAAGACAAAGTAATTCACACATTAGTTTTCAGAATCTCACTAAATCTGTCTAGATTTCTGTATGCATTTAATACTCAGGAAAGTACAGACTTATACTTGTGTTGCACGCAAAACCATCAAGTTAGAAGAGATAATCCAGTAACAATTAAAAGGACCACAATGTTCAGTCTGGCTCTGGTACAATGAACTGCCACTTAGAGGCAAATACAAGAGTTAGAAAGAGCATAGAGGTCTTAAGAGATAAGAATAGAAAATGAAGACAAAATATATGTCAAAAGTGGTAGGGATTTTAAAGAGCAATATGTGTTTCTAATTTCTGCAGGTGTGGCAACAGCCCAGACAGTCATTGGCAAATGATGCTGACATAATGGAACAGGCAGAATGGGCAGCATATTAGCTAATGAGTTTGATTGATTGTAAGCCATCAGTGAATTGTAGAAATTTAAGCAAATGGATTCAATTGCATTCTTAGAAAACATAGCTAGGAAAACCATGATGCTTCTGGGGTAATAACTTGAAATAGGAGCTGGGAATGAGACAGTACAGGCAAGGACAATGTCTGGGAGAAGAGAAGATGGAGAAAGTTTAGCACTTGATTGGAGAGATAAGAATTCAAGATGCGAGTGGAGGTGACAGCTGCAAAGGAAGAAAGATCTATCTGTATGCACCGGGAAAAGAAACAGTGGTTAAAGAATAATGTGCCGAAGTGTCAGCTCAGCGACATTCCTGACCAGCAGGGGCCCTGACTTCTAGCACAGGGCCATCTGAGGGGTGAGTTTGCTTCAGGCCTGTGGCAGGGTCCCGGTGAGGAGGAGCTCGGGCTTTCCCCAAACTCATAGACTCCCAGGTCACCCTGCAGTGCTGGCTCCCCCCCACCCCCCGCCTGCCATCCCAGCTCCCATTCAGGTACAAATTCCTATATTTCTCCCTTCCCCCTGGGGCCAAAAAATTTCCCTAGCTCAGCTGCCTTGCCAACTGGGCCTGGGCTGTAGGCACTTCCCGACAGGAGGCAGTTCTTGGGTCTTAAAGGCCTCCCTGAGGACAGGTGGACCAGGTGCCAGCTCAGCGACATTCCTGACCAGCAGGGGCCCTGACGTCTAGCAGAGGGCCATCGGAGGAGTGAGTTTGCTTCGGGCCCGTGGCAGGGTCCTGGTGAGGAGGAGCTCGAGCTTTCCCCGACCCCATAGACTTCCAGGTCACCCTGCAGCGCTGGCTCCCCCCTCCCTCCTGCCATCCCAGCTCCCATCCAGGTACAAATTCCTATATTTCTCCCTTCCCCCTGGGGCAATAAAATTTCCCCAGCTCAGCTGCCTTGCGAGGTGGGCCTGCATTGTAAGCGCATCCCGGAAAGAGGGAGTGCCTGTGCTTCAATAGCCTGCCTGAGGAAAGGTGGGCATTCTGTCAGTGAAGTCCCTGCCCAAGAAGGGAACCTGACCCAGTACCAGAAGTTCCAATAGAGAGCATTTGAAGTAAGAGATGGGCAAACTCCAAGGCAAGACCTCATTCAACAATCTGAAAAACAACATGAAAACACCAGATCCCAGCGACCCTACAATAGAAGGACTTGAACACCTTAACCCAGAAGAAGTGGAAAAAAGTGCCATTGTGAAAGCAATAGAGTTCCTTAAACAGGATATGAATAACTCCCTTAAAAATTGGATGAGAAATATAACAAAAAGTTTGAAGAAATGAGTATAGAAATGGATGAGAAATATAACAAAAAGTTTGAAGAAATAAGTAAATCCGTGAATGATACCCTGAGAAACCAAGAAAAAACAATCAAACAGGTAAAGGAAACAGTTCAAGAATTGAAAACTGAAATGGAGGCAATGAAAAAAAACACAAACCGAGAACCGGCTGGATATGGAAAACCTAGGTAAATGAACGGACACTACAGAATCAAGCATAAAGAATAGAATACAAGAGATAGAAGAACGAATCTCAGATTCTGAAGATACCATAGAGAAAATAAATGCTCTGGTCAAAGAAAACGGCAAATCCAACAAATTCTCTTCACAAAACATTCAGGAAATCTGGGAAACAATAAAAAAAAAACCAAATCTAAGAATAATAGGGATTGAAGAAGGAGAACTGCAGATCAAAGGCCCAGAAAATATATTCAACAAAATTATAGAAGAAAACTTTCCCAATCTAAAGAACGATATTCCTATGAAGGTTCAAAAAGATTACAGAACACCGAATAGACTGGATCAAAAAAAAATCCCCTCGCCATATAATAATCAAAACACAAAACATACAAATTAAAGAAAGAATATTAAGAGCTGCAAAGGAAAAAGGTCAAGTAACTTATAAAGGTAAACCTATCAGGCTTACACCAGACTTCTCTGTGGAAACCATGAAAGCCAGAAGATCCTGGATAGAGGTACTGCAGAAACTAAGAGACCATGGATGCAAACCCAGACTACTATACCCAGCCAAGCTATCATTCACTATCAACGGAGAAAACAAAATATTCCAGGATAAAAATGAATTTAAACAATTCGTAGCCACAAATCCAGCCTTACAGAAAGTAATAGAAGGAAAATCGCAACCCAAGGAATCCAACATTGCCAACACTGCCTACAATAACTCAGACAAATAGCGACCCTTCACAAGCACATCTAAAAGAAGGGAAACACACACTCTACTACCCCCCCCCCAAAAGAGAAATATCCAGAGTCAACAACCACTGGTCATTAGTATCACTTATATAGCAATGAACTCAATTCACCTATAAAAAGTCACAGACTTAGAGATTGGATACGGAAACAGGATCCAACATTGTGCTGTTTACAAGAAACACACCTCAACCACAAAGATAGACATCTACTCAGAGTAAAGGGTTGGGAAAAGTTTTTCCAAGCAAACGGACCTAAGAAACAAGCGGGCGTGGTCATTCTAATATCTAACAAAACTGACTTCAAACTGAAATCAATCAGAAGAGATGGAGATAGACAATTTATACTCATAACAGGAACAATTAATCAGGAGGAAGTCTCAATCCTGAATATCTATGCCCCTAATATAAAAGCACCCACTTACGTAAAAGAAAAACTTTTAGAACTCAAGGCAGTCATCAAACCACACACACTAATAGTAGGAGACTTCAACACACCTCTCTGACCAATGGACAGGTCAATCAAACAGAAATTCATCAGAGAGATAAGAGAATTACTAGAGGTAATGAATCAAATGGATTTAACAGATATCTATAGAACATTCCACCCAAAAAGGAAAGAATATACCTTCTTCTCTGTAGCTCATGGAACCTTCTTGAAAATTGACCACATACTCGGTAACAAAGCAAACTTCCATTGATACAAAAAAATATTAGTAACCAACTGTGTCTTGTCAGATCACCACAGAATAAAGTTAGAATACAATAACAATTCTAACACCAGAAAGCCTACAAACGTGTGGAAGTTGAACAGTCAACTACTGAATCATCCCTGGGTCAAGGAAGAAATAAAGAAAGAAGTTAAATTCTTCCTTGAATTTAATGAAAATAAAGACACAACATACTCAAATCTGTGGGACACAATGAAAGCAGTGCTAAGAGGAAAGTTCATAGCACTAAGTGCCCAATTAAAGAAAATGGAAAAAGCGCATATTGGAGACTTAACAGCACACCTGAAAGCTCTGGAAAAAAAAAGAAGCAGACTCTCCCAGGAGGAGTAGAAGATTGGAAATAATCAAACTGAGGGCTGAAATCAACAAAATAGAAACACAGAAAACAATCCAAAAAATCAACGAAACAAAAAGTTGGGTCTTGGAGAAAATCAACAAGATTGACAAACCCCTAGCCAAACTAATCAAACGGCAGAGAGAGAACACCCAAACTAATAAGATCAGAAATGAAAAGGGGGACATAACAACAGACATAGAGGAAATTCAGAGAATCATTAGATCTTACTACGAAAGTTTATATGCCACAAAGTTGGAAAATGTATGAGAAATGGATTGATGTTTAGATAAATACCATTTACCAAAGATAAAACAAGACCAGGTGAACAATCTAAATAGACCTGTTAGTCGCGAAGAATTAGAAGTGGTTATCAAAAACCTCCCTACCAAAAAACCCAGGGCCAGATGGTTTCAACGCAGAATTCTACCACAACTTTCAAGAAGAGCTGATACCTATACTCCTTAAGGTATTTCACAATATAGAAACAGAAGAGTCATTGCCAAACTCTTTTTATGAAGCTACAGTTACCCTGATACCAAAACCACATAAATACACAACCAAGAAAGAGAATTACAGGCCAATCTCACTCATGAACATCGACACAAAAATTCCCAACAAAATCCTGGCAAACTGATTCAAAGAACACATTAGAAAAATTATCCATTATGATCAAGTAGGCTTCATTCCAGAGATGCAGGGCTGGTTCAACATACGCAAATCCATCAATGTAATCCATCATATAAATAAACTGAAAGAAAAAACCATATGATCATCTCATTAGATGCTGAAAAAGCATTTGACAAAATCCAACATCCCTTTATGATAAAGGTGTTGGAGAGATTGGGGATACAAGGATCATACCTAAATATAATAAAAGCTATTTACAGCAAGCCGACAGCTAACATCAAACTGAATGGAGAGAAACTCAAAGCCATTCCATTGAAATCAGGAACAAGACAAGGCTGTCCACTCTCCCCATACCTCTTCAATATAGTGCTAGAAGTTCTAGCAATAGCAATACGACAACATAAGGGGATCAAGGGGATTTGAATTGGAAAGGAAGAAGTTAAACTCTCGTTATTTGCAGACGATATGATAGTATACATGAGCGACCCCAAAAACTCTACCAAAGAACTCCTACAGCTGATAAACACCTTTAGTAATGTGGCAGGATACAAGATCAACTCCAAAAAATCAGTTGCCCTCCTATACAGAAAGGATAAAGGAGCAGGGAGGGAAATCAGAGAAATTTCACCTTTCACGATAGCCACAAATAGCATAAAATATCTTGGGATAACTCTGTCCAAGGAAGTGAAAGACCTATTTGACAAGAACTTTAAGTCTTTGAAGAAAGAAATTGAGGAGGATACCAGAAAATGGAAAGATCTCCCTTGCTCTTGGATTGGGAGGATCAACATAGTAAAAATGGCAATTCTACCAAGAGCAATCTATAGATTCAATGCAATCCCCATCAAAATCCCATCAAAATTCTTCACAGACCTTGAGAGAATAATAATTAATTTTATATGGAAAAACAAAAAACCCAGGATAGCCAAAACAATCTTATATAATAATGGAACGTCTGGATATATAACCATCCCTGACTTCAAACTCTATTACACAGCTACAGTATTGAAAACAGCTTGGTACTGACATAAGAACAGAGAAGTCAACCTATGGAATTGAATAGAAGACCCAGATATTAACCCACAAACCTATGAACACTTGATTTTCGACAAGGGGCCTAAAGGTATGCAATGGAAGAAGGAAAGCATCTTTAACAAATGGTGCTGGCATAACTGGATGTCAACCTGTAGAAGAATGAAAGTAGATCCATATCTATCACCATGCACAAAAATCAAGTCCAAATGGATTAAAGACATCAACATTAATCTGACCACTTTGAACCAGATAGAAGAGAAAGTGGGAAGTAGTCTACAAGACATAGGCACAGGAGATCACTTCCTATGTAGAACCCCAGTAGCACAGACAATAAGAGAATCAATGAATAAATGGAACCTACTGAAACTGAGAAGCTTCTGTAAAGCAAAGGACACCGTCAGTAAGACAAAAAGGCTACTTTCTGACTGGGAGAAGATCTTCACCAACTCCTCATCAGATAAAGGCCTGATCTCCAAAATATACAAAGAACTCAAGAAACTAGACACAAAAACTCTAATTAACCCAATTAAAAAATGGGGTGCTGAACTGAACAGAGAATTCTCAACAGAAGAACTCCGAATGGCAAAAAGACACTTAAGGTCATGCTCAACATCCTTAAGGATCAGGGAAATGCAAAGCAACACAACTATGAGATACCATTTTACACCAGTCAGATTAGCTAAAGTCAAAAACACCAATGATAGCCTATGCTGGAGAGGATGTGGAGTGAGGGGAACTCTCATCCATTGTTGGTGGGAGTGCAAACTTTTGCAGCTACTGTGGAAATCAGTGTGGCGGTTTCTCAGGAAACTGGGAGTCAACTTCCCTCAAGACCCAGAAATTCCACTCTTGGGAATATACCCAAGAGATGCCCTATCATATCACAAAAGCATTTGTTCAACTATGTTCATAGCAGCACTATTTGTAATAGCCAGAACCTGGAAACAACCTAGGTGCCCCTCAATAGAAGAACGGTTAAAGAAGGTGTGGAACATATATACACTAGAGTTTTACTCAGCTGTAAAAAACAATGACATCTTGAATTTTGCATGCAAATGGGTGGACATAGAAAACGCTTTACTGAGTGAGGTAAGCCAGACCCAAAAAGAGGAATATGGTATGTATTCACTCATAAGTGGATTCTAGCCATAATTAAAGGTCTTTGAGCCTATTATTCGAGATCCTAGAGAAGCTAAATAAGAAGGTTGTGGAGGGCCGCAACCACATTCTTCATTGCTTCAAGGGACAGAGGTATAGATTGACCTCTGTGACCTCAAGGTGTGGTAGTACACGCCTTTGGTCCCAATGCCTGGGAGGCAGAGACAGGCTGATCTCTATGAGTTTAAGATGTTGTAGCACATGCCTTTAATCCCAGCATTGGGGAAGCAGAGACAGTGGGACTATAATGTGCATATGCTTGGTAACTTTCCACTACTGTGTCCCTGCCTACTCCCGAGGCGTCATCTGGGTTGATGGGCAGCGGACCAATCCAAGAGTGACACGTCCGAAGCGAGGACTGTTTCCTATATAAGAGATGGGTTCCCTCATTCTGGGTCTCCGCTTTGGAAGCTTATGCTCTCTCTCTCAAGATGCATTAAAGCTTTTCTGCAGAAGGATCCTAAATGTCCCACGTTGTTCTTGCGGGCAAGATGATAGCGCGGGACAGAAGGTGAACCTGAAGAAAATCATGTACTTATCCTCCTGGAAATTGGAAATAGACAAGAGTCCCAGGTAATCTCGGGTGCATGGGGGGGTGGGTGGGAGGGTTGTTGGAAGGGGAGAGGGTTAGAGAGAAGGGAGAAGGGGAGGAATGGGGAAAACTCGGGGGATTGAGATGGGGGGAGGGAGGAAGGATGGATATGGGATCAGGGAAGAATATATCTCAACTAAGGGAGTCATTTTAGGGTTTACAAGAGACTTGATTATAAATGGAATCCCAGGTCCAAGGAGAGATCCCCAGATTGTTCTCTGGACAGAGAAGAGGGTGCCTGAACTGGCCTTGGCCTATAACCATACTGATGAATATTTTGCTTATCACCATAGATCCTTCATCCAACGGTGGATGGCAATACAGATGGAGACCCACATTGGAGCACCGGACTGAGCCCCCCATGGTCCAAATGAGGAGCAGAAGGAGGAAGAACATGAAAAAAATAAACTCAGGACGGCGAGGAGTGCGATCACCCACTGATACAAGGGGACTGATCTAATGAGAGTTCACCAAGGCCAGTTGGACTGGAATTGAATGAGCATGTGATCCAACCAGATTTTCTGAATGTGGTCGGATTCTCTGAATGTGGCTGGCCCAGAGCCTTTCTGAAAAGCCATTGACAATGACACTGGGACTTGTTTCCTCTGCATATACTGGATTTTTGGGATCCAGTCTGTTTGGATACTCACCTTCCTGGACCTGGAGGGAGGGGGGAAGAACTTGAACTTCCCACAGGGCTGGAAGCCCTGACTGCTCTTAGGGATGGAGAGGGAGGAGGAGGGGGAGGGGGAAGTGGGAGGGTGTTGGGAGGAGGGGCGGAAATGGGAACTTTCATAATTTAATAAACTTTGAAAAAAAAGAATAATGTGCCAACTTGAGAAAAAGTATGACCTCATAATGTAGAATATGCCAGCCCTTCTTGAGGATAAAAAGAACAAGAGTCATTTTAGAATCATATTCAGGATTATTAGGCATGAGGTACATCCTACACAGGAAAAAGAGAAAGCAAGTAAAGTAGCTGTCTATACAGCACCAGATTAACATTGGAAACATTTTTACACATAATAAACCACATGAGCATCTGTACTGATAGATCTTTCTAGTTACCTGCTACACAGGAATATTGTAATATGTGCTTTGCATTTTGATCTTGTCTCTGGAAATAACTAGAAATATGATTTGCACAGTCATTTGACTTAAATAAAGGTCTTAAGTAGACAACTCTCAAGCTTTCATACTCTGATACATAGCTTTGCAAAGAGAATCTAATGGAATTTATTTCTCTAGGTGTTGACTCTCAGATATGCCTGTAACCACCCCATGAGAGATTGATGTCAAAACAAGAAAATGAAAACAAAGCTCAGATTCCTTAACTGTTACTCACGCATACAAAGGATTTTTGAAATTTATTCTCTGGTAGATTTGTTCTGCCATCTGGGATGGCTTCTGGAATTCGGAGTTATACTCCTCTTCCCAAGTTATGGAGGTTCCAGCCAACTAAAGCTAAGGCCGTCTGTAAATTAATGATTACCATTCTTCTGTGTTGTTTCTGCTCAATATTTGCTGTCATATCAATTAGCTGATTCAGAGATTTTCACTTCAGTAAATATAGACTTTTTGCAGATAATTTTGCTCATTTCTCAATATTTTTGCCAGCACCCATAATAACAAATGTTCTATTTCTAATAGCAAGCTTGTTATAATAGGTTTTCTGGGAAAATTTTTGCCCTGGTCTCATCTGCAATGAATAGTTTAAATGTAATGGGGGCCACTTATTATCCTCTTTCTTGAGGATAATTATTTTTCCATGAGAGATGAGATATTGACTATTTTTGTCACTAGGTGAAATAGACTTTTCATCAAGTCAATTTAAAAATATCTAGGTGTCTTCTTTTTATCTTCTATGAAGCAAGATTAAGGCTTTAAATTTTCTGTACTCTTGCACATGAAGTTAATAAAACTGTTTATATTTGGAGAGACCAGGCTCATATAATAAATCTCTACTGAGTAGGTGCTAAATATATTCTGAAAAAGTGATTAAAATCTCATTATAAAACAATAAGCAACTACCAAATGGTTAAATATTAATGGTATTGTATACAGGAAAAAGAAAACTGTACTAGAATAAAATTGTACCCACAATTTAATATGCTTGTCTGTACTTACTTCTCATCTATATTGCCCAGCACTTAATTCAAAATTATATGTTTTACATTTTTCCAAATTATTCAAGAGCAACAGAAAACATTGTTGTGGGAATCCGATACATTTCAGTCAATGATATTTGGGGTGTCTCACCCTATGGGCATGGTTTTCTCTGATGTGTGATCAGATAAGAACTGAGGTTGGAGGGGTCATAGTTTGTCGCTCACTTGAACTTGAAAGACTTCCTGACACATGGTTCAGTGTCCTGATCTGGAGCCTTCCCCATTCTTCTCTGGTTGATGAAGATGCAATGGCATTGTTTTCCTCTTAATTCATTAGTGTTTGATCCCATTTTATCCCTTAATAAATACGTCTTCTTCCTAGACATCCATGTATTTCTCACATTATAAAACATAAACATGAAGGACCCCTCGTTTTAACCACAATTATACCGTTTTGCAAAGGTTCACAGATAACTAGCTCAGGACCTCCAGAATGCTGAGCAAATAACAGGCTTAATTAAGGGCCTCCGGAATGCTGAACAAAGATACCTGAGGTTAGAGCAAGGACAGCCTTATCTGGCTGCAAGACAGGGATTTATGGACTGGCCATAGAAACAAAGAAAGAGAGGATTGCGAGGCCTGAGTCACGTATAAAGCGGGGCTCTCACGAGTCAGGGGCTGTGCAATCAGACATCTGGTCGCCAGCCAGGAAAGGGGGGGCAGGATAGGAGGAACAGTAAACCGCTGAGTAGTCCCCTCATTGTTATTTAGGTTAAAAATTTACCACCCTGCATCTTGCTTCTGTAAACCTCGCTTTTTGCTCTCCTATAAGAACCCCTCACCCCCAACCTGCAGGCGCGCAAGTCCCCCGAGAGACTCTGTCGCCCCAGGTACCTGCGTATCCAATAAACCTCTTGCAGTTTGCATCCGGCTGCGTGTTTTCGACTGATCTTTGGGCACGGGGTCTCTCCCGAGGGAAGACGCCCACGGGAGTCTTTCAAACACATGTAGTCATACCTTTTAAACTTAAGGATACTGACTTCATCTTCTTTACAAAAGTAATAATTAAGGTTGCTTCACCTTTGTTGGAGGGAGGAGACACTTGTTTGTTCCCAACTGCTCAGTCCCAAGATAGTCACACAAAAACTATATTAATTAAATCACTTTTTTGTTTAAATAAAAGGAAGGTTTTAACTTTAAAGAAGTAAAATTATGAACTTTCTTCTTAGCACTGCTTTTATAGTGTCCCATAGGTTTGAGTATGTTGTGTCTTTATTTTCATTAAATTCAAGGAAGACTTTAATTTCTTTATTTCTTCCTTGACCCAGGGATGATTTAGTAGTTGACTGTTCAACTTCCGTGAGTTTGTTGGCTTCCTGGGGGTAGCATTGTTGCTGAATTCTAACTTTAATCCATGGTGGTCTGACAAGACACAGGTGTTTACTAATTTTTTTTGTATCTGTGGAAGTTTGCTTTGTTACCGAGTATGTGGTCAATTTTCGAGAAGGTTCCATGAGCTACAGAGAAGAAGGTATATTCTTTCCTATTTGGGTGGAATGTTCTATAGATATCTGTTAAGTCCATTTGATTTATTACCTCTATTAATTCTCTTATTTCTCTGTTGGGTTTCTGTCTGATTGACCTGCGCATTGGTGAGAGATGTGTTGAAGTCTCCTACTAATAGTGTGTGTGTGGTTTGATGACTGCCTTGAGTTCTAAAAGTTTTTCTTTTACGTAAGTGGGTGCTTTTATATTAGGAGCATAGATATTCAGGATTGAGACTTCCTCCTGATTAATTGTTCCTGTTATGAGTAAAAAATGTCCATCTCCATCTCTTCTTATTGATTTTAGTTTGAAGTCAATTTTGTTGGAAATTAGAATGGCCACACCTGGTTGTTTTTTAGGTCCGTTTGTTTGGAAAACCTTTTCCCAACCCTTTACTTTGAGTAGATGTCTGTCTTTGTGGTTGAGGTGTGTTTCTTGTAAACAGCAGAATGTTGGATCCTGTTTTTGCATCCAATCTTTTAGTCTGTGCCTTTTTATAGGTGAGTTGAGTCCATTAATATTAAGTGATATTAATGACCAGTGGTTGTTGACTCCGGTTTTTTTTATTTTTATTTTGTTGTGTGTAGTAGAGTTTGTGTGTTTCCCTTCTTTTAGAACCCTGACTGCTCTTAGGGTTGGAGAGGGAAGAGGAGAGGGAGTGGGGAGGAGGAGGAGAGGGAGTGGGGGGAATGGGAGGATATGGGGAGGAGCGGAGGAAGTGGAAATTTTTATAAGCAAATAAATAAAAAAATAGGGAAAAAATAAAATAAAATAAAAGTAAAAACAGTAAAATTACATATAACAAAACATGTATAAGTAAGAATTATAGTTACAATATTTATATCGACTTTATATTTTATTATAACTAAGGAAAACTATTACTATAAATTCTTTAATTCTATCAAAGACTCCAGAAAGATATAATATTACCTAAGTAAACAGGAAGTGCATTGTAAGCAACTTCCAAAATGCTTGAATTAACAGAGACATCTCACTGCCTGGACAGTCACCTAAAGTTCTTCTGTACCATTGGGGTATCCATCTTCAGCGTATAGGCCCATAGTATCCAGCAGACTTTTTCATAAAACAGGAAATTTCAAAAAACAGTTTTGACTCTATTGACAGTCACTTTCTTCTGTGTCCTACAGAATGTCTTGCAGAACCTTTCCATTCTTTCATGAAGCAAGAGCCCCAAAGGACCATCTCACTCTTAAGCAAGTTCAGCATTCATTTCTCTGTGAGTTCTTGTCCAGTTCACATAAAATACCATCAAACAGTCCCAGCAAGAGCAGTTTCTTACCCAAATGACTAACCAACTCCATAAGGAGCCTCTTTGATACCCATCTTCCTCTTGAAGTAGATTAATGCTGCCAAGAGCAGATGTGTCTCATTGTTATGAAAAGCCCTAACTTCTTAAAACATTTAAATTTCATATTCTTTAGCTCTTTGAAAGGTTTGAAGAAGACCTATCTAATTGAAATATATCTCTATATATCATATTACCTAAGTAATATGACTTGAAGTTTGACTGTTCTATCTACCTATATTTTTTAATTATGCATTACAGTTTTAAATGAGCTGGACAAACATAATACTTAAATCAAGATCAGAAATACATATACATAGTATAACAAAATTGACCTTTAATTTGTATCAATAAACCAAGAACCATACCAATGCAAATCTCTATAGCATATCCCCCTTTAAATGTAAACAAACATAAATAAACAATATTTGGGAATATAGGCATAATTCTCTCCAAACTGCTTCCTGCTGTTTATTGGGTGAAGCAATATTCTGAGGGATATTCAAAGTGACCTTTAAAGGGGTTTGGTGCATCAAACCATATTAGCCTGGAAGTAATCCATAGGTTCTCATTCTTTGTGGAAACAAAAGAAGAATCTCTTTTCCAAAGCAGAATATCCTTAGACTCTAATTTTAAAGTTAAGATCCCTTTGCGTTGGTAGTTTAGGAGCCTGCACAATGAAATGCCTCTCTGTACTTGCTCCTTCACAATCAAAAAATTCAAATGAAACATAATAATATACATAATCCAGACTTTCTGTATAGAGTTCATCTTTATGTGACCTATTTCCCTTTAGTTCTTTTAATCTAGACTGTCTGTACTCTCTCTTTAAAGACTTTTTAAAAAACAATTTCCTTCTTTTCCATTCTATATGCTCTTTTTCTTCTCTCTCCCAAGTCTATGTACATTTACCCAATACTGAGACAGATTTCATTCCTTTGAGTACCCTTTGGGTTACTCCCTGCAGGCAATGGTATTTGATTATAGAAAGAACAAATAGGACATCTCTTTATACTGTCCTTAACTTGTTGCCATGTAATGGAAAACTCTTTCTTTAAGCCTTTACTATTTTATGAAATTCTGAGGCCTGCAACATGCTTCCAATCAAAAATTGGTCAATTTCAGTGTTACCTTGTATTAGAGGACCAGACAGACTGGTATGGGACCGAATGTGTGTTATGGACATTGGACAAAGCCTATTCCTAATTATGTCCTGTACCTGGATAAACAATGAAGTCAACTCTGTGTCATCTGGTATGAATTCAGCGGTTTCAATATGCAAGATAACTCTTTCTGCATATTGTGAATCTGTAACTATATTAAGAGGTTCCTTAAAATCCCTTAGCACCATAAGAATGGCATATATTTCTGCCTTCTGGAAAGAATTATAAGGGCTTTGTTCTACCTTACTCAATTCTTCCAATTTATACCCTGCTTTCCCTGATTTATTTGCATCTGTGTAAAATGCCTGGGCTCTAGTTATTGGAGCATTACATACAATTCTAGGAAGAATCCAAGAAGTTCTCTTTATGAGGTTAAATCTATCACTTTGGGGATAGTTGCTGTTAATTTCTCACAAAAAATTAGCACAAGCTCTTAGCCATGGTTCATTATCTTCCCATAATTTTCTTATTTCCTCAGTAGTAAAAGGCACTATAATTTCTGCTGGGTCTATACCTACTAGTTGACGAAGTCTCAATTTTCCTTTTATAATTAATTCAGAGACTTTTTCCACAGAAGTTTTTTTTTAACTTGGTTTATGTGGTAAAAATATCCATTCTAAGATAATATCTTCCCTCTGCATTAAAATTCCTGTAGGGGAATTCTGGAAGACAATATGGCTAGAATACAATTACAATTTGAATTCACTCCATTTACATGTGCCTCATGCAATTTCTTTTCATTGACCATCAATTCTTTTTCTGCTTCAACTGTTAATTCTCTGGGACTATCTAAGTCTTTGTCACCATCTAAGGTTTAAATGAACTAGTAGGTTAGGTGTTATCTCAACAGCTGATCATGGACTAGAAATATCTCATAACAATCTTTGAAAGTCATTAAGATTTTGCAGTTGGTCTCTCCTAATTTGGGCCTTTTTTATTCTAAATTTCTATAAACCATTTTTGTAACCAAGGTAATTGACAGAATCTCCTCATTGTGTTTTTTTAAGGAACAATTTATAATCCCCATTTTGGCAAAACTTTTCTTACTTCTTCAAAGATTTTTTTCTAAAGTATCTGCATTTGAGTCAGATAACAAAATGCCATCCATGTAATAGTAAATTTTAGACTTAGGGAATTGCTTGCATATTATTTCCTATGGCTGATTTACAAAGTATTGACATACAATGGAACTATTGAACATTCCCTGTGGGAGGATGGTCCACTGGTATTTCCTAGTAGGCTGAGAATAAGTACTGTGAAAGTACTTATGAATAAGTACTGTGAAAGCAAATTTTTCTCAATCCTTTTCTTTAAAGGTATAGTGAAGAAACAATCCTTTAAATCAATAATTATAAGAGGCCATCCTTTTGGTAATAGAGAAGGCAGAGGAATTCCAGACTGTAGAGAGCCCATAAGTTGGAAAACCTGTTGACAGCTCTTAGATCTGTTGCCATTCTCCATTTTTAACAACAAATATAGAAGAATTCCAAGAACTGGTTGATTCTTCAATATGGTGAGCATATAATTGTTTCTCTACCAGCTGTTCTAGAGCCTGCAGTTTGTCTTCCATTAAAGGCTATTGTTTGACCCATATGGATTTCTCAGTTAACCATCTTAAAGGCAAGGTTATTAGTACCTCTGAAGGTTTGCTAGTTGCTTTGTGTTCTTTTACAGCCTGAATGGCTGGTGATCTTTCTTTATAATATTTTATATTATTCTTCCCAGAAACATAAGTTTTAAGGACTGCATGAATGTTAACCTGGTTATTCCATTGCTGCAATAGGTCATAGCCCCATAAATTCACTGCAATAGTAGCTTCATATGGTCTCAGCCTCCCTTTCTGTCCTTCCGGCCTTATGCATTCAACCCACCTCATGCTTTGTTTTACTTGAGATAACGTTCCAATTCCTTGGAATTGAATATCTGCCTCTTGAAGAGGCCAATCTATATGCCAAGATTCTGGAGTAATTATAGTCACAGCTACACCTGTGTCTAGCAATTAATTAATTCCTCAATTACGATGTCATTTATATGTACTCTTAGCTTTGGTCTTCAATCATTTATAGAAGTCTGCCAAAATATAGGATGTTTCCTACTTCCTACTAGAGTTTTTGACTCATCTTCCAGGTTTATTTCATCATCTAGAATGGTATGGTTTTTTACTGTAGGCACTAGATTGTTTAATTTTCCTGGTAATACATATTTTCCACAATGACTGGGCCTTGTCTGACATCAGGGTCTGCAAGAGGCCCCCCCAAGGAGTTTCCTGGTGGTATCGGGTTGCCTTGTCTGTTTCTTGTCGACCTACATTTATTAGTCCAATGCCAGCCTTTGCCACACCTTCTATATATACCAAAAGACTGAGTCCTCCTAGTCTCACCATTCCTCAAGGAGACATTATTCCTAGGAATTCCTTGTCTACAGTCCCTTATTAGATGACCTCTTCTACCACAATTAAAACATTTGGCATTTTGGTGTCTCCTCATACCATTGGAAATTGATTCTCCTACCCAAGCTTCTGTACTATAGTCAATGTTTCAACATTTATTGTATGAAAGATCCATTCATCTATGGGTGCTAATCTAACCATTAAAGACCCTAGGATCATCTTACATTCTAAGTTGGTATTTTCAAAAGCCAAGAATTCAATTAGTACACTTCTAGCTTCAGGGTTTGTCACTCCTAGTTGTACAGCCTTAGTTAATTTTTATAAGAGATCAGTAAAGGGTTCTCTCTGGCCCTGTTTAACTCTAACATATGACCCAGTCCTCTTTCCTAGTTCCTGAATCCTGTCCCAAGCATTTAAAGCTGTTGTTCTACATAGGGACAAGGTGCGTTCATCATAGCAAGCCTGTTCCTAAGGATAAGAGCAAAGACCATCACCAAGAGTTTAAACTTGGGAAGTCTTAAATTTTTGTTTTCCCCTGTTGTTCTAAAATGTTTGCCTCTTCTCTCAAATTACACTTCCAAAGCAGCAAAGTTCCATTTTCTAGGACTGCTGAGATTAATTGAAGCCAGTTGTGTGGTTGCCTTAGTGCTTGAATACCGTGTTTTCAACCATTTCCCTGACAAAAGAAACTATTGCTTGTTTTATTTCTTTTAGATCGCTCATATGCGACTACCTTAAGGGTACTTTGTGCCAGATGGTCTTTCTGAGGAAATTACTGGATATGCAGTTGAAATTCTGTGTAAATCATCCAGTGTCTGGTATGTACTGATAAGGCTAAATCCTATCCTTGTACTTTCTATTTCTGCTCACCAGTTTCAATAAATTCCTCAGTCTTTTCAAATCTTTTTACTACTGCCTTTTTAAAAGTCTAAATCTCCTGTCGAGTATTCTGTTCTAATGTCCTCATTGAGGATTCCAACTTGTTCAGTAAAAATAATGTCTCATCCTTGGACATATTTTCAACCAATTCTGACAATTAGATTTAATACCACAAATTCTTTCAGATAATTTTGTCAAATTGATGCTATCCCTCTCCAGATAATTGAACCATTCTTTAATGAGATAATATTGAAAACAAAACTAATTCTTAGAATCAAATAATACGAAGGAAAATAGTGTAAGTCTTGCACAATACCTTCTATAATATAAGCAAATAATTATGAAATTTCTGGATGTTATTAGTTATTCTTTGTAGTTTTTCAGATCTTACCTGTTATGAAGTAATTCCAATGAATTGGAGTAGTTATGATAATTGTTATTGGCCAGTAGGTGTCACAGTTGCAGCCATGGGGCCAAGAGATGCTAGCAGCAGCAAACATCATATGTTGTTTACTTAGGTACTAAAAATATGTTTTGTTTTGTTTTGTTTTTAAAAAAATAAGAACAATTAGTAAGGTGATCATACGATTCTGAAAGTTGAAGCCCAGGATAAAGAGAAAACCCAGGGAAAACCCAAATTTTTCAATCAGTGCAAGTTGTGAATTGTGTGCACTGCAGGTGTGTAGGCTGGCATGTGGGTCATGAGCTAGGGAGCAATGAGCAGCTGCCTGCTGCATCTAAGGGAGAGCTAAAGATATGGGCAGCAGAGTCCGTGCCGAACACAACACGTGGCTGGTGGACCGATCCCAAAATGTGTGAACTGGTCCCCACATTTGAGTGCCAGATTATGGTGGAATACAAAATAATCCCACACTAGTTCAGAATTACGTATTTAAGGGAGACTTGCGATCACTGTCCTAGATCACAATCTTTTGCATGATTGCGGAACAGGAACAAAGTCTAGCATCTGTGAGAGCTGGAAGCAATTGAGCAAGCACAGGCTTTGCAGCTTCATTTATACTAAAAGAGACCACACCCATGTGGGTTGGTATCTTAAAGGCTATTGGCTGGAGGGGAAGGAGCTCCCACCAGAGTATATGAGAAAAATATAAGAAAATCTATAATCTTCTAATCCAGAAAAATAATTCAACTGTCTGGTAGATGAAAGAAATGGGAGTAAATTCTTAGAATTATAGGTTTAAGTGGGGCTAGAGCAGTTTCAGAAAGGAGAGTCTAGCAATGGGTTATCCTAAAATAAGTTTATATAAATAAGCCTTAGGGAAATTTACTAGTTCATGGGCTAATTAAAAAGATAATTTATTTTTAAAGGAATTTGAACAGAAGTACACTACATGGGTGGTCGATGCTGCTCCAAGAAGACATAGGTCATTAAGCAAGGAGAACCCTAGGAATGGTGTTTGGATCTGCCTGGGAAGGGGAAAGAGATGAGATCTCCTAGGTAAACTGGGATGGGAGAGGGTGGTAAAGGGGAGGGCATGGGGATAAGGACAAGGGAGATCTGAACAGAATAATTGAGTTGGGGAAGGGACAGAGTTGGAGAGCAATGAAAGAGATATCTTGATAGAGGGATCCATTAAGTGGTTAGGGAGAAACCTGGTGTTAGGAAAATTCCCAGAAATCCACAAGGATGACCACAACTAAGACTTCTAGCAATAGTGGAGAAGGTGCCTGAATTGGTGTTCCCCTGTAATCATATTGATACCTACCTAATTGTCATCATAAAACCTTCATCCAGTAATTGATGGAAGCAGATGCAGAGATCCACAGTCAAAGACCAGGCCCAGTTCTGGTGGTTCAGTCGAAAAGAGGGAAGAGGGATTATGTGAGCAAGGGTGACCAAAATCATGACAGGGAAACCCACAGAGACCTCTGAACTAAGTACCTGGAAAATATGGAACTTTGGATCAATAGCTGTGGAGCCTGCATGGGACCAAACTACACCCTCTGCATGTGGGTGATAGTTGTGTAGCTTGGTCCGTTTGAGGGGCTGCTGGAAATGGAACCAAGATCTATCACCGGTGCATGAGCTGGCTTTTGAGAACCCATTACCTACAGTAGGATGCCTTGCTCAGTCTTGATGCAGGTGGGGACCTTGTTTCTGCCTCAGCTGAATGTGTCAAGCTTTGTTAATTTACCGTGAGAGTCCTTACCTATTCTGAGTAATGGATAGGGAATGGTCTAGGGTGGAGGTGGGAAGGACGAGGGAGGAGGGTTGGGATAGAGAACAGTGGTTAGTATGTAAAATGAATAAAAATCTAAAATAAAAAGAAAACACATAATTATGACAAAAATATGATTGGTGAAATAACATTAAAATCATCATCATCATCATCATCATCATCATCATCATCATCATCATCATCATCATCATCATCTCAGTGCCAGAACAGAATATACCCTATGAGCAACTGGTCAAGGGATACCCAGAGCTATACAAAACAACTTGGGCTATTGTCAATGCTCTTGGTTGCCCATTGTAACTAGAGAATAAGGCCTTATTGCTGAAGACACTACTTATTTTAGATAGAGAACAAAGAGAAATTAATATCCAATGACCAAGAAACGTTCTCTCTGTTGGCTACCTTACAGAGTGCCAGAATATGCTACAAATATCTGAAGCACTTTTCAGCCAGGTTTCATAATGATGTCTTTAGCAAGGCATTGACTGTATCTGTATTAGCTCTCTATCTCTGCCTCTAGAAAGCCCTTTGGAACTCTGGCGTCATGGCTCTTTTCTAGGTATTCTGTAACCTAGCTGAATAACTATGTAGAGAGAATCTAGTGTGTGGTGGTTAATATTATTAATTTATATTGAAATTTAACAACCTATTGCCAATAAATTCATCAACAAGCTTGCAAATTTATTCCAATTCAATAATTTTGACATTGTAGAAAGTCAACAAAAAAGTTTAAATATATTCCCTGGGTGTATATAGTAAAGACTTAAAATGAAAATATTATTAGTTATTAGTTTGTTTATTGCCTGTGGCTTAAGATTTATTTTAATATTCATTAAATCAGTGTCATTAACAAAATAAAAATTAAAAATATCATGACTTTCTCAATATTTGTAACAAAACATATGAAAAGAGACTCTTTTGTACTAGTGTTTTAAAATTATTTATAAATTGTGAAAAAGATTGTATTCCCTAGTCTTATACTAATTGTTATTTCCAAACCAGACAAAATACAAGTATTGACACAGGTTTACAAACATCACCTGGTATAGTTTGTCCTTCGGTCTATGTGTTGCTTTCATTGTTTTAATAAAGAAACTGGCTTGGCCTTTTGATAGGGAAGAACTTAGGTGTAGACCGAACTAAATGCTGGGAAGAAGGGCAGTGTGGCAGATGTCATGAATCTCTTGCCTGAGATGGATGTAGGTTAAAATCTTGCTGATAAGCCACAATCATGTGGTGATACACAGATTTAATAGAAATGGGTTAATCGAGATGTGAGAGTTAGCCAATAAGAGGCTAGAGATAATGGGCCAGGCAGTGATTTAATTAATACAATTTCTATGTGGTTATTTCAGGTGTAAGCTAGCTGGGCTGGAAAAACAAAAGGACCTGCTCTCTCTACAACAATTCCCAATTATTATAAAGAATGGCTGATATTCAATGTTTTTAAAACTTAAAATAAACTGATCAACATTTGAACAGAAAGTACTAAAATGTCATTATTTACTGTTGGTCCCCAAAATTCAAATGCCTAGGAATAATTAAACAAAAGGTGTATTTCCTTCACAAAGAAATTCCCATCAGGAACTAAGTTAATGGGAAATATCCTTTGCTCAAGGATCACAGTGACATCAATTCCCCCCAAATCATGTGTAATGCATTCAAAACAAATAATTCTGAGTACATCTCTAGGTGCAGCCTGACTCAAAAGTACATATTTTAATTCCAATAGTTAATACAATTTTGAAAAACAATTTAATGTTAACAAAACTTCAAAACTTAGGTGGAACTGACCTGAATATCATGATCAAGCTGCACTGAACCCTGTTGTGTCAGATAGATCTATTAGCAAAGGTATGGGGTACAACGCAAAAGTTATAAGCAGTAACAGTGGGTCTTCAACAAATTATGTTTGAATATTTAAAGTAGAATTAGCTGAAGTTATTCTTTCTAGACTATGTTTTATGACAGTATTTGCTGCTAGGGTTTGCTGAATACTATTTTCATCATATAATTTCATTAATATGGAACAAAATAACCCTACATAAAATACAAACTGAATTCAATAAGGGTAGAAATGAGAACACAGTGTGGTTGGTTACATTGGATTTGGCATGGTTTGTTTTAGGATTAAAGAGTTATTTCAATATTCATTTATTATGGCTTTATAAAAATTTCTGTCTAAAAATTTGAAGTAGTAAACCAGGTAGTACTGACACTCACCTTTAATCCCAGCACTTGGGAGACAGAGGCAGGTGAATCTTTGTGAGTATGAGGTCAGCCTGGTCTACAAGAGCTGTTCCAGAACAGCCAGGACTGTTACACAGAGAAGCAATCTCAAAAAACAAAACAAAACAAAATTTAAGTAGTATAGTAAAATCATCACATTAAAAGGGAGAAATAGTCTTCTCCAAGGGAGAGTATCCCAACTGGTTATCCAATTTGAAATGGCCAGCGTTAAATACATTCAAGTAAGGTTATTCATACTGGGCAGGTTATATTTAGGAATATATATGTCTGTACATATACATATATGCATACAGTAAGAATTATTGAAAAGTTGGCCATAAATTTAGGAGAGAAAAAGGATGAGTATATTGTCAAAGGCCAGCCTCAATGAAATTCTTAAATTCCAGGGTTTTTAGAGGATTAGAAATATTACGCAAAAGGAACAGAAATATGAGAGAAATAAAAGATAGAAACAGAGAACAGCTTCAGGAGGGACATGCAGTGAATCCTGAATCCTGAATCCATCTATGTTTATTTTCCACATGATTATGCATGATTATTCCAAAAGGAGAGTGGGAGACAACAGACTTCATTAACATGATATAAGGAATAGATTTAAATTCTCCAACCTTTGGTTCAGGTGAGGTGGATCCACCTCCATATCCAAAATACTAATTAATTACACACTAGATCAGAATCCTTTGTTTGTACCACATCTGTTGTCAACAACTTTGAAAGAGCAAAAATAAACTCAAACTCTCTGACCTTGAGTCAAGGTGGAATAGGCTCACCTTGGTGGAACCTCACAGTATATGGAAAGGTGTGCAGTGAGGAAAACAGAAAGGAGAAATGATACAATTATATTATAAATGCAATAAAAAGATAAATTTTAAAGGCAAACATATTGAATTGATGAGTTTTCAGTAGCCTTTATATTTTAATATCTTTAAAATGTTCTCTTTGGTTACATTTATATAAAACTATGACTTACATTGTTATAAAAATTGTTATAAAAATCATTTTCAAATGAATATTGTGATATTGATAGAAAATCTCTTCCTGAGTTGTTCTGATTCTTACATAATTTTAATTTATTTCATCTTGAAAAGGTACTAGTCTATTAAGGGAATAGCAATCAGAATATTGTTTACTTATTTATTAATAGGCAGATTCCTTAGGTATACTGAAACTCACCGTGTAAACAAGGCTAGCCTCTATAGGTATTAATAAGCTAGTAAGAAGGGATGAATATAATTAAAATATATAATTTGCTTACATGAAAATATCACATTGACACTCATTACTTTGTATCATTAACATATATCCTACTCAATTATTTTTAGAAGACAACTAGGGAATAATAAGTAATTTGTAAGTTGTAGATATTTTTTAGTCATTATTATGCACAAAAAAATCAGATCTTGGCAAAGATAAACATACAGTGATTTTTAAAAATTTCTTTTTTGATGGATAATTATTTAAACCAAGAGTTTTAACAAATATTTATACTAATTGATCATGGGATTATATTTGTAAATGTATGAGAATTTGGTGTGGGAGGTCCTTCTGTCTATGTGTTGTTTTTATTGGTTAATGAATAAAGAACTGGCTTGGCCTATAGCATGGGAGGAGGAAGACAGGGTCAGAGAGACGCCATGGAGTTGCCACTACTGGAGATAGATGTGTTGAAACTTTGCTGGTAGGCCATGACCTTGTGGTGATATACAGATTAATAGAAATGGGTTAAATTAATAAGTAAGAGTTAGCCAATAAGAAGCTAGAGCTAATGGGCCAAGCAGTGTTTTACTTAATACAGTTTCTGTGTGATTATTTCAGGTCTATGCTAGCCAGGAGGCCGGGAACCAACAAGTGGCATTACCTCCAACAGGAATGAGCATTAGTAGAATTTTAACAACATTGATACTTAAACATCCTGAAATACCAAATAATGTGCGCCTCTCTTCATTTTTGTTCCTGAAAACTATCAAAATTTGTAAAAGTCTCCAGTTTTTTAAGTAAAGCTTCCCTTAGAGTAACAAAGAATATTATTTAGTTCCTTAAAAACATAACTGAAGGGCCCCCTTGCCCAGAAGCATTTAAAAGTCATTGGTATTTTAGAGAAAAATGGAGTGGATTGAAGAGGGTTCCGTGAGAGAGACTTCATTTGTGACAACCAAGAAGGACATGCTGTGCACCACTACTGTGATGTGCTCTAGGGACAAATTTCAATGCCTATTGTGGAATAATTTTTTAAACACTGTGAATATGTTTCATTCTGATTGGTTTAATAAAAAGCTGAATGGCAGGATTTTCATGGTAGAGAGGATGCTAGCACGAAAAAGTCACGAGGTGGGGGAGCACCAAAAAAGTATGTTTTACTATAGCCATGCAGCCAATAATCATTCTGCTAATTAACCACATCCTTGATCAACATACAGGCATGCTTTTTGTTTGTTTGATTTACACGAAGGACCCAGAAGTCTATTGACAAATTTAACTAACAAGAAACCTTTGCAAACATTAACTCTGTGGTTGGTATAGAAAACTGGCAATTTTCTCTGTTTGGGACCTTTTTCTACATTTCTGTTAATGTTAATTCACATGCCTTAATGCTGCTTTGGTACTTTCTAGTTCCTTGTTTTTCTCTCTGAGGATGACATTTAATGACTACAACCATCACTGAGTCTGTCCCAGACCAGTCCTGTGATTTCAAGTGCTATGTTGGCGGCACGCTCTGCTACATGCACACACGATGACCACATCTTTTAAACAGGTCATACATTTCTCTAGTAGAGTGATTCATTCCATGCTGCTACTGTCTTTGAAACAACGATGTAAAGTGGGGTAACATTCCCCCCAAATGCTACGGTCACAGTACTGGGTCAAACATTACAAAAACAAAGAAGTATGAAAATTATTTTTAAAATCCTTTCTCTTTCCTTCACTCCTTTTCTTTTTTCTTTTCTTTATTTTTAGTATAATAATATATCCTTAATAATTCATGATTCTATTTTATATAACTTTTATAAATATATATAAAATATATATATAATATTTTATATATATATCATATATATAAAATATTATAAATATATAATATTTTATATATTTCTCTTTGAAGAATAAGTGAAGAAATAAATACTTTTTTTAAAGCAGTGATTTCAGGGGCTTCTTTTCTGTTAGATATCAATTTAGCAATCTTTTCAAGGAGTCATCTGTAAAAGAAAATTTTTTCTAATCCATACGACACATTGCTCTGTGAAATACACATAACTGAAGGACAAGTAAGTTTGAAACAAAATATTCTGAAATATCTTTTCTTCTAGATCAATTCTGCTTTTCTCCTAATTTATATTTATTTGTGAGTTTGGAACAAAATCTACTCTGTATTCAAGCTACTACAAAAGCCAAATGGGCTTTTATTGAATTTGATAGTAATTAATATCCCCAAGAAAACAGCCATTAAAAATTCTATAAGTACTATTAATCATTTTATTACCAACAATAAATGTCTCTTGATTTGAGATGCAATGGCTTTAGATATATAAAAGGTAATTGAATTTTACAATTATGTCCTTTAGGGCACAGGATCCGTAAATTTCAATGTATGAGTCAGAAGGAAAATTTCCATCTACTTTGGAATGTAAATGTTTTTATTAAAATATTCATTAAATGTTTTTGCAGTCAATGTAACTTGTTCCTTGGAGTTAAATGTTAATGCTAAAAAATTGTGAGCTATGTTGATCACTAGAAAATGAAAAGTAACCTTATAAAATTTCCTTAAATAGTTTGTGACATTCAGTGGCAACAGCGGTTCTCCAAAGAGATTAGTTGTTTGTATTATGAATATCATTCAAAACATATATTAGCTCAGGCTTCTAAATAAATAATTGCCATACTGAGAGGGTTTAAGAGTACTCAGTTCCATCTCTCTTATAATTTTTTTGATTCTGGAATCATCCATGGGGCATTCTTGCCAGGGCAAAACTAGACCATGCCACACAGTATGCATGCACTGACTACATACACTGGTTCAGGCGTTAAGTCTACCAAAGCTGCCAACCTTGCTTTGTGAGAGATTACCTAAGTCCCTAGTACCCAGGGGAGAGAAGTAATTTTTTTTTTCTTTTCCACAAAGTAGTTCCATTAATAATGTTGGGAATGTGATTACTGTGCTTTACATATTATCAAATGTCATAGGAAAATTTCATAGGAATAAATGAAAAAAATTCATACTTAATACTCTCAGTTCACATAACCTAGTGGTTCCCAATTAATGCCTTGAGAATGCTAAGGAACCTGAAGTTCTTCAGGTAAAATTTATATTCATCAGATAAAAGGATATTATTGCTGTTTTCCCTGGATCAATATGATATCAATATGATATCAATACCATCACTATGATGATACAAAAACAATGATGGGATCTTGAGCATTTAGTATACATTATAGAATCAAGCTATAGAATATCTAGATGCTTTTGCCTTTACTAAGGGTACTCTTGGTGGAGAAAGATGGTTTCACTCATAAATGTTCTTAGTTAAACAGTAAATATTTAATCATTATACTGTATAAGCCAGAACTTATGTGTGTTTAATATCCTGTGGGATGAAATGGGAAATACATGAAGTACTTCTGAAGCATGTCAAGGTAGAATAACTATCTCAAAGAAAATTATTCCAGGCTTCCATCCAGAGGGCCTTCCGAGTGCTTCCCGCCAGCCATCCCAGCTTCCATCCAGAGGGCCTTCCGAGTGGTGAGTTGATTCGGGCCACGGCAGCGGCCCCGGCGAGGGGGAGCTAGGACTTTCCCCGACCCCATAGACTCCCAGGTCAGCCTGCCCTGCTGGCTCCACCCTGCTAGCTTCCCGCCAGCCATTCCTGCTTCCATCCAGAGGGCCTTCCGAGTGGTGAGTTGATTCGGGCCACGGCAGCGGCCCCGGCGAGGGGGAGCTAGGACTTTCCCCGACCCCATAGACTCCCAGGTCAGCCTGCCCTGCTGGCTCCACCCTGCTAACTTCCCGCCAGCCATTCCAGCTTCCATCCAGAGGGCCTTCCGAGTGGTGAGTTGATTCGGGCCACGGCAGGGGCCCCGGCGAGGGGGAGCTAGGACTTTCCCCGACCCCATAGACTCCCAGGTCAGCCTGCCCTGCTGGCTCCACCCTGCTAGCTTCCCGCCAGCCATCCCAGCTTCCATCCAGAGGGCCTTCCGAGTGGTGAGTTGATTCGGGCCACGGCAGCGGCCCCGGCGAGGGGGAGCTAGGACTTTCCCCGACCCCATAGACTCCCAGGTCAGCCTGCCCTGCTGGCTCCACCCTGCTAGCTTCCCGCCAGCCACTCCTGCTTCCATCCAGAGGGCCTTCCGAGTGGTAAGTTGATTCGGGCCACAGCAGGGGCCCCGGCGAGGGGGAGCTAGGACTTTCCCCGACCCCATAGACTCCCAGGTCAGCCTGCCCTGCTGGCTCCACCCTGCTAGCTTCCCGCCAGCCATCCCTGCTTCCATCCAGAGGGCCTTCCGAGTGGTGAGTTGATTCGGGCCACGGCAGCGGCCCCAGCGAGGGGGAGCTAGGACTTTCCCCGACCCCATAGACTCCCAGGTCAGCCTGCCCTGCTGGCTCCACCCTGCTAGCTTCCCGCCAGCCATCCCAGCTTCCATCCAGAGGGCCTTCCGAGTGGTGAGTTGATTCGGGCCACGGCAGCGGCCCCAGCGAGGGGGAGCTAGGACTTTCCCCGACCCCATAGACTCCCAGGTCAGCCTGCCCTGCTGGCTCCACCCTGCTAGCTTCCCGCCAGCCATCCCAGCTTCCATCCAGAGGGCCTTCCGAGTGGTAAGTTGATTCGGGCCACGGCAGCGGCCCCGGCGAGGGGGAGCTAGGACTTTCCCCGACCCCATAGACTCCCAGGTCAGCCTGCCCTGCTGGCTCCACCCTGCTAGCTTCCCGCCAGCCATTCCTGCTTCCATCCAGAGGGCCTTCCGAGTGGTGAGTTGATTCGGGCCACGGCAGGGGCCCCGGCGATGAGGAGCTAGGACTTTCCCCGACCCCATAGACTCCCAGGTCAGCCTGCAGTGCTGTGTCCACACTGCTAGGCTCTCCCGCCTGCCATCCCAGCTTCCATCCAGGTACAAATTTCTATATTTCTCCCCTCCCACTGAGGCCATAAAATTTCCCCAGTTCAGCTGCCTTGCACACTGGGCCTGCTCTGTAGGGGCATCCCGGAAAGAGGGAGTGCCTGTGCTTCAATACCCTGCCTGGGGAAAGGTAGGCATTCTATCAGTGAACTCCCTGCCCAACAAGGGAACCTGACCCGATACCAGAAGCTCCAATAGAGAGCATTGGATCGAAGAGATGGGCAGACGCCAAGGCAAGACCTCCTCCAACAATCTGAAAAACAACATGAAAATATCAGATCCCAACGACCCTACAACAGAAGGATTTGAACACTCTAACCCAGATGAAGTGGAAAAAAGTGCCATTATGAAAGCAATAGAGTCCCTTAAACAGGATATGAATAACTTCCTTAAGGAACTGGTCGAGAAGTATAACAAAAAGTTTGAAGAAATGAGTATAGAAATGGATGAGAAATATAACAAAAAGTTTGAAGAACTAAGTAAATCCGTGAGTGATACCCTGAGAAACCAAGAAAAAACAATCAAACAGGTAAAGGAAACAGTCCAAGAATTGAAAACTGAAATGGAGACAATGAAGAAAACACAAAACGAGAACCGGCTGGATATGGAAAACCTAGGTAAACGAGCGGAGACTACAGAATCAAGCATAACCAATAGAATACAAGAGATAGAAGAACGAATCTCAGATTCTGAAGATACCATAGAGAAAATAAATGCTCTGGTCAGAGAAAACGGCAAATCCAACAAATTCTCTTCACAAAACATTCAGGAAATCTGGGACACAATAAAAAAACCAAATCTAAGAATAATAGGGATTGAAGAAGGAGAAGAACTGCAGATCAAAGGACCAGAAAATATATTCAACAGAATTATAGAAGAAAACTTTCCCAACCTAAAGAACGATATTCCTATGAAGGTTCAAGAAGCATACAGAACACCGAATAGATTGGATCAGAAAAAAACATCCCCGCGTCATATAATAATCAAAACACAAAACATAAATATTAAAGAAAAAATTTTAAGAGCTGCAAAGGAAAAAGGTCAAGTAACTTATAAAGGTAAACCTATCAGGCTTACACCGGATTTCTCTATGGAAACCATGAAAGCCAGAAGATCCTGGATAGAGGTACTGCAGAAACTAAGAGACCATGGATGCAAACCCAGACTAATATACCCTGCCAAGCTACTGTTCACTATCAACGGAGAAAACAAAATATTCCAGGATAAAAACAAATTTAAGCAATACGTAGCTACTAATCCAGCCTTACAGAGAATATTAGAAGGAAAATCACTACCGAAGGAATCCAACATTCCCAACACGGCCTACAATAACTCGAACATCTAGCAACCATTCACAAGCACAAATTAAAGAAGAAAAACACATATACTCTACTACCTAACAAAAAAAAAATGACCGGAGTCAACAACCACTGGTCATTAATATCACTTAATATCAATGGACTCAATTCACCTATAAAGAGGCACAGACTTAGAGATTGGATACGAAAACAGGATCCAACATTCTGCTGTTTACAAGAAACACACCTCAACCACAAAGACAGACACCTACTCAGAGTAAAGGGTTGGGAAAAGGTTTTCCAAGCAAATGGGCCTAAGAAACAAGCAGGCGTGGCCATTCTAATATCTAACAAAATCGACTTCAAACTAAAATCAATCAGAAGAAATGGAGATGGACATTTCATACTCATAACTGGAACAATTCATCAGGAGGAAGTCTCAATCCTGAATATCTATGCTCCTAATATAAAGGCACCCACATATGTAAAAGAAACTCTTCTAGAACTCAAGGCGGTCATCAAACCACACACACTAATAGTAGGAGACTTCAACACTCCTCTCTCACCAATGGACAGGTCAATCAGACAGAAACCAAACAGAGAATTGAGAGACCTATTGGAGGTATTGAATCAAATGGACTTAACAGACATCTATAGAACACTCCACCCAAATAGGAAAGAATATACCTTTTTCTCTGCAGCTCATGGAACCTTCTCGAAAATTGACCACATACTCGGTAACAAAGTAAACTTCCACAGATACAAAAAAATATTAGTAACTACCTGTGTCTTGTCAGATCACCATGGACTAAAATTAGAATTCAACAACAATGCTCCCCCCAGGAAGCCAACAAACTCATGGAAACTGAACAGTCAACTACTAAATCACCCCTGGGTCAAGGAAGAAATAAAGAAAGAAATTAAACTCTTCCTTGAATTTAATGAAAACAAAGACACAACATACTCAAACCTATGGGACACTATGAAAGCAGTGCTAAGAGGAAAGTTCATAGCACTAAGTGCCCAATTAAAGAAAGCGGAGAAAGCACACATTGGAGAATTAACAGCACAATTGAAAGATCTAGAAAAAAAAGAAGCTGATTCACCCAGGAGGTCTAGAAGACTGGAAATAATCAAACTGAGGGCTGAAATCAACAAAATAGAAACAGAGAAAACAATCCAAAGAATCAATGAATCAAAAAGCTGGTTCTTGGAGAAAATCAACAAGATTGACAAACCCCTAGCCAAGTTAATCAAACGGCAGAGAGAGAACATGCAAATTAATAAGATCAGAAATGAAAAGGGGGACATAACCACAGACACAGAGGAAATTCAGAGAATCATTAGATCTTACTATGAAAGTTTATATGCCACAAAGTTGGAAAATGTAAAAGAAATGGACATTTTTTTAGATAAGTACCATATACCAAAGTTGAACCAAGAACAGGTGAACAACCTAAATAGACCTGTTAGTCGCGAAGAATTAGAAGCTGTTATCAAAAATCTCCCTACCAAAAAAAGCCCAGGACCAGATGGTTTCAATGCAGAATTCTACCAGAACTTCCAGGAAGAGCTAATACCTATACTCCTTAACGTATTCCACAATATAGAAACAGAAGAGTCATTGCCTAACTCCTTTTATGAAGCTACAGTTACCCTAATACCAAAACCACACAAAGACACAACCAAGAAAGAGAATTACAGGCCAATCTCACTCATGAACATCGACGCGAAAATTCTCAATAAAATACTGGCAAACCGAATCCAAGAGCACATTAGAAAAATTATCCATTATGATCAAGTCGGCTTCATTCCAGAGATGCAGGGCTGGTTCAACATACGCAAATCTATCAATGTAATCCATCATATAAATAAACTGAAAGAAAAAAACCATATGATCATCTCACTAGATGCTGAAAAAGCATTTGACAAAATTCAACACCCATTTATGATAAAGGTGTTGGAGAGACTGGGGATACAAGGATCATACCTAAATATAATAAAAGCAATATACAGCAAGCCGACAGCTAACATCAAACTGAATGGAGAGAAACTCAAAGCCTTTCCACTAAAATCAGGAACGCGACAAGGCTGTCCACTCTCTCCATACCTCTTCAATATAGTGCTTGAAGTTCTAGCAATAGCAATAAGACAACATAAGGAGATCAAGGGGATTCGAATTGGAAAGGATGAAGTTAAACTTTCGTTATTTGCTGACGATATGATAGTTTACATAAGTGACCCCAAAAACTCTACCAAAGAACTCTTACAGCTGATAAACACCTTTAGTAACGTGGCAGGATACAAGATCAACTCCAAAAAATCAGTGGCCCTCCTATACACAAAGGATAAAGAAGCAGAGAGGGAAATCAGAGAAGCATCACCTTTCATGATAGCCACAAATAGCATAAAATATCTTGGGGTTACTCTATCCAAGGAAGTGAAAGACCTATTTGACAAAAACTTTAAGTCTTTGAAGAAAGAAATTGAGGAGGATACCAGAAAATGGAAAGACCTCCCCTGCTCTTGGATTGGGAGAATCAACATAGTAAAAATGGCAATTCTACCAAAAGCAATCTATAGATTCAATGCAATCCCCATCAAAATCCCATCAAACTTCTTCACAGACCTTGAGAGAACAATAATCAAGTTTATATGGCAAAACAAAAAACCCAGGATAGCCAAAACAATCTTATATAATAAAAGAACTTCTGGAGGCATTACCATCCCTGACTTCAAACTCTATTATAGAGCTACAGTATTGAAAACAGCTTGGTATTGGCATAAGAACAGAGAAGTCGACCTATGGAATCGAATAGAAGACCCAGATATTAACCCACAAACTTATGAACACCTAATTTTCGACAAGGGAGCTAAAGGTATACAATGGAAGAAGGACAGCATCTTTAACAAATTTTGCTGGCATAACTGGATGTCAACCTGTAAAAAAATGAAAGTAGATCCATATCTATCACCATGCACAAAAATCAAGTCCAAATGGATTAAAGACATCAACATTAATCCGTCCACTTTGAACCTGATAGAAGAGAAAGTGGGAAGTAGTCTACAAGATTTAGGCACAGGAGGCCTCTTCCTAAGCAGGACCCCAGCAGCACAGACAATAAGAGAAACAATGAATAAATGGGATCTACTGAAACTGGGAAGCTTCTGTAAAGCAAAGGACACTGTCAGTAGGACAAAAAGGCTGCCTTCTGACTGGGAGAAGATCTTCACCAACCCCTCATCAGACAAAGGTCTGATCTCCAAAATATACAAAGAACTCAAGAAACTAGGCACTAAAACTCTAATTAACCCAATTAAAAAATGGGGTACTGAACTTAACAGAGAATTCACAACAGATGAACTTCGAATGGCCAGAAGACACTTAAGGTCATGCTCAACCTCCTTAGCGATCAGGGAAATGCAAATCAAAACCACTTTGAGATACCATCTTACACCTGTCAGAATAGCTAAAGTCAAAAACACCAATGATATCCTATGCTGGAGAGGATGTGGGGTGAGGGGAACACTCATCCATTGTTGGTGGGAATGCAAACTCGTGCAGCCACTGTGGAAATCAGTGTGGCGGTTTCTCAGGAAACTGGGAGTCAACCTCCCTCAGGACCCAGCAATTCCACTCTTGGGAATATACCCTAAAGATTCCCGATCATACTACAAAGGCATTTGTTCTACTATGTTCATAGCAGCACTATTTGTAATAGCCAGAACCTGGAAACAGCCTAGGTGCCCCTCAATAGAAGAATGGTTAAAAAAGGTGTGGAACATATACACATTAGAGTTTTACTCAGCGGTAAAAAACAATGACATCTTGAATTTTGCATGCAAATGGATGGAAATAGAAAACGCTTTACTGAGTGAGGTAAGCCAGACCCAAAAAGAGGAACACGGTATGTATTCACTCATAAGTGGATTCTAACCATAATTAAAGGTCTTTGAGCCTATTATTCGTGATCCTAGAGAAGCTAAATAAGATGAACCTGATGAAGATTATTTAGCTATCCACCAGGAGGTAGGAAATAGACAAGAGTCCCAGGTAACCTCGGGTGCATGGGGGGGAGGGAGGGTCGATGGAAGGGGAGAAGGTTAGAGAGAAGGGAGTAGGGGAAGAAAGGGGAAAGCTTGGTGGCCTGGGATGGGGGGGGGAGGGAGGAAGGATGAACAAGGGATCAGGGAAGATTATATTTCAACTAAGGGACCCATTTTAGGGTTTACAGGAGACTTGAGTATATATGGGATCCCAGGTCCAAGGAGAGATCCCCCAGATTGCTCTCTGGACAGAGGAGTGGGTGCCTGAATCGGTCGTGGCCCATGTCCATACTGATGTATATTTTGCTTATCACCATAGATCCTGCATCTGACGAAGGATGGCGATACAGTCGGAAACCCACATTGCAGCACGGGACTGAGCCCCCCGAGGTCCAAATGAGGAGCAGAAGGAGGAAGAACATGAAAAACGAAGTCAGTACTGCGAGGGATGCCATCACCCACTGATACAAGGGAACGGATCTGATGAGAGTTTACCAAGGCCAGTTGGACTGGGACTGAAAGAGGACGTGATCTAACCAGACTCTCCGAATTTGGCCGGATTCTCTGACTGTGGCTGACCCGAAGTCTTTCTGAAAAGCCATTGACTATGACACTGGGACCTGTTTCCTCTACATATAATGGATTTTGGGGATCCAGTCTGTTTGGACACTCACCTTCCTGGACCTGGAGGGAGGGGGAAGGAACTGGAACTTCCCACAGGGCAGGAAACCCTGACCGCCCTGGGGGACGAAGAGGGAGGAGGAGGGGGAGTAGGGGGAGTGGGAGGGTGTTGGGAGGGGGGGTGGAAATGGAAACTTTTATAATTTAATAAAATTTACTAAAAAAAAAAAAAAAGAAAAGAAAATTATTCCATTGTTTAAAATGTGCACTGAATTTGACTTTTATTTATGGAACAGTATTTTCACTTGTGGAAATATGTTAGAGAGGGCTGGAGATTTTTCAGCAATAGAATACATGCATACCATGTATGACCACAAGCACTATAAAAAGGGAGATGGCAAAGTGGGAGGGAAGACAAGGAAATGAGATAGGGAGGGAACAAGAAAACTTGCATCAACTTAATTATTAGAGATGGGCATTTAGTAATAATTTTCCAAAGAGTGAAACAAATGAATCTGTCACATTCACAAAATTAACTGAAATAATACCCAAGGACAATATATCAGGCCACCTGATCCATCAATATTTGTGCTTTTTTATTTCTTCTTTCCCTTTCCATATACCCCTTTTTCTTTGTTTTCCCTTCCCAAAAACATAGACTGCTCTTGTTTGCAGGGTCTCTGATTCAGCCTCCTAAGAGAGGAGACCATTCTACATTATCTGAGAGCATCATATTTCCTGTCTCCTTCCAGTCTACTTACAGTCAAAACTATTACCCTCCCCAACATCTTTCTTATTTTCTGTTTTTCCCCCAATATAGCTTTCTATGTACATTATTTTCTATAGTGTCTATTTATAAATTTAATATTAATAACTAACCCCTTTTCTTAATTTTTGTTCACTTACACTATCCTAGTTAGCCTTAACATAATGCAATGTAGAGTCATCCCAGAAGGGATTCTCATTGAGGGACTCAGTTGAGGGAGTATTCAGATTGTACTGGATGTGGACATATCTATTGGTGATTGTTTCTTTTGTTAATTGATATAGGAGGGTCTAGCTCACTCTAAGGGGCACCCTTCTGTGGGCAGATTTAGAAAGTCACCCAACATAAGACTTCCAACAAGCCAGCTCTTGTCATTCTCATATGTATTCTACTTGAATTTCTCCTGCCATGACTCCTCTCAATGATGAACTGTGACCTGAAAGTGTAAGCCAAATAATTCCTTTCTCCCCCCCCCCCACATAGTTATTTATGGTTTGAGTATTTTACCACAGCATCAGAGATTAAACTCCAGTCCTCATGATAACTATGACACTAACACACTTAATACTACTTGTGTCTTTTATTCTCTAAAACAACGAATACATAATGACAGACTTTGCTGTGACAAAACACTACTCTGTTTTCCTAGTGGGTTTATTGCTGAATCATCATTGCTGTTGCAGAGAGTTATCAATTCATATGGAAGTGCTGGGGCTAGAGGACAGTGTTCTGAATACCAGTCTAAAAGATCAAAGCATCACACACTACAACACTCCACTGAAGGAAAAAAAAGTCACTGGTTTAAAAAAAAAAACAACTAGATATAAAGATCCCAGCACACACAAAAAAATGAGTAACAAGAACAACAATATAATCCTCCAAAAAATATGAATCCAATAACTCAAATAAGAATGACTTACTTGAAACTTTAGTACAGAATTTTAAAGAAAAATTATTCCTTCAAAACAGTCAATAAAGAACAAATTAACTCTCAAATGAATCCCAAAAGAATGTCAACAACTGAATGAAAAGAGGAAGTCAATTCATGATGTAAAAATATATTTGAAAAAAATATAGAAATACTAAAGGAAAACCAAGCTGAAAAAATGATAGAAATGAAAACTTCAATAAATGAAATAAAAGGTTCAGTGGAATGCCTCACCAGTATTTCATGTGAATGACAGAATGTCAGGGCTTGAAAACAAGGTAAAGGAAATGTATCATTTTTGTCAAGATCAATGATATTTGTTTTAAGTATGAATGGGATGCATGTGTGATTTGGAGAACTATATGAAAGACAAGGCCTGTGGGGAAAAATGGGTAAATTTTTATACTGACAAAATATTCTCAATTAAATCATTGAAGAAACTTTCTGAAATCTATGGAAGGAGGTGCCCATCTAGATACAGAAGGCACAAAAACCACAAAATAGGCATGGTTTATATATTATATTAGTTAAAACACTAAATATAAGGAAAATATTAAATGGTACTGAAAGACACAAGGAGAATTCCTACAAAGGCAGGCCTATCAGAATGATGGTTGGTACTTCAATGGAAATCTTAAAAGCTAAAAGGGCCTGCTTGAAAAGATGTATTATAGGTTCTGAAAGACTAAAACTGCTAATTCAGGCTAATACCTGCAAAACTGTCTCTCATAATTTAATAAAAAATAGGATAAAATAATTAATGATGATAAATCCAGGTCTATAAAGGACACTGGAAGGATTCTTTCAGATGGAATAGAAAGATAAATAATGCTAAAATAGTTGTCAATAAATAGTAGACTAGAAACAAAAGTTTACAAAACTGACAGACTGACAGGAATCACTGGACACCTATGAATGAAAATATTGAATATAAATGGTTTCACTTTTCCTATCAAATACCATAGGTTAGCAGACACGATGAGGAAAAGGGTCCTTCTGTTTGCTGTTTCCAAAAAGAAAAATCATATCTCACCACAAAAGATATCTAGTTACTGTCTCTGGGTGTGTCTTAGTTATGGTTTCTATTGCTGTGAAGAGATACTATGACCACAACAGCTTTTATAAAGGGAAACATTCAATTGGGGTTAGATTACAATTCAGAGATTTAGTTTATTATCATCATGATGGGGGAAGCACGGTGGCATGCAGGTAGATGTGGTGATGAAGGTAACTGAGAGTTCTACATCTGGATTTGTCATAAAAAGGAGCAGCAGGCTGCGTTCCTGGCACGCAGCCACCCAGCTAGTTTTCACACGAAATAATTACATGAAAACTGTATTCATTTAAACACAGCTTGGCCCATTAGCCCTAGCCTCTTATTTGCTAACTCTCACATCTTGCTTTAACCCATATCTAGTAATCTGTGTATCACCACGGGGTTGTGGATTACCAGGAAAGATTTAGCATGTCTGACTTAGTGGCTGGCTCCATGGCGGCTCTCTCTGATCCTGCTTTCTTCCTTCCAGAATTCAGTTCTGTCTATTCCATCTATCTAAGCTGCTGTCCTATCAAAAGGTTAAGGCGGGCTCTTTATTTAACCAATGAAAGCAACACATAGAAAGAAGACCCTCCTACAACATGGATTGGCAGACAGCAGGAAGGGAGAGTGACACTGAGCCTGGCTTGAGTATTTGAAACCTTGAAGCCCACCCCTAGTGACATACTTCCTCCTAGACCACACCTACTCCAACAATAACACACTTCCTAATAGTGCCAATATCTATGAGCCTATGGGCCATTTTAATTCAAAATTCCACTGAGTGAAAGAATGGAAAAAGGCATTTCAATAAAATGAAATCAGAAAACAAATAGATGCTCTATTCTAATTTCTGGCAATATAGGTTTCAAATCAATTAGAGTTAGATGAGTCAAACCCAATTTCATAAAGCAAATACTGCCAAGTGTAAAGTCATAGGTTAACAGAAACATAATACCCTACTCTCTTACCATACAGATCATACAGATAAGATTAAACATAGAAGTGCTAAAATTAGAAGACCTCACAGCATGAACTTAACATAATTTATGGGATATTCCATCCTTAGAGAATACACATTATTCTGAGCATCCTGAACAACTTTTCTCTAATAGATCACATACTGGGACACAAACCAAGTCTCAGTAAATACAGGAAAACTGAAACTGCTTCTTTTTATTTGACCACAACTGATTAAAAATAAAACTCAGCAGTAAGAGAACCTATAGAAAGTATAACAAATCATGGCATTTAAAATAGCATACTATTGGATGATGAATGGATCATTGGATAACTCTAAATAGAAATCTAAAATTTTCCTATAATTAAGTGAAAATTTAAAAAACAATGTAGCAAAACTCACTATATACAATGAAGAGAGGAGTTGATATCTCTAAATGAGCACATTAAAAAACAGAAAAATCTCAAATAACATAATTATATACTTGAATGCAATGGAAAACCAAGAACTAAGCAAATATTAAAATAAGCAATTGGGAAAAATAACTAAAATCATAAAATAAATGTGAAAAAAATCAATGAGTTAGACACTTTGATTTATTTTTATATTTAAATCTATTTTGTTTCCTTTTGTCTCATTGCTCCAACACTAGAATGGAGAGGAGTGTCTTTCTTCTAATTTTAAGAGTAATGATTTGACTATTTCTCCACTTAATGTGAAATTGGCTAGATGTTTTCTTTATCATGAGGTAGGCTTTCTCAATTCCTAGTTTCTCAAGGGCTTTCATCAATAAGGAATGTAGAATTCTGTCAAAGATGTTTTAGGCATCTGTTGAGATGATCATGTGATTCCTGTTTTGTATACCATCTTTATTGTCTCTGAAATAAAGCATCCTCATGTCTCTGAAATAAAATTAACTTGATCATAATGAATGATCCTTCTAATATGTTCCTGTTTGAGTTTTTGTTGAGAAATTTTGCATCTATGTTCAACAGAGATACTGGTGTTAATATTTTCCTCCATCAGAGAAGCTTCTTTTTGCAATGGAAACAGTTAATGCAGAGATTCCCGCAAGTCAAAGTGAGGAAATAACTGACTATGGACTGCTTGGTCTTAAACTGGACACCTGTACTACCTCCAAGGCTCAGGTCAAGCATGTAAGCAATGAAGCTGGAGAGGAGCACTGTGAAATGAGTTTTGAACATGACAAGATCATTGCACACAAGATTTAATTAGACTTATTGATAGACACTTATGTAGGACTGGAACGATAATAATTATATCATGTGTCAGAAAGGGATTCATGAAACCCAATTTCTTGACATCCGGGAAAGGAGTACTGGGCCCATTTAGTTCCAGCTGCAGGGGCTTCTCTGTTCCACACTTCTCTGCCCACCTCTTACCCCCCCCAACCTGCCCCATTGTCTGTGAGGTTCTTGGCCCAAGAACAGGTCCTGCTCCTTCACTTGGGCTACCCACCCAGAGGAGTGAGTGCGCACCTGCCCGGCTGGAGGGGAGTTCACGGCACCTCCAGCTCCTGCTGCAGGGATTTCTTGGCTCCGCACAACTCCCCCTCCTCCCCAGTTCGCCCTTTTGTTTGCGGGGTCCTTTGACCTCCAAGAGTCCTGTCCCTGTGCTGAGGATAACATTTCAGACTGGCAGACCGGGGAAGAGTTCCAGCACCTGCAATGAGGAGATCCACCCAGAGTCAGTCACAGCAAAGTTTCATCCAAGACACCAAGACTCTCCTGGCTGCATTTGAAGGAAGAGTTGGGTTGGCACCAATGCAAGAATTCCTCCAACAACCTGAAAGGTAACATGACATCACCAGAATCCAGGTATCATGCAACAAGAAGAATTGAATACCCTACTCCAAAAGAAATAGAAGAAATCGACTTTAAACAGAACATTATGAAAATGATAGAGGAACTTAAAGAGGAGGTGAAAAACGGCCATAAAAAATGGAGATAACAAATGAAAAGGTTTATGACATGAGTAAATCTCTCAAAGATAACCAAGAAAACCAAGAAAAAGCAATCAAACAAGTAAGGGAAACAGTTCAAGACTTGAAAAATGAAATGGAGGTAATGAAGAAAACACAAACCGAGGGAAGGCTGGAGATGGAAAATTTGGGTAAATGAACAGTAACTGCAGAGACAAGTATTACCAACAGAATACAAGAGATAGAAGAAAGAATCTCAGACACTGAAGATACTATAGAGGAAATAAAGAACAAAACAAATCCAACAAATTTTAACACAAAACATACAGGAAATCTGGGAAACCGCAAAAAGACCAAACCTAAGAATAATAGGGGTAAGAGAAGGAGAAGATTTACAGCTCAAAGGCCCAGAAAAAATATTCAACAAAAAGAAGTCAAACTTTCATTTTTTGCAGATGATATGATAGTTTACATAAGCGACCCCAAAAGCTCTACCAGAGAATTCCTACAGCTGTTCAACACCTTTAGTACTGTGGCAGGATACAAAATCAACTCCAAAAAAAAATCAGTTGCTCTCCTAACACAAAGAACAGAGAAGCAGAGAGGGAAACCAGAGAAACATCACCTTTTACGATAGCCACAAATACCATAAAGTATCTTGGGGTAACTCTAACCAAGGAAGTGAAAAATCTATTTGACAAGAACTTTAAGGTTTTGAAGAAAGAAATTGAAGAGGATACCAGAAAATGGAAGAATCAAATTGGGAGGATAAACATAGTAAAAATGGCAATTCTACCAAAAGCAATCTATAGATTCAATGCAATCTCCATCAAAATCCAAACAAAATTCTTCACAGACCTTGAGAGAAGAATAATCAACTTTATATGTAAAAACAAAAAACCTAGGATAGCCAAAACAATCCTATACAATAAAAGTACTTCTGGAGGCATTATCATCCCTGACTTCATACTCTATTACAGAGCTATAGTAATGAAAACTGCTTGGTATTGGCACAAAAACAGAAATGTTGACAAATGGAATCGAATCGACGACCCAGATATTAATCCACAAACCTATGAACACCTGAGTTTTGACAAAGGAGCTAAAAGTATACAATTGAAAAAAGAAAGCATCTTTAACAAATGGTGCTGGCATAACTGGATGTCAACCTGTGGAAGAATGAAAATAGATCCATATCTATCACCATGCACAGAACTCAAGTTCAAATGGATTAAAGACCTCAATATTAATCTGACCACAATGACCTGATAGAAGAGAAACTGGGAAGTAGTCTACAAGACATGGGCACAGGAGACCACTTCCTATGTAGAACCCCAGTAGCACAGACAATAAGAGCAACAATGAATAAATGGGACCTCCTAAAACTGAGAAGTTTCTGTAAAGCAAAGGACACTGTCATTAAGACAAAAAGGCAACCTACTGATTGGGAGAAGATCTTCACCAACCCCACCTCAGACAAAGGTCTGATCTTCAAAATATACAAAGAACTCAAGAAACTAGACACTAAAACTCTAATTAACCCAATTAAAAATGGGGTACTGAACTGAACAGAGAATTCTCAACTGAAGAAGTTCAAATGGCCAAAAGACAGTTAAAGTCATGTTCAACATACTTAGTGATCAGGAAAATGAAAATCATAACAACTCTGAGTTACCATCTTACACCTGTCAGAATAGCTAAAATCAAAATCATCAATGATAGCCTATGCTGGAGGGCATGTGGAGTAAGGGCAACACTCATCCATTGTTGGCGGGAATGCAAACTTGTGCAGCCACTTTGGAAATCAGTGTGGCGCTTTCTCAGGAAACTGGGAGTCAACCTTCCTCAGGAGCCAACAATTCCACTTTTGGGAATATACCTAAGAGATGCCCTATCATACTACACACACATTTGTTCAACTATGTTCATAGCAACACTATTTGTAATAGCCAGAACCTGGAAACAACCTAGGTGCCCCTCAGTAGAAGAATGGTTAAAGAAGGTGTGGAACACATACACATTAGAGTTTTACTCAGAGGTAAAACTCTGCATGGAAATAGAAACGCTTAACTGAGTGAGGTAACCCAGACCCAAAAAGAGGAATATGGCATGTACTCACTCATAAGTGAATTCTAGTCATAATTCAAGGACATCGAGCCTATAATTTGTGATCCTAGAGAAGCTAGATAAGAAGGTGAACCCAAAGAAAATCATATAGTTATCCTACTGGATATTGGAAGTAGACAAGATTGCCAGGCAAAACTTGCGTGCACGGGGGTGGGAGGTGTATGTAAGGGGAGATGGGTAGAAAGAAGGGAGAAGGGGAGGATTCAGGAGAGCTTGGGGGAATGGGATGGGTGGGATGGAGAAAGGGTGGCTATGGAAGCAGGGAAGTAAACATCTTAATTAAGGGAGCCATTTTAGGATTTGCAAAAGACTTTACTCTAGAGGGGTTCCCAGGTCCAAGGAGAGGTCCCCATATTGTTCCTTGGGCAGCAGAGGAGAGGCTGTCTGAACTGGCCTTGTCCCATAGCCACACTGATGAATATCTTGCATATCACCATTGAACCTTCATCTGGCGATGGATGGAGGTAGAGACAGAGACCCACATTGGAGCACTGGATTGAGCTCCCAAGGTCCAAATGAGGAGCAGAAGGAGGGAGAACATGAGCAAGGAAGTCAGGACTATGAGGGGTGCGTCCCCCCACTGAGACGGTGGGACTGATCTAATGGGAGCTCACCAAGGCCAGTTGGACTGGGAATGATGGAGCATGTGATCAAATTGGACCCCCTGAATGTAGCTGGCAATGAAGGCTGACTGAGAAGCCAAGGACAATGGCATTGGGTTTTGATTCTACTGCATGGACTGACTTTGTGGGAGCCTGGTTTGTTTTCATGCTCACTTCTATAGACCTGGATGGAGGGGGGGGGAGACCTTGGACTTCCCACGGGGCAGGGAACCCTGACTGCTCTTAGCATTAAAGAGAAAGGGGGAGGTGGGGAGTGGAAGGGAAAACGAAGGTGGGGAGGAATCGTAAATTTTTAATAAGTAAATAAATAAATTTAAAAGAAAAGAAACCCCATTTCTTGCTGAGGAACTGTAGGTCTTGGAGAATGGCTTATCACTTTATTCAGTGGTATAGCCTCTGATAGGTTGCTGAAGTTCCAGTAAATAACTTCACACTCATGTTCGTGACTCTCTCTTAAAAAAAATTAAACTGAACACAGTGCCTTATGGAAAAAAAAAGGAATCTATTGGAAGAAGAGGGGTTTTGGTGGGAAAGAAAGAAGGGATGAAAGAAGGAAATAAAGAATAGAAAAAAATAACCAAATTTTAGTATATACATATAGAAATTTGTTATATGTTTGAAATTATAATAGAAACAAGTTATTTTTAAGAAAAAATAGGATTTTTAGAAAATTTATAGTTTACTATCTTAATTTCAAATGTTATTTTTAATTATTCATTTTGCATTTTGAGATTTTAATATAATTATATCATTTATCCCCTTCCTATCCTCTGTCCAAATCCTCCCATATATACCTCCTTACTGTCTTCCATATTTATGGTCTCTTTTTTCATTATTGTTATATACATGTAACACATGGTTAGGAATATATATATATATATATGTATAAATATACACATATAAATGCCACCTGTTCAGTCTGTATAACTTGTAAAGTTGTATTATGTTTTCAGAACTGACGATTGACATTGGATATCCAATCGGTATGCTTTCCACTGGCCACACTTCTCCTGCTCTCAGTACTCCTTAGTGGTCCATAGTTCTCTGTGTAGAGCTGAGGCCTCTTGAGCCTTAGCACCACTTTGACATGTCTATTGGCATTGTCCTTTTATAGTTAATGTTTTGGCCATCATGTTGGGGAGAACTCATCAGTATCACTTTTGACAGTCCCAGGACATAGTCTCATAACAAACTTCCTGTTCCCTGGCTAACCCTAAGTCCTCTTTGGTTCCTGACCTTAGGTACAGGAGCTGTGTTGTAGATGTATCATTTGGGACAACGAAATGAAATGAATGAAACATCTGCATAACACAGTGATTCGACATTTTGATGACCGCATTATGATGAAAGTTAGCCATGTTTATAAAACTTATTGGATATATGTTTGGAAGATTTCAATATAACAATGATAAAAATGTTCATTGGTAACATTTTATTCTTCATAGTTTATCTCATCATTAAGCAAGGGAAATTTTAAACATTTGTATTTGGATGTATGTATGCTCATGTGTGTGTGAGTGTGTGTATGCTCATGTGTGTGAGTGCAAACGAATGTGCATGTGCAACTTTGAAACTAAAAGAGGGCATCAGATTCCCTTGAGTTGAAGTTATAGGTATTGCTGACAAGTGATCTTAACCATTCAGCCATCTCTCCAGCCCAAAGTCTTCAAAGAAATATTAGATTTTAGTGACAAAGATCAAACACTATCCATATCTTCTCAGAAATGCAATTAAGTACTTCTACAACTAAAATTCCATTGAGAGTGGGTTTTCTGTATTTAATGAGATTAAGAAAATATACTGCTATTGATTGAGTGTTTAAACACACTAAAAACTTAACTAAGGATCAGAACTCGTAACTTCACTATGATATATAAAGAACTGAAGAGATTACCAAAAGTTTAAGACCATGCTTTTCTTCTAAACTTAGTTTGTTTTGTTTCTTTAACAAAATAAAAATGTCATAAATACATTTCATGTACATGTTATTCATTTCAACACATACTGAGATGATATTTAAATAACTGATAAGTATTTAAACTTTTATTTTTAGTCTATTAATTATAGACATATAAGTAAACACTTCAGGGTAATGACAATAGGTCAAAGAAATAAACCCGTGGAGCACTACTAATTAGCTGAGGACACTAAAACATAGATGTTGATCATTTTCGAAGTCAGAGTTAACAAAATAATACCACACACAAAATCTATTTTTAAACTGGATTCCTATTACATTAGGTTTTCCAGACTCTATTGTCAAAGCACCATGAATTTGGCAGTTTAAACAGAAACTTCTTGTCTCACAGTTCTGATGACTAGAAATTCAAAATGAAATATCTGTACTGTTGATGCATGCCTTTCTTTTAGAGTTTAGTGGGGAGGTTTGTCAGTCTTCCTTGGCTTATAGATGAAGGATAAGATTTATGTCTCCTAGTGATGCTGGAACCAACCTAACCTGTGCAAGCATATGATGCTTTTGCAACAGCAAATCATCTAACGATATATTTCTGAGAGAATTCTCATCATTCAAAGATGTGTCACTCTATACAGCTGCTTCTAATTCTGTGTTGGTTTTACCCAATAGACTCTCACATCATGGTTGCTAGAAAGCAGAGATTAGGAGTAGAATAAGGGACCAGAAGTAATAATTAAAGATCTGCCCTAGTTTTTCACTTTTACCATCTAAGTTCTTTCTCCCATACTTCTATAACCTATGAATCAAACACCTAAATATAAAACTGGGTAGAGGGAAATTCATATTCTAACTAAGATACACATTAATAAATTGCCTTTGGAAATTTCTTTAAGTCATTTTAGTGTTCTCTCTTTTTATAATGCTAACTCTATGTTACATTTTATAATTTTATTTCTACATTATTTTTAATTCCTGCATTAGTCATAATTTAACTGAATAGCATCAATATCACCCTTATCATTATTATTTCTGGAGACAGGATCTCACTATGAATCCAAGACTATCTCAGATTCGATCTTCCTGCCTTAGCCTCTGAAGTGCTGTGCTTACAGGCTTGGGTCTTCACTCTCAATCCACTGTCATTACTGTAGTCAATGCCACCATCATGACATCTTCTTCCATTGCCATCTGGTGTTGAGATTTTAACCTACTCTTCAATATGTGCTCTGCAAACCATGTATAATACAGCTATGTCATCAGTCTCCTAGAATAAAATTTTTATACCTAAATGCTTTTTTAAGTTTTAGGTTTACAAATTTCCTATTCACCCTCTTTAATTCCTTTTTAAATCTCTAAGCTATTAATTTATGAAACTTTTTTAGTAGAAAATTATGGATTTCTATATTTCATTGTGTATGTATATATATGTGTGTGTATATATATACTCAAATGCTTCTTTCCACCATGATTGTTAAGCAGCACTGAGGTTATGTTTCATTGGTGTTGTAGAATGACTTTTGGGGCAGCAAGCCCTAGGGCATGGTCTTGTCTGCGTATGTGACCTCTTAAGTTGACGGAGAGGGGTCCTGTGCTCTCCTTCTCTCTCTGTCTCTCTCTCTGTCTCTGTCTCTCTCTCTGTCTCTCTCTCGCTCTCTCTTCCACTCTTTCCAGTTGTCAGAGGCAGAGCAAGGCAGAATGGCAGGACACCAAACTGGATCATGGCAGTGTCTGTCATCTGTTCTGTATCTCTGAGTGTTTAACCCTCTTATACCTAAATACACTCTTGACACCCTTTAACAGACTCGCTTGGGTTCATGGAAGAGATTGCCTGTTGGAAACTATACAAAAATGACTCAAGCATAAAAAAAGAAGTCAGAGGCTTTTTAGGTCAGTCATTGTCCCACAGGTCTGTTTGCTGTTTTTGAGATAGGGCCTCACTATGTGATTCTGGCTGATTCGTGACTCCCTATAAAATCCAAACTGGACTAAAACTCATGGATATTTCTGCCTCAGACTCCCAAGCAGTTGAATTCTAGGCAAATGTCACCATGCAAACAAGTATCCCAGATCATTTTTAAATAATCATTATTAAAGAAAATTTATCTAAAATTACATAAAACATGTAAATCATGAAGATACAGCTTGAAGATTTAGGTGACATACACTTACCTCCTTTACATTTCTGCAATACAGATTCAATAAACTATCACCATAGAAGTATTCACATTCTAGCCCATTTTGCTTAAAAGTGACTTTCTCTTGTCTCAGTAGTAAAACTTTTCCTATTTCAGTTTTCCTATGTGAAGAACCACATGCTTTTTTTTAATCACCTACCTGTCTGCAACATTTGGGTCATCACAGTGCTATGTGGAGTAGCCTTGGCCCGAGCTTCGTTCATGGAGGATTCCAAGATATAAATCTTTCATGATATGTATCATGTTTGTTTTATTTTATTGGTGCTGGAAATATGCAGGGCCTCAGACATACCAGGAACTTGTTGTGCATTTCTACCAAGGATGGACAGAGGAGTATATCTCTTTTGAGGAAGACATCACAACAGTGATATAAAACTCTTGTGTACGCAAACACCACATTCCTTTTCAGCACAAAAATGTGGGTAAAAGCATAACACAGTGATACAAACATTGTGACTAGATAATCTATGCCAGTTGACAATAGTATACTCACCAAAATAGTGCAACGTTTCCTTTTTTAAAACTAATAAATGCATTTTCAAATTTGGCCTCTTTTCTGAGTGAAGTTAATATCATGTTATGGTTCTACTTTTCAACTATGTAGTTGAAAAGAAGCATCTTTCCATGTGATTATCAAATATTACATATCTTATTTACAAACTGTACTCAAGTCTTTAACACATTTTACCATTAACATGTCATTTTTTAATGATTTATTGGAGATACTTTTATTGGTGGCTTTTTGAAATGCATTGTCCCATCAGCTTGAATTTTAACAATTTTAAGATATATTTGACCTTTGCCCAGATAATATTTTATGCAGGGGCACACACCGTTAATCCCAGAACTCGGGAGGCAGAGGCAGGTGGATCTCTGTGAGTTCGAGGACAGCATGGTCTACAAGAGCTAGTTCCAGGACAGGCTCTAAAACTACAGCAAAACCCTGTCTCGAAAAGCTGAAGAAAAAAAAAAAAGGAATTGGTTTGATGGTATTCCTTTTCTTTTTAGCCATGAATCTACATGCTCTTGGACTTTTTTTTTCTAGGGAGGCTTTTAATCACTGCTCCAATATTGACAATATTGATCTATTTAAATGGCTTATATATTTTTGGTTTAATTTTGATAGGTTTTATATGTGTAGAATTTTATCTGCTTTCTTCATATATTCCATTTTAATACAAATTTCAGTGTATGCCCTAATGATTCTGTGCATTTCTATGTATGGAATCTATAGTAACTTTACCCATCATCTAGGATTTTACTTATTTGTGTCTTCTCTTACATTCTCTTGGTTATTAAGCAAGGAGTTCTTCAATCTTGTTCATTTTATCAAACAATCAACTCTGGTTAGTTCTATTAATTATTTTAGTCTTCATTAATTTCTTTCTTGATCTTCATTATCTATTGCAATCTAAGGCTTTTGGGCTTTTTCTTGTTTTTTTTTCCCTGAGGGGTACTAATAGTTTATTTATTTGAGAACTTTCTGATTTTGTAATGTAAGTCCCCATAGCTATAAACGTTGTTCCAAGAACTGCCTTAGCTATTTCCCATAGGCTCTCTAAAGTTGTGGTTTAATTTTCTTTTGATAATAAGCTTTTGAGTGCCTTCTATGACTTCATCAGTGATCCACTGGTCATTCAAAGGTGTACTATTTAATCTCCAAGTGCCTTAGTTAGGGTTTCTAATTCCTAAAATAAAATTCCATAGCCAAAAAGCAACTTTGGAAGGAAAGGGTTTACTTCTCCTTTAGCTTATATTCCATCAAAATGGAAAGTCAGGCAGGAACTCAAGGTAGGAATCTAGAGGCAGGACTGAAGCAAAATCCATGGAGAAATGCTGCTTACTGGGGTGCTCTTCCTGGCTTGCTCCACTTGCTTGCTTATACACCCAGGACCACCTGCCCACAGTGGGTTGGTCCTCACCACACCAGTCATTACTCAAGAACATGCCCTCCAGGCATCTGATGGTAGTACCTTTTCAGTTGAGGTTCTCCCCAGATAACTCTTGCTTGTATAATTGACAGGAAAATAAAAGAAGAAATAACAATTGAAATCCCATGTATGCACATAGTTTTTCATGCAATTGAATTCTGGTTTCAATATATGACTCTATCTAATTAGGATACAAAAGTATATTTTGATTTTTATATTTGGCGAACATTGATATGTGGCTGAGAATATGGTATATTTTATAAAATATTTCATGAGTTTATGAGAAGAATGGACATGCTGTTTCTGTCTAATAAAATATTCTATAGATATCTGATAAGTTTATTTGCACTAAGGCAATGGTTCTCAACCTTCTGTGTTGAGATGTATTTCTGTGACAATTTAATACAGTTCCTCATGTTTTGGTGACCCCAACCATAAAATTAGTGGTGTTGCTACTTCATAACTGTAATTTCCTGCTGTTATGAATCATAATATAAATATCTGTGTTTGGTCTTAGGTAACTCTGCGAAGGGGTCATTTGACCCACAGGTTGAGGACTGCTGCTCTAAGGTATAGTTTAACTCTGAATATTTTTAAAACTAATTTTAGTTTGTATTTTCTCTCTAGTGATCAGAGTGAGGTATATATTTCATATACTATTATTGTATCAGGAATTTATCTGACTTTTGAAGTCCACAAATGTTTACTGTATTGAATTGGGAACCCCAGTATTTGGTATATATATATATATATATATATATATATATATATATATATATATATAACTGTTATATCCTCTTGAATAATTTTTTGATCAATTTTGTTTGAAATCTACACTATCAAATCATAGGATAATTATGATAGCTTGTTTTTCATCCTTTACCTCTAAGTTTGTTAGCGTCTGTAAAAAACAATGTGTTTCTCTGAAACAAAAAACGTTTGTATCTAGATATTTAATCCTCCCAGATAGTATGCCTCTTTGACTGGTTTTAACTGAGGTAGCTTCTCATCTGTCATTGTGTCTGGAAGTCCTATGTTAATAGCCATATGTTTAAGGATCCTTTTCCTCTCTACAGATTGGTCTAGGGACTATAAGTCTTCTCTACACAGGTCTTTTTTGTTTGTTATTTTTTTGAGAGAGGGTTTCTTTGTGTCACAGTCCTAGCTGTCCTGGAACTACCTCTTGTAGACCAGGATGACCTGAACTTACAGAGATCAGCCTGCTTCAGCCTGCCCAGTGCTGGGATTAAAGATGTGTGCCATGACTACCCAGCTCCAAGTCTTTAATTCCCAGTGCAAGCCACATAAGTTCTAGACAGTCAGAATATGGTCAGAAAATGCTATGTTTAATTTCTTGAGTACAATTTAGAGGGACTAAAATGGGGGTAGAGCTTTGAAGGGGATATTTTGGTATGAAAGATGACAATGCAGAAGAATTAAATCATGAGAGGGGAAAACACGAGCAGAGCAAGGATCTACATTTCAACATCCCCATCAAGAGATAAAAGAGTTAATGAGAAAAAAGGAATTTCTTTTATACGCTATCTGGGCCCTATCAAGCCAGAGCTGTAATTTATCTCTGCTATAAAAGTCATACCAAGGAACATAGCATGGACTGGGAATGAGGGGATGGAAGGCCGGACTGAAGAGCCTTTCTTTTAACATGTGGAGGGGGTGAGCGCTCTGTGACTCAGGCAGGAGGAAGTGAAAGATGATCATCTTTTGGTGCCTACAATTCATTTTTAGAGCACTTTATGTATCCTGTGAAGCAGACAGTTTTAGATAATGGCAATTGACGTGATGGCACAAGATAGAAGCTAAAGTGTAAATGCAAAACGGTCTTTTGATGGGAACACTGAGGAAACCGGACAGGCACTGCTAAGCAGAGGCCTGCTGGGGGATGTGCAGTGTTCACACTGACAGGCAACTGTTCTCAACAATATTTTTCTTATGATGACTCTCTCTCTCTCTCTGTCTCTCTCTGACTGAAAGTTCAGTTTGGTTAATGCAACTTAAGATTATCTCAGGAAGTAAAGGTTGGAAGAGTTTTTCAGAGCCTGAATCAAGATCCCAGTTTTCAATGGAGTCTCAACCTCCAGCAGAAACAACAGGAGACATTTTACATTGTACCCAGAAACAGGGACAGGCCATCTGAGCCTGGAAACTTGTCAGGAACTTTCTGAAGTGCTGTGTTAAATATTTTGAGTTGTCCCATTTGTGAGTCTTTGTGATAATATTTGAAGCTCTGGATATTTATGGTGAGTGCTTCTAGAAACTCATTTACTTCCCTAGCACTGGCATGCACATTCTCATAGAGAACATAAAGAAAATATATTTATTTCTGTATCACAGGATGAAAGTACATTGAATTCTGATAATGTCCTCCCACCAACACAATGTTTCTCTTGGGAACTTGTGTGGGGGGAAATTATACATGGAATATTGTATATAAAGGACATAAACTCACAGAAATACTGTCTTCCATAAAGAATGAGCTATTGTATAGACACCTTCTAATATGTTTCTTCTAGACTAAAGGACATAGTTTTGTTGTCAGGAGTAGCTGCCATTTAGAAGAACAAATGTTTTATCTAATGAATGAGTCACACATGAGTCAGTATTCTGTCACTTGTAAAAAAAATCTTGGTAAGTTCTTTAGACTAAGAAAAATTTCTATTGAGAGTTTTTCTATCAAAATTGCCTTTTCTGTCTATATTTTCTACACATTTCATATTCGATACATCACAAAGCACTAAGGTTGTAAGAGGCAGGATAGCTATAAGCACTCAGAAGGGGATTCTACGTGTCTGAAGAAAGCACTGCTCACCAGCAGACCCACTGTTAGGAAAAGAAGTCAGAATCGCAAATTGAGAACCCCTTGAACCACTTCTCAGCCCTTTAGATAGGATTAACACCAGTCCTTTGTTTTAAAACAAAATGGAGGGCTGGAGAGATAGCTCAGAGGTTAAGAGCATTGCTTGCTCTTCCAAAGGTCCTGAGTTCAATTCCCAGCAACCACATGGTGGCTCACAACCATCTGTAATGGAGTCTGGTGCCCTCTTCTGGCCTGAAGGCATATACACAGACAGAATATTGTATACATAATAAATAAATAAATATTTAAAAAAATAAATAAAACAAAATGGAAAGAAAGAAAGAAAAGCCAGAGATAACAGCCACATCTAGGACTCAGGAGTTAACCACAATAATAACTGTAAGTATACTTACGGTTGGGCACACACTAAAGGCTAAATCAAAACAAAGCAGCAATCATTAAAACAAGGCACATTGGATGAGAACTCTCACTGAGAGCCTTTCCAGTATCTCACAACATGAGCTAAAAGCAACTGGACTACATAAACAAGACCTTATTCAGGGTGAATACTGAAAATCCCCAGAATACAAGAGAAGACCTCAATGTCTCCATCTTCTGTTGCTACAATTCCTTATGCACTGCAGCCTTCTGAATTCTACTTATCCTCCAAGACCTTTCTTCCCTAATCTTTCTTCTTGGCAAGCCCCTCATTTCAAATTAATAATGCATCTAAGCTCAAAGATGCATAAGCAAGGATCCGAAAATATCTGCATGCCCTGTGACCTAAAGAGGAGAGCTCAAATGTTTACAAGCACATGATGAGCACCCTGTGTTTTCTTCCATTGTACTAGTGTTGGGGGTTAATTGGTAAACAAGAAAGCAAGGCAGGGAAAAGGGGGAAGAAAGGTAGAGGAAAGAGGGAGGAGAGAGGGGGAAAGAAGGGAGATTGTTCTTGTTTTAATGAACTTTTCATCTTAGCGATGTTCTTCAAGTCTTTCCAATATGAAGGAAAACACTGAAGTATATGGTTTGTTTTAATTACATAAAGTATCAGCTTGTAAAACATGAGGAATTAATCAAGCTGTTTTGATTAGTAGAGTTTTTAAAAAATAGAAATAATAATAAAAAAAGGTTAGTAAGGTTTCCCTAAAAAGGCCAAAGTTGGGAGCTTGGGGGATACATCAGTCTAGTCGCTAACATGCTCTCTGGACAAGCATAAGCACTTGGGTGTTTTCTTCAGCACCGTGAACAATACCAGGATGTGACAGCTTGTCAGCCCAGCATTAGGTAGCAGGAACAGTCTGATCTCTACATCTCAGTTCCATCCTCATTGTTTGAAAGCATCGTTGTGGCTAGAAGGGGTCTACCTGAAAGCTGGCAAGAGCTAGCTGCAGAGACTGTCCAGTGTGTCCCCCTAGGAAGAGCAGTATAGACAGTAGGGGAGAGAAGCTTAGGAAGAGCAAGTACTTCTTGAGGACGAAGGCAAGCCTGGGTGGACTGATGAATGTATTAACTTCTTTAAAAAAACCTAGCCAATTATCTCCTTTATTTCTTTATTTATTAAAAATTTCCACCGCCTCCCCTTTTCCCTACTCCTCCCAATTATCTTCTAAAGAGATTGTCCAGCCACAGTTGACATAAATGTGTAAGATTAACCCCTTGGTATAGTCAATGTTTCTAAAATACCTAAGTTTACCACGTGCAGCATCTCAGGGCTATTTGAATCAAGTGGTTTTATTAGCTATGAAGCTAACAATTTTTTCACACATTTAAAATCTGATTATTTACCAATTTGTCAGTATTTTTCCCTATTCCTCTTAACATTTTGGCCTGTTTTCCTTTTTTAAAAGTTGTCCTAATAATTTAGAAATTTAACCATATGTGCAACATTCAGGCACACACACAGAGGAATACGTGTGGTGTGATACAGACATTAGATGTATATTTGGTAGATAGAAGATGGATGGATGGATGGATGGATGAATGAAGATAGATAAGGTAAATATTTTTCCTAATATGTTCTGACTGTTAAACTTTGAATACAGCAAATTTTGAAATTAAATGTTTACTAAAGTTATTATTATATTACTTTCCATAACTTAACTATCTTTTCTTTTCTTTTGTTGCCTCAGTCACATACACACTGCATTTCTCTGTACTCAGGCAGCAGAGTAATTGTGATACTCAGTCTCATGATGCTCTAATCTCTACATCTGGTCTGAGAAACTGATCCCATTTAATCTTTTCTAATCGCCAATTATGTTGTCACAAAAACATTAATTTAAAAAATCTGGTGATCTCATTGATTTGAGAGGCCATCCTTATCATTTGTTAGTCTTTTATATGTGGTGAGATCTATTTTTGAGCTTTCTATTCTGTTTCATTAGCCTGCCTACTCATGTGCCACTGCTACCGTGTTGTGATTCTACAGGGTTTGTATTGTACTCAAATATCAGCTCAGGTTAGTCCTATTTTCTACCAAGCTAACTTAGGCTATTTGTTTTTAACATTTGAATTTAAGACTTGTCCTTTTAATTTTCACTGAAAAGCTCATTGAGATTTATTCAAAGCTAACTACAGTGATATGATTTACGTGCAAATCATTTAAAACAAAGCATCCTCAAGAATTATGAGGCATTCTCCTCTTTCTCTTTTGCTTCTACCTTCGATTCACCAGCACTGCCTCAAGGGTTGGTTCACAGACATTCTGAACCTATTCCTAATGGCTAACATCTTGCTACTGCACTTATCAAACTTTATTATGTTTTCACACTGGTTTTCATGAATACTATTAGTCTTTGTTAATTTCGTATCTTTGCTGCATTGCTTCATTTCTTGAGTTTATTTTGCCACGGATTCACATGGCTGAGAAAAGTAGCTGCATGTGCCATTTCACAATCTTGGTATGACTAGCTTTTCAGTTCTTTTAGTCTTTATAGCTTTGTCTTATTTAACTGTGCTGATTATACTTCAGAGCAAAATAAAGGAGCAATGGAAGAAAGAAGGCTTCCTTGTCTTGATCCTTCTCTTGCCATTGTATAACTCTGGTCTCTTTTTCTTACCAAATATTTGACTTTATTTCTCCTTTTCTTTGATTTTAGGCTGAATCACTGTCTTTTAAGTTTGACTCTTTAAAGCAGAACTCGGTCTTTGCTTTGGAGTCTCTGTCTTTTTTTGTAGGAAATCTCAGACCATGTATACCTACTTATCTATATTTGTTTTTCATGTGAGTATTCAAGGGTGGGAGTAGTTTGTAACTTTGTCAAATACAGAACACACTATCTGTTGTCCAGCCTCAACATTATAGAATAATTTTCAAGTATAGGAATAAGTAAATATGTCTTTATTCTTTCACACTAAAACCAAAAGTCCCATTACAGTTTTCTTGCTTTTTTCACACTGATAATTTAAAGGAATATGTATATTATAGTTACTTTAAGCAAAGTATAGAATGTTGAAAACAAATAAATTTACTTCTGGAACCGAGATGATGCTTCAGTGTGTTAGTACCTATAATACAACCATAAGGATCTGAGTGTGAAACCCCCCAGAATTGACACAAAAATACAGGCATGGTGTTGCGTCTCTCCATCACTGTGAGAAGGGGTCATATAGGTAACTCCCCAAATTGTATAGGCCAGTCATGTCAACCGATGGATGAGCTTTAAGTTCAGTGAGAAATCCCATATGAAAAAAAAAATTAAGGTGAAGTACAGTCAAGGAAAGATATACAATATCCATTTCTGGCTTCCACAGGTATACATGGTATACATGTACATGTGTACCTATGTACATATTCACACACTAACAAATCCATACACCACAAACATCACACACACACACACACACACTTCTGTTTCACAGACTAAACAATATAATTTCTAGCTTTCCTAGAACTACATCTAAATTTTTTCTATTTTTCTTATGAGAACTACCTTAGTAGTAAAAGGATAGAAGGCATGTTACATTAAGCCATCAAGTTAATTTTAGTTTTCTAATTTAATTCAAATCTGACATGCTCTTAGGTTTAGGTATCAAATTATATAAAATTGGTATTTCTTACATATTTGCATGAACAATAATAATTCAATAGCAATATATAAATAGATATAGAAGTAAATATTACAAAGGACAGCTATTAAAGAAAATGTTTCAAAGACAAATCTTTATGGAAAAAATTCTACTCAGTCTTACTGTTAAAAACCTAAGATGAATATGTAGTGACATTTCAGTTGTATTTTAATAAATAAAGATTGCCTGAATATCTGAGAATAAAACAGTCCCCTGGTCAGCCTTACAGACCAAGTTATGGTAGCATACACCTTTAATCTCAGTAGCCATGACACACACCTTTAATCCCAGTAGCCACACTAGTTGTTATAAAAACTGGGCAGCGCACGCCTTTAATCCCAGCCCTAGAAAGGAATATAAGATGGGAAGAAACAGCTCTCAAATAGTCTCCTTTTGAGATTCCGGGTGGCAGGATCATCAATTTTGGACTGAGGTTGAGGTGAGAGCCAGTGGCTGAATGTTTTGCTTTTTGGGTATTCAGGTTGAACCCCAATTTCTGACCCTGAGTTTTTATCAATTGTGCTGCAAGAATATGTATAAATAGGATGACAGACTATTTCTAAAAAGACTAGCCTGGGCCCACTGCCCCTAATGGATCTTAGGAAGTTATTGTTATTTCTATCTCAAGATACTGTCTAGAACTTGGTCACTATTAGTACTAAGTTCAACCAGTTTTCTGATCTTAGCTGCTAACCCTTTTATCTGAAAGGTTTCATGTATCCTTGGAGAAATGCCTGGTTCTGGAGAGATGTGCAGAAAGTTTGAAAATATGCTAGTACAACCTGACACACTCTCTTCATGGCTGAAAATAAAAGTGAAACTAAAGATGAAGTACCTAAGGCCAGGGATGTAACAGATGTGCACTGTGAGCCAGGAAGTCAACAACACAGCACAAGGTTATAGTCAAATCTCAAAATAAAGATAAACACAGGCTGGTATAAGTAAGGGCTGATTTGCATTTTCAAGGGAAAGAGAAATTTTCCTATATGGAAGGATCTCAAATATTTTTATACATACTCTTCATCAAAGCCACAAAGCTTGCTCGGTCTACTAATGTCAACTCTGCTGAACGTCCCACTCCCACAAGCTGAGTGCTAAGTTTTAGTATTACCAGCATAAGTGTAAGAAAACCATTTTGAAATAGCAATTAAAAAGAAAAACAAATTGAAAAGCTAACTCCAGTTTTGCTTTTCTAATGTCTGAAAATCTGTTGAGTTTTTCCATCTTATATGAGTATGTTTTTTAAAATGTGAAAGTTAATTAGCAAGTGATAAAATTGTCTTGCTCAGTGGTTTTAAAGGTCTAGCTCACTAATAATTTACGAATTTGTATCAAGCTAGAAGGCACTGCTATTTTAAATAAATTACTCATGATCTTATAATTTGGGTTTTATAGCTCTAATTGAATATTTTGCCATTTATAATGTCACAGCCTTCAAAATTTAACTTAATACTGACACATTATATTTCTTACATTCCCCACCAAGTCTTCTCAAAAGGTTCAAGTGCATGTGTGTGTCAGTGTGTGATTGTCCTAGGTTTCCCTTTTTACAAATTGTTTTATATTTAAATCAAAATGTAACTATATCATTTCCTTCTTTTCTTCTCTCTACTTCTTCCTATGTACAGCTCCTGCTTTTGTGTATTGCCCTTATTTCTTTAATTTTGTGTTACATACACATACATAAATACACACACACACACACACACACACACACACACCCCTACATAAAAATACAACCTGCTCAGTCTGAATGATACCTGATGATACTTTATATGTATATGATTTCAGGGCTGATCACTTGGTATTGGATAGCCTGTTGGTGCTCTTTCCTGAGGAAGACTATTTCTCTCCCCCTCAGCATTCCTCAGTTGTCTGCAGCTCTTTGTCTACCGTTAGCATCCCATAAGATTCCCTCCTTTCTACATAACGTATTTATCAGTGTTCAGGTCTTGTTTAGGCAGCCATGTTGATGAGACTTCATGGGTGTAGAGTCTCTGACATTCCTAGGAAACACTTTGTCTCCTAGGATTTCCTGTTCCTCTGGCTCTTGTGCTCTTTATATCCTGTCCCAGAGGTTTGTTGTCAAAGTGCACCACAGACTAATTTTTTTTCTGATTTTAGTTTTCCTAAATAATTATAATTACTTGTTGTACTCTTATTAACTAGATATACACTAGGCATATATCTGTCAGTGAAACAAGATGATATAATCCTTTCACTCCCATCTTTTTTTCCATTGTTTCTTGGTTTGTAGTACTGGAGACTGAATCAAGAACCTCAAACACACTAGGCAAGCACTGGACCACATCCTCATATGAGATGTCAGGATCTTGTACTGATAATGTTTATATTCTAGTTAGGCACTCAAAAATACAAATGAATAATGGCTTCCTAAGATTCCTAGATCAACTGTGGAGCACAATTTTATCAAAGCCAAATATATCCATAACAGTCATTAAATCCTATTTTAGTTTTTAAGGAACAAAAATGAGGTTGAAGCATATTGCTAATTTTCTACATAACCTCTGAACTAGAATTAAATCTCCAAATTAACATCTGAAGATGCTTCTGTTGGTAAAATTTTTGAAGCACAGGGTTTATGGTAGAATACCAAGATGTCTTCAGGAAGCAACAAAAATATTATTTAAAATTATTCCCCATCTAATATTAAATACTGTTTGAAATCAACATGAAAAAATTGATAGTATTAAAGTATTTTTAATTGTTAATTTAATTTTAGTTTGCTAATTATCACTTTTAAAATGTACACACTAAACTATACTATAATTAGTATAATATGAATTTTAATTATACATGTGCATATTACATCTCTATATTGTGCATACAGATATAATATGTGATATGTTAGAATATTACTTCAAATATTTAAGTGATGTGTGGAAAAGCATAAAGTCCACAGATAACAATCCCAGAGAACCTAGACAACAATGAAAACCCTAAGAGAGACATACATGGATCTAATTTACATGGGAAGTAGAAAAAAACAAGATCTCTTGAGTAAACTGGGAGCATGGGGACCTTGGGAGAGGGTTGAAGGGGAGGGGAGTGGTAGGCAGGGGAGCAGAGAAAAATGTAGAGCTCAATAAAATAATAAATAAATAAATTCAAAAGAGAGCATAAAGTTTTAAAGTGGGGATATTATATTTTTGACAACAATCATAGAATTTTAGAAGTTGGGATAAAGCATAAGTGCTTCGAGAACAGACCACTGTTCCACTGCATGTACCTCTTGTCCATTCTTTAAGTAATAGCTATTTTGTTTATTTGGAATTTTTATCTATACCTGAAGTTTTACATTGAAGTTTTATATTGTTTGTATTGTATTATATTGTTGAGAAATGGAGTATGTGTATAAAAGACAAAGGGAAAATCAGACTAGACCTGATTTCATCAACATGTAATATTCCCAGTCTACGCCATCCAGTCTTCCAAAACTCTACATTCAAACTCTGTTACATACAAGAAAAGGTGTTCTTAAGTACCAGCATAAATCCTAAGAGAAAGGATGTTTCTTGGTTCTGTGATGGGTGTACAAGCACATGGGAACAAAACAGTAAAAATTGAGAACAACAGGAACTAATGAGCACAAAGAACTAATATAATAATTGCATTAACTGGTGATCAAAAATCACCAATACACAATAAAATAAGAGTACACAATAAAATAAGCTAAGAAGGAAAGCAAATGTGGGTAGAAAATGGAAATAGAGGAAGCATATCAAATAAAGATGAATAGAGAATCCAGTGCAGAGATTACGTTGTGGTTGTTGCTGGTAACACATTGCAGGAAGGAAGGGGGAGAATTCACTAACACTGTTTGCAGTCAGAAACAAACTTGCACATCCTCTGAGATAGAAAAGCTGACACTAGACATTAGGTCACTTTTATTTCTGTTTCAAGAATCCATAGAATGGTTAAAGAAGGTGTGGAACATATACACATTAGAGTTTTACTCAGAGGTATAAAACAATGACATCTTGAATTTTGCATGCAAATGGATGGAAATAGAAAACGCTTTACTGAGTGAGGTAACCCAGACCCAAAAAGAGGAATCTGGCATGTACTCACTCATAAGTGGATTCTAGCCTTAATTAAAGGTCTTTGAGCCTATAATTCATGATCCTAGAGAAGCTAAATAAGAAGGTGAACCTGAAGAAAAGCATACAGTTATCCTCCTGGATATTGGAAGTAGACAAAATTGCCAGGCAAACTTGGGTGCACGGGGCGGGGGGTAGAAGTAAGGGGAGAGGGCTAGAGAGAAGGGAGAGGGGGAGGATTGGAGATAGCTTGGGGGAATGGGATGGGGGGAGGGAGGAAGGATGGTTATGGGAGCAGGGAGGTAGATTTCTCAACTAAGGGAGCCATTTTAGGGTTTGCATGAGACTTGATTCTGGAGGGGTTTCCAGGCCCAAGGAGAGGTCCCCAGATTGTTCCCTGGGCAGCAGAGGAGAGGGTGCCCGAACTGGCCTTAGTCCATAACCATACTAATGAATATTTTGCATATTACCATAGAACCTTCATCTGGCGATGAATGGAGGTGGAGACAGAGACACACATTGGAACACTGGACTTAACTCCCTAGGTCCAAATGAGAAGCAGATTGAGGGAGAACGTGAGCAAGGAAGGCAGGATCAGAGGGAACCCTCATCCGACGATGGATGGAGATAGAGAGGGAGACCCACACTGGAGCAGTGGACTGAGCCACCAAGGTTCAAATGAGGAGCAGAAGGAGGGAGAACATGAAAAAGGATGTCAGGACCGTGAGGAGTGCGTTTACCCACTGATACAAGGAGACTGATCTAATGAGAGCTCACCAAGGCCAGCTGGACTGGGACTGAACGAGCATGTGACCAAACCAGATTCTCTGAATGTGGCTGATATGGGGGCTGACTGAGAAGCCATTGACAATGGCACTGGGTCTTCTTTCGTCTGCATGTACTAGCTTTTTGGGATCCTAGTCTGTTTGGATGCTCACCTTCCTAGACCTGGAGGGAAGGGGGAGGGAGTAGGGGGAATGGGAGGATATTGGGAGGAAACCCTGACTGCTCTTAGGACTGGAGAGGGAGGAGGAGCAGGAGTGGGGGGAATGGGAGGGTATTGGGAGGAGGGGAGAAAGTGGAAATTTTTATAAATAAATAAATAAGTAAATAAAAAAAAGAATCCATAGAATGTTGGTGTGGGGGCTTCAAACATTTCCATACAGGTAGCTACCACTGACTCTGAAATGGTAAGGGAAGCAGAGCTGCAGGGATATCTACTGAAATGATGAGGATGCTCTGGTGTTCTTTTACCTCCCAGGATGCACTTTGACTTGTGTGAGCTGCTCCCTGGTGGAAATAGACCAAAGGATATACCAAGTCCAAACTAAGTTCTGACGCAAAATACTGAGTCAAGGGATAGGGAAAGAATTTTAAGTGAAGGTTGCAACAATACACAGCTTTACAGAATGAGTCATAAACTGTTAAGTTATTCAAGGATGTCTGAATGATACTAATTTAATTATTGATCTAAATGAGACTGAATGGTTGAATCTAGAGTAAATTATTTATGTTTTATATCAAATTCTAGTAATACAAAGCCTTAAGAATTGTCATTTGGCTTTTTTCCTTGCTGTCCTATCTTAATTTTTAAAGGGAAGAGTGACTGCTCTTCGCAGGTGGCCAGTCCATCTCACATGACTCACATGATCTTTGCCTCTTGTTACACTTAGGAGGCAGCAGATGAGTCTCAGCAGTATCGCTCTGTGACTAAGGACACACTTCTAGCCATCATCCTCAGCAGCAAAAGCAGAAGTAGACAAATGGGACTACATCAAACTGCAAGCGAAACATTCAAACCGTGGAGAGAAAACCCAGTGAGAAAAAAAAATTGGCTTTTGCAAATATTGATATAACTAATAATTAATATATGGAATTTATAATGCACTAAAAAATTAATGATTCACTTTTAAATGGACAAATGTGTGATAGAAGAATGGCTCAGCCAGTAAAGTGTTTGCCAACTTTTGGGGACCTGAGTCTGGGATTCCAGCGTTTACATAAAAAGTCAGGCAGGTGTGGGAGTGTGCACCTGTAATTCCAGGACAAGAAAGAAAGTCACAGAAGAATCCCTAGGATAACTGATTCCCTCCATCCAGGAGAACTGAATCATAAGCTCCGGGTTCAATGAAACAATCTCTGAAAATAAAGTGGAGATCAATAGAGGAAGTCACCCACCCACCATAGGACTTCAGCCACCATATACAAAGCATATGTATGCACACCTCTGTACACAAATACAGAAGGGGGAGGGAGGGAGCGAATGGGAGGGAGGGAGGGGCGGACGGAGGGAGGGAGAGAGAAGATGGAAGTGTGAGAAAGATACAGTGAACTATTGCAGATTTTAACTTCTTGCTGTTAGCAGGCTGTAACCAGAAAGAAATGGGGAATAATCCTTATCCAAATAGGCAAATAATCTGAAAGGCATTTCTCAGAAAATATACAAATGCACAATTGTGTGAAAAGGAAAAAGTCAATATCACTGATAATTGATAAAATACAAATTAAAACCGTAAGGAGCTATCGTCCCCTCTGATATGTGAATTTGGTCTTTACCATCTAAATGGTTCATTTGCATCCATCTTTCCCAACCTTCCTTTTTAGAATTATTTTCTTCCCTCGTGTATATAATTCTCTATGGTTACAACTCACAGACATACATTTGTCATAATGTAGCTTAAAGCATACATCCTGATGTCAGCTCCAAGTTTAAATTCTATCTCTGTCTCAAGCTAATTTTAAGCCTGTGTCATTTAATCTCTAGTTCTCATTCAGAATTTAGTTGGTGGCCTCATCTTCTATAATTCAAATTTAGGAGGACATGTGGTCGTTTTGTGTGGTTTTCTTTCTTTCTTTACTTGCTTATAACCCATGCATCTCTCTTCCTGCTACCAGATTCTTGTCATACAGTAACAATAAGTTCCCATACTCCATTCCATCTTCTTGACCCAGGCTATTGTAAAAATACTGCTTGGTTCCTTTCCTAATCATTTCACCTGTTAAACTTGAGGAACCTGGCAATAGCTTGATGGCTTCTTGTGTCTTCCAACTCTCTCAAATGAGATTCAATTTCTGGAAGACAAAAAGTCACTAGATACCACCCTCCAGTAGTCAGCACCAGAACAGTCTAACTTCTAACTCCACTGGGATTCGACGGCCTCACTGCCACGAGTCTCCCTGGCCCTGCAGTGCTGTCATTCTTGCACCATTTTCGAGTTTTCTGGCTTTCAACAGCTCTTTCCTGCAGCAACACAGGCTTTACTTATCACTAACTATGAATGAGGGTCTGTCTTTCTCCACACCTTCTTCAACATTGTCTAATTTTTTTAACTAAATATTTTTACTAATTCTTTGAGAATTTCAGGCAATCATGTTCACTCTCACTTCCCTTTTAATCCCCCCATGTACCCCATCTCCCCTGACACTCTCGACATTTTGTCCTAGATTCCACTAGAAAGCTCTTAGATATAATAAACACGGTAAAGTTGGAAGAAACAAAATCAAAAATTTAAAAAGTAGTAACCACTATTTATACCAATAATAAGCTCTCAGAGAAATAAGTTAGAAAAATGCCATTCATAATAGTTCCAAAAAAGTAATATTAACCCTAACCAAAAACAAGTAAAAGAATTATACAAAGAAAAAAATGAAGTCATTGATCAAAGGAAATCAAAAAGTACTAGACAGTGAAAAACATTCTACGTTCCTGGGTTGGCAGAATTAATACCACAAAATGGCTTATGCTAACAGAATTGATCTACATATTTAATTCACTGTCCATATAAATTATGATGGAATATTTCTGAAATCTAGAAAAAAATCCTAGAATTCATGTGGAAACACAAAAGACAACTAAGAGCCAAAGCAACCCCAGAGAGTAAGAGCTCACAGTGGCAACCTCAAATTTCAGTACTGAGCTGTAGTCATAAAGATAGCCTAGACTGGTACAAAAACAGACAGACCAGTCAAATAGAAAACAGAGGTCCTGGAAATAAACTGACAAAGCTTTGAATGAATGAAGCACAACAAATAAAAATTCAGAGGGAGAAACTGGGGTTCAACCTGAAGATATGAAAAGCAAATCAGCTAGCCACTGGCTCTTACCTCAACCTCAGTTTGAAATGGCGAACCTGCCTCCAGGAATCCTCTGAATGACACTGTGTCTGAGAGTTGTCTCCTCCCATCTTATAAACCACTCTAGGGCTAGTATTAAAGGCATGGACCACTTGGATTAAAGGCATGCACTGCCCAGTTTCTATGGCTACAGGGATTAAAGGTGCATGTCATTGTGGATACTGGAATTAAAGGTGTGTGGCACCATTATCTGGTCTGCACTGCTGACCAGTGGGGATGTTTTATTCTCAGATCTTCAGGCAAGCTTTATTTATTAAATTCAATTGAATTAATTAATTAATACAATTGAAATGTCACTATATTAGCCTCCTAATGTTATTGTTTTTCCAATAAAATACATATTCTTTTTTCCTGCTGTTCACAAGTTAAGAGACGAACATCTAAATGCCTTATATTCCCTTAAAAATATAAAAAATGTGGCCTCATAAAAAGAACTTTATAGATACCACTTACCAAAGTTAAGTCAACATCAGATAAACAATTTAAATAGACCCCTAAGGAAATAGAAGCAGTCATTAAAAATCTCCCAACCAAAGAAAAGAAAAAGAAAAAGAAAAGCCAAGGGACAGACAGTTTTAGCACAGAATTCTACCAGATTTTCAAAAAAGAACTAATACCAACACTCTTCAAGTTATTTCACTAAATAGAAACAGAAGGAACATTGTCAAATTCATTTTATGAAGGACAGTCAGTCACTCTGATACCCAAACTATATAGAGACTCAACAAAGAAAGAAAACTACAGACCAATTTCCCTCATGAACATAGATAAGAAAATGCTCAATAAAATACTTACAAACTAAACACATCAAAAAGATCACCTACCATGGTCAGGTGGACTTCACCCCAGAGATTTAGAGATGCTTCTACATAAAAAAAAAATCAGTCAATATAATCCATCATAGAAACAAAATGAAAGGAAAAGATGACGTAATTATCTCATTAGGTGTTGAAAGAGTCTTTGACAAAATCAAATACCCATTCATGATAAAAGTGTTGGAGAGATCATGGATACAGGAGACATACCTAAACATAATAAAGAAAATATACAGGAAACGAAAAGTCCACATCAAATTAAATAGAGAAACTGAAATAATTCCAGTAAAACCAGGGACAAGGCTGTCCACTCTCTCTATATCTATTCAATATATACTAGAAGTTTTAGCTAGAGCAATAAGACAACTTAAAAAAATCAAGGAGATACAAATTAGAAAGGAAGAAGTCAAACTATCACTATTTTCAGATGTTATAATAATATACATAAGCGACACCAAAAATTCTACCTGGGAATTCCTACTGCTGATAAACACCTTCAGTGAAGTGACTAAACACAAAATAAACTCAGAAAATAAATAGCTCTTCTATCTACAAATGACAAATGGAATAAGAAAGGAATTAGGGAAACAGCACTGTTCACAATTAGCCACAAATAATATAAAATATCCTGCTGTAACTCTAACCAAGCAAGTTAAAGACCTCTATGACAAGAACTTCAAGTACTTAAAGGGCAAAAAGATATCAGAAGATATCAGAAGGTGGAAATATCTCTCATGCTCATGGATTGGTAGGATTAATTAAATTGGTAGGATTAATTAATGTTAAAATGAACATCAACAAAAACAATCTACAAATTCAATGCAGTCTCCATCAAAGTTTCAGCCTATTTCACTCCAGATCTTGAAAGAACAGTCTTCAACTCTATATGTGAAATGAGAAAAAAAGCAGGATAGCTAAAATCCTGTCGAACAAAATAACTACAGAGGTACCACTATCCCTGAATTCAAGCTGCACTACAGAGCAATAGTGATAAAAAATTATATGGCACTGGTATAAAAACAAACTGACCGGTCAATGGAATTGAATCAAAGAACCCAAATTAAGTTCATACACCTATTGACACTTACTTGATTTTTGACAAAGTCAAAACTGTACAATGGTCAAAAGAAAGCATCTTCACCAAATAGTACTGATCTAACTTGTTGTCAACATTTAGAAGAATGCAAATAGATCCATTTCTGTCACCCTGCACAAAACTGAAATTCAAGTAGATCAAAGACCTTAACATAAAATCAGATATGCTGAACCTTATACTTGGGCAGCAAAGGAGAGAGTGCCTGAACTGGCCTTAACCTATAGCCACACTGATGAATATTTTGCATATCACCATAGAACCTTCGTCTGGCGATGGATGGAGATAGAGACCGAGACCCAAATTGGAGCACCGCACTGAGCTCCCAAAGTCCAAATGAAGAGCAGAAAGAGGGAAAACATGAGCAAGGAAGTCAGGACCCCGAGGGGTGCGCCCACCCACAGAGACGGTGGGACGGATCTAATGGGAGCTCACCAAGGCCAGCTGGACTGGGACTGATGGAGCATGTGATCAAAACAGACTCTCTGAATGTGGTTGACAATGAGGGCTGAGAAGCCAAGGACAATTGCACTGGGTTTTGATTCTCCTGCATGGACTGGCTTTGTGGGAGCCTAGTCTGTTTGGATGCTCACCTTCCTAGACCTGGATGGAGTGGGAAGGACCTTGGACTTCCAACAGGGCAGGGAATCCTGACTGCTCTTAGGACTAGAGAGGGAGGGGGAGGGAGAGTGGGGAGAGTGGGGAGAGTGGGAGGGAAATGAGAGGAGGGGAGGAGGTGGAAATTCTTAATACATAAATAAATAAAAGAAAGTGGGGGAAAGCCTTGAACTTATTGACACAGGATACAGTTCCTGAACAGAACATTCATCACACAGGCACTAAGATGGACAATTAACAAATGGGACCTTGTGAAACTGAAAGGCTTCTGTAAGGCAAAGGACACTGTCAACAGGACAAAACTGCCTAGCCTAATTGTCATCAGAGAGGCTTCATCCAGCCACTGATGGAAACAGGCAGAGACCCACAACCAAAGACTAGGCCACGCTCAAGAAATCCTGAGGAAGAGAGAGGAAGGATTATAGAAGCCAGAGGGGTCAAAGACATCACAGGAAAACCCTCTGAATCAACTAACCTGGCCTCATAGAAGTTCACAGAGACTGAACAGACAACCAGGAGCCTTCATGGGACTGACCTAGACCCTCTACATATATGTGACTATTGTGTTGCTTGGTCTTCTGTGGGACTCCAAACAGTGGGAGTCTGAACCTGGTATATGAAATCATAAAGGGTAGTGTTCATGAACTTGAGTAGAAAGAACTATGAGAGAACATCAATAACACAGGAATGGCCAAATATCTTTTATCCAATTTGTTTTTCTTTTCATCCTCTCTAAAGGAAAATTCAGCCTAGCCCATATATTTAAAAAAAACACTTCTATTTATTTATTGTTGTATCTCAAAGTATCCCAAAATACAATAATATAAAACAGCAGTATTTACAGTTCCTCTTGATTCTTCAATTCAGGGAGCATTTGATAGAGGCAGCTTGGCTGTGTTGCTTTGAATATGGCAACTTGAAGACTCGGAGCCAGAATTTTTGAAAAACTCTCTTAGCTACATGGTGTTGTAATTAGCTCTCTTTTACTGTGATAAAACACAGATAAAAAGTAACTTCAGGAGAAAAGTGTTTATTTGATCTTAAGTTTATTACAACTTTATTCCAACATCATCAAGAGGAATCAGGGTAGGAGCTCAAGGGACAAACTTTGGGGCAAGATCTGAGGGCCAGAGAGGAATGCTGCCTACTGCATTGCTTTTCAGAGCATACTCAGCTGTCTTTCTTACACAACCCAGGACCACCTGCCTAAGAGCCACTGGGATTTGGTGCTATGAGAATGTAGGGTGAACAAACCAGGAGGAGCAAGCCAGTAAGAAGCACCCCTCCATGGCCTCTGCTTTAGCTCCTGCCTGTGGTTCCTGCCCTGAGTTCTCTGGATGATAAGATGAAATAAAGCCTTCCTCCCAAAGTTCCTTTTGGTCATGGTGTTTTATTACAGCAACAGAACCCCTAAGGCAGATGAGAAAACATGCTCTAGGCAATTAACTTCCTTTACCACTTTGTGCGTGTTTAAACAGGACCATTAATGAGTCACAGTGCTGGTGGTGATGTTACAAGTAGTTGACAATGCCAATATTCAACCTGTACACAACAATGATTTACTCTGAACATTGACAGTCTTGTAATAAATGCCTTGTACATGTCCTTTTTGAGTCCCAATAATCATTTTTAAGAGTATGCCAAAAGTGTATGACATTCCTAAGATATAATATTTAGAACTTGAGGTATTTTAAGTTTTTTTAGATGCTAGGTGTTTTTGAACCTTAGAAGAGGTAGCAAAAATCAGTCCCCAGATCCAGTTTGGCAGTGACAGTTCACAAAACTCAAATTAGGTACTGAACTCTCAGTAGAGATTTCTTTTCTTTTCCATTCTGAGTCTAAAAACACTTGCGTTCTGCTTTAAAGTGTTCTGATCAATGCTGGCTGTATGTATAAGGCATATATATATATATATATATATATATATATATATGTTTTGAAACCTTATAGCATACTCTTGTTTTTCTCTAGCTGAATTAACTCATAGCTTTAATTCAAACTCTGCCAACTTGAGCACCTGCCAGGGATTGCCAACTCCCTGAAAATCTAGGTGCTAATGATTTAACAAGCAAAACTTTTCATCTGTAACCTTGACCTTTTCTTTTTGTCCAAAAGAAAAAATCCCTTTGAAGGATGTTTCAAGGCTAAGCTTTTTGGGTAAAGAACATTTTCAGCCTCCAGCATCAGAAAGACAATTTTACACTCACTCCAGCTAATGAACTGAAATAATTCTTAATAAATGTAGCTCTTATTTAATAGCATCTTTTTTTCAAGATCTTACATTTATTTGTGTGTATATGTGTGTTCACATGTATGTTCCACAGTGCACATGTGAGTGATAGAGGACAAATTACTAAGGTCAGTTCCCTTAACTGTGCTCAAACCTGAGGATTGAATTCAGATTGTCTGGCTTGGCATCAAGTGCCTTTAGTAGAAGCTTTTCTTGAAAAACAAATTATTTCTAATCTCACAGATCTTTCATCATTTCCAAATTTTGTTGAATTAAAAAATCACCTTGCTTTTATAAACACACTTTGCCATCTGTCATTTACCAACTAAAGTAGCCATTTGCATTAGGTACTTTTCGATTGTTGTGATAAAACACTATCACCAAAGCAACTTATAGATGAAATAATTTATTGGGACATATGGTTCTAAAGGGTTCGAGTCCATAATTGGTAGCAGGAACCAGAAGATGAACAGCAAGAATAGAGAAAGCAAGCTAGAATCAAGCTGTTTACTCTCCATGCCTCCTCCAGTGATATTCTTCCTCCAAGGCCTCAGTTCCTGCACCTCCCCTCACAGAGCCACCAACTAGGGAACAAATATTCAAATGCTTGAGACTATGGGGAATATCTCATTCAATTCACCACATGCTTGCCCTGTGTTTTACGTCTACGTGATCAATGTTTCAGCTTGCCAAGAGTAACAATTTCACTCAAGATGTCAATAAGCTCTCACAAGATGTGCAGAACCTTGTATCATATTCCATATACCTACCATATGCCTTACAAAGCTAAGTGCAGTTGATTTATATATAGTGAACATAAAAAAAATCATAGGTCTAGAAAAAAATGTATGACAATATAGATATTTACTACAGAATTTTTTAAAATTTTAGCTTATTGTATGTGCTTATAGGTAAGTGCATGTTGTGTATATATGTGCATTTATGTGGGTGTGAAAGAACATGTGAATGTATGCATGCAGAGGACAGAGGTTGACATCAGGTGTCTTTCTCAATCGTTCTTGTCCAGACATTTATTTTATTTTACTTTATTTGTGTGTGTATTTACATATGTGTTCAAGTATTCTTATAGACCAGGAGGGGATGTCAGATTGATTTTAGAAACCCTGAAACTGGCAATACAGGCAGCTGTGAGCTGCCTGCCATAGGTTCTTTGTCAAATTCTGGTTCTCTAAGAACATCAGAGTCCTCTTTCTAGCCCCTCCACCTTCTTTTTGAACTTGACATTCACTGACTAATCTAGGCTGGCCAGCAAGTCTAAGGAATCCCTGTGTCTCTACCTCCCAAGCACTGGGATTGTGGGCACACTGCTCCAAGCTGCTAGTTACACTGGTGTCAGGGATCTGAAGCAGTCCTCACACTTCCACAGCAAAAGCTTCACTTACTGAGCCATCTCCTAAGCCCTGGACGAGAAATCATCACAGAGGAGAAAACAGATATCTTTGCATTTTACAAAGTCCTCAGTCAAACAACACACAACTTTCACAAACTGCTCTCCTCTCTCTAAGTCCCCTGCAGCTCCAACAGTCTCTACTTGATTTCTCTATTTTACAAGTAATAGTCAGGAAGTATGGAAACTCCAAATATCCAATTTGCAAACATATTTACTGACTTCGCTCCCTTGAACATATCCAAAGTATAATGGGATCAAATGTAAAATAATGGTGTATTTAAACATTTGCTCATTTCCCCACACAATGGGCATTACACTGAGGCAGAGATGGATCTGTGGTGTAGGAGAATTGTCTGTAATCTGTCAATCATGTTTTTAAAAAATGCTGATTGGCCAGGCAGGAAGTATAGGTGGGAAAACCAGACAGGAAGTAGAGGTGATGCAATGAGAACAGGAGAATTCTGGGAAGCAGGAAGTTCCCTCCACCAATCTTGCCCAGATCACTGAAGAAGCAACATGTGAGCTGACAGCTGATAAAGGTACCAAGTCATATGGCTAATATAGATCAGAATAATGGGTTAATATAAACTACATGAGTTAACAAGAAGCCTGAGCTAATGGGTCAATCAGTCTTATAATCTTATGGTGTCCTCTGTATGATTTTCTTTGGGGCTTGCCAGCTTGTTGGGGTACCGGGCAGGACAGAAACCCCAACAAGCAGGCCCCTTCATGTTACAGATCTGAAACCCAGCATATTCACAGATACAGGCTTATGACAAGCTCAAAGTTCATGTTGACACTGAATGTCCCCCTGTCTTCAGCTTTTGTCAGTGTAAAACTAGTATGCATTCTGTGTGGAAATGGCAAGAGTTACATGCTGGTTGCATCAATCAATGACAGAGACTACTCACAGTGAGCAGTATCAACTGGAAAACTTGGGTTAGAGAGGATTAAAACTTTTACTGACCAGGTAGTAATTCTTAAAAACTAATAGGATCTTATTTTAGAAATGAAAAAAGGAAGGAAGGAAGAAAGGGAGGGAAGGAGGGAGGGAAGGAGGGAGGGAAGAAGGAATGGAAAGAAAGAGAGAGAATGAAAGGAGGGAAGAAAGAAAGTAATGAAGGAAGAGAGAGAGAGAGAGAGAGAGAGAGAGAGAGAGAGAGAGAGAGAGAGAGAAATACAGGCAGTTGCTTTATTAGTTGTTAATGGTTGTTGTCAGGTACATGACTATTGACTGAAGATGAATCAGACTCTCCATAAAAAGCATTTGGGTTCTGGGCATGAACGAAAGAGAAAAGGACCTATAACTGCTCATAAGCTCACCAAAGATAGTCTGCTAATTAAATATCAGAGTGTTTACCTCCAACAGCCATTATGGGAAACTAATGAACTTGTTCAAAGGATGCAAGCGAGTTATCACCCGCTTTGTCAGTCAATAGAGCTGTAAAGAAGCAATTTCCATCCCTGTAGGGACCCACAGGTTCATTCAGAAGCCACCAGGTTTTAATTAGCTTCAAAGCAGCCATACTGAGTGGTAAAGTTTAGCCATCCACCTTTTTGTTGCATGAAAATCATTTTTAAATATAAAACACAGGATGAAGTTGTGCATGCCTCTGTGTATCATTCATTTTATTTAGAACAGGAAGAAAAATTAAATATTAGAAAGAAAACAATGGTCTGTGTTGAAATTGCTATAATACACTCAGAAAAGAACAGGAGCAACTGGCTGAAAAAAAGAGATTTAATTAAAATGTGATTGTTTGATATGCATCACTTTTAGAAAGCTTTGAAGTATGGCAGAGTAATAAAAATCCAGCGTTTTCTCTCTGCCTTGTCTACACAGCCTGTGACACATGTAACTCTGGAATGTATAATGGTTTCTATAAAGATGAGTTCAATTTTAGAATATTAAATTTTGTTTATGGTAAGCATTTAACATGGTATGAATAGCTGTGTCTAAATACTTAATTGCATTTGTGTGTGTGTGTGTGTGATAAGTGTGTGTGCACATAGGTATATGCACTTGAATGCAAGTGTCCAAAATGGTTCTTCCTGGACCAGGCATTCCAGAGATTGAAGGTTGCCTGACATGGATGTTTGGAACCAAATTGGGTCCTGTGAGAGAGGTGTTCACAATGCCTATAACTTCAGCTTAGGGAACAAAACAGATAAGTAGTGTGTAAAGCCATCAGAAGATAGATGAAGGGCCATGAAATGCCATTCTCTATATTCAGTACCATCACTTCAATCATTAATTTGTAACGGTAGTTGCCTGAACTGTGTCCTACCAAGTCAAAGCAGAAAGAATTTGCCTTACCTCTGAACAAGTGGCTACTGATAGATTGGGAGAGGGAAAATCACTGTCTTTAGTTGTATGCCTACTGCTGAGCCAACCAGCCTCCAATACACAGCTCCAATCCTGTGGAAAAACAGATGGTCCTAGTTAATCTCAGTAGGTCACAAGACAAAAAGAACAGACCAGAACATGTGAGAGAGTTGTAGGCAGGAAAAGGGTAAAAAGGAAAGGCAATGAAGTGACAAGTGTGATCACTATGCATGGCATACATGTGCAAAGTTGTATAAAGACAAATTTAATTAATAAAAAGATAAAGATAGTTCTGAAACCTATAAGTACTATCATTTTTAGAGCTTGAATTAAGTAATAATAAAACTACTGGGGGTAAGACTAAACTTTTCCATCTTCCTTCCTTACTTTTTTCCTTCCTCTCTTCCCTTTCCATCCTTCTTTCCTTCTTTCCTTCCATCCATCCCTTCTTCTCTTCTTCCTTCCTTCTTTCCATCATAAAAGTTTTACAGACATTAAGCAGTATTTCCTCACTGTCCTCTCCCCTCAGTTCCAGCTAACCACCATTGAATCTGACCTTTCTAGGAATCATATCTTAGTTTGGGAAACTGTTATAAGGAGGATACATGTTGGTTTGCAGCTGCTCATCCCCTAAATAATCACACAGAAACTGTATTAATTAAATCACTGTTTGACCCATTAGCTCTAGATTCTTATTTGCTAACTCTTGCATCTTAATTTAACCCATCTCCATTAATCTGTGTATCACCACGAGGTCGTGGCCTACCAGCAAAGTTTCAGCATGTCTGTCTCCAGCAGTAACTCTGTGGCTTCTCCCTGACTCGGCCTCCTTTCTCCCAGCATTCAGTTTAGTTTTCCCTGCCTACTTAAATTCTGCCCTGTCAACAGGCCAAGACAGTTTCTATATTCACCAATGGTCTTCACAGCATACAGAGGGGAATCCCATATCACCTCCCCTTTTCTGTTTAAATAAAAAAGAAGGTGTTATCTTTAACATAGTAAAATTACATATAACAAAACAGGTATCAAGCAAAAATTATAGTTACAATATTTATATCTACTTTATGTTTTATCATAATTAAGGAAAACTTCAAATCTTTCAGATATCTTCAGAATATGGTATTTAAAATGTTTAAATTATTAACTTAAGACTTTTCATGACAAGGAGACACGTCTGCTCCTGACAGCACTAATTACTTCAAGAGGAAGATGGACATTGAAGAGGCTTCTTAAGGAGTTTGCTAGCCATTTGGGCAAGAAACTGCTCTTGCCTGGACTGTTCCATGATGTCCAGGTCTTGCCAAGACATGCAGGACCTGCAGAGAAATGACTTATGAACTTAGCTAAAGGTGAGACCATCCTTCAGGGTTCCTGCTTCATGAAAGAGTCTGCTGGACATTCTGCAGGACACAGAAAAAAGTGACTGACAAACTGCCAATATAAGCAGAACTGTCATTGAAATGTCCTGTGTCCTGGACTGACAAACTGCCAATATAGGTAGAACTGTCTTTGAAATGTCCTGCTTCCTGGAAGTCTGCTGGATAGTATAGACCTGTAGGCTGAAGATGGATGCCCCAATGGTACAAAAGAACTTTGGGTGACTGTCTAGGCAGCAAGATATCTCTGTCAATTCTAGAGTTTTGGAAGTTGCTTTCAATGTATTTCCTGTTTACTTAGATAATCCTTCTCAAGTCTTTGATGGAGTTGAAGAATGCCTATCTAACTGAAAGATATTTTTATATATCTAGAAAATCTAACTAACATGACTTTAAGCTTGACTATTATAGATGACTCTATTAACCTATGTTTCTTAATTATACATATAACCAAACTGGCATAAAATTTGTATCAATAAACAAGAACCATACCAATGCAAATATCTATAGCAGGAAACTAGAAGGAAATGCCATAAAAATGTATCTTATGGACAACAGAGATTTATTTATCATGGTTCTGGATGCTGGGATGTCTAAGACCAAACTTCTTGACATATTTGAAGTCTGTGGAGACTTTGTCGCCTGAAACAGAAACACTGCTGTCTATTTGTGTCCTCAGGGATGGTAAAGAGATCAAAGAAGTATGGTAAGAACAGGAATCCTATTCATAATGGAAGAGTAATCATCCAAAGGGCAACCCTTCCTAATACCATTAATTGACCTGGACTTTATATGATTTGAGGTAAAGAACACAGGTATATTATACAGTATTTATCCCTTAAGTCTGGTTTCAAATCCCTTAGTATGTTTTCAAATCTTATCCATGACATATCATGCAATCGATTCCTATTTATTTCAAAGGTTGAATAATATTAATATACTATATTAATAATGATATATAACAATAAATATTATAATATTAAAATAATATAATAATATAATATAAAATAATATATACAATAATATATAATGTTAATAATAATAGATGATAACAATAATACATACTGCATGTATATACCATATATTGTTTACCCATTTGCCAATGGATGTTTGTGTTGTTACCACAGTATAGCTAATAAAACTGAGGCTTCTAAGAACACCAGTGTACAAGCATCTGTTTGAGCTCATGATTTTATTAGCATACAAAGCTAGAACAAAATTTCTGGTTGTAAAGTCATTTAATTTTTTATTTTATTTTTTATTGATTTTAGTGAGCTATACATTTTTATCTGCTCCCCTGCCTACCTCTCCCCTCCCCTCAACCCTCTCCCATGGTCCCCATGCTTTCAATTTACTCAGGAGAGCTTGTTTTTTACTACTTACCATGTAGACTATGTATGTCCCTCTTAGTGTCCTCATTGTTGTCTAGGTTCTCTGGGATCGTGATTTATAGGCTGGTTTTCTTTGCTTTATGTTGAAACACCACTCATGAGTGAGTAAATATGACAATTGTTTTTCTGGATCTGGGTTACTACACTCAATATGATGTTTTCTATATCCATCCATTTGCCTGCAGATTTCAAGATGTCATTATTTTTCTATGCTCTGTGCTACTCCATTGTGTAAATGCACCACATTTTCCTTATCCGTTCTTCAGTTGAGGGGCATATAGGTTGTTTCCAGGTTCTAGCTATGACAAACAATGCTGCTATGAACATACTTGAGCACATGTCCTTGTGGTACAATTGACCATAATTTGGATATATACCCAAAAGTGGTATTGCTGGGTATTGAGGAAAGTTGTTTCCTAATTTTATGAGAAATCATCATACTGACATCCAACAGGGCTGTACCAGTTTGCACTCCCACCAGCAATGCAGAAGTGTCCCCTTTACCCCACAACCTCTCCAGCATAAGTTGTGATCAGTATTTTTTATCTTGGCCATTCTGACAGGTAAATAATGGAATCTCAGAGTTGTTTTGATTTGCATTTCTCTGATGGCTAAGAATGTTGATCATTTCCTTAAGTGTCTTTTAACCATTCCTCTGTTGAGAGTTCTCTGTTTAGGTATGTACTCCATTTTTTATTGGTTTATTTGTTCTTTTGATGAAAAATTTCTTGAGTTACTTGTATGTTTTGGAGATCAGATATAGGGTTGGTGAAGATCTTTTCCCATTCTATAGGTTGCCGTTTTATCTTATTGACCATGACCTTTGCTTTACAGAAGCTTTTTAGTTTCAGAAGGCCCCATTCATTAATTGTTTCTCTCAGTGTCTGTGATACTGGGGTTATATTTAGGAAGTGGTCTCCTGTGCCAATGCATTCAAGTGTACTTTCCACTTTCTCTTCTATAAGGTTCTATTATTGAGATCTTTGGTCCATTTGGACTTGAGCTTTGTGCATGGTGGTAGATATGGATCTATTTTCATTCTTCTACATGTTGATATCCAGTTATGTCAGCACCATTTGTTAAATGTGCTTTCTTTTCTCCATTTTATATTTTTTGCTTCTTTGTCAAAAATCAGGTGTTCGTGGGTCTGAAGATTAGTATCCAGATTTTCGATTCAATTCCATTGGTCTTCTTTTCTGTTTTTATGCCAATACCAGGCTGTTTTCAGTATTATAGATACCTCTGTAGAAGAGTTTAAAGTCAGGGATTGTGATGCCTCTAGAAGTTTTTTTTTATTGTACACCATTGTTTTGGCTATCCTATATTTGTTTTTGGCTTTTTCGTATGAAGTTGAATATTGAATATTGGTCTGTGAAGAATTTTGCTGGGATTTTGATGGGCATTGCATTGAATCTGTAGATTGCTTTTGGTAAGATTGCTGTTTTTACTTCGTTAAGTCTACCTACCCAAGAGCATGGAAAATCTTTCCACTTTCTGGTGTCTTCTTCAATTTCTTTCTTCAAAGATTTAAAGTTCATACAAGTCTTCCACTTGTTTGATTAGAGTTACTCCAAGATATTTTATGCTATTTGTGGCTATTGTGAAGTATGATGTTTCTCTGATTTCTTTCTCAGCCAGGTTATTTTATTTTTAAGACATAACTTTTTCCATGATGACTCTACTATTATTTATGCATAACAACAATGACCGGTGTTTTAATTTCTCCACATCCTCACCAGGTCTTGCAATATTTTCTTTGTTGTTGTTGTTGTTGTTTGTTTGTTTGTTTTTAGAGACAGGGCTTCTATGTAGGCCTGGGGCCTGTCCTGGAACTAACTCTGTAGATCAAGCTGGCCTCAAACTCACAAAGATCTGCCTGCCTGCCTCTGCCTCCTAAGTGCTGGGACTGAAGGTATGCACCACCACTGCAATATCTGCAATATTTTCTTTAATATAAATAATAGTCTAAATTGTTGTTAAGAAATTTCTGTTTTAGATTTGAATTCTCCTAATGTTAGCAATATTTGTCATCTCCCAATACATTTCTCATCTGTCTTCCTGTTTCACTGTTTGTCCATCTGTACATTTCCTCTGGTGAAAAGTCTATTCAAGTTCCCTACCTGTGTTTAATAAGTGTTTTCATTGCGATTGAATTAAAAGAATACTTTGCTCTTATAAGATATGTTATTTGTAAATCAGCTATTCTAGGAGTTTCATTACAATGACAGGTGTTTTTTGTTGTTTTTCATGTATCTTTCTCTTTTTGCCTTTCTTTTCCTGTTTTTATGTTGTTTACTTGTTTGTTCATTGTTGTTGTGTCAAAATAACTGTGTCCTATAACGGGTGATATTTTCTAATGAATTCAACTTCATTGGGCTTATCGAGTGAGCCAGAGAAGTTAATGGTTTATGGATGAATGAGCTGTCAGTGAGGATACTCACTACAACATAGAATTAAAATGTATTGATTTCTTTAGGAGAAAGAACTAATACTTGGTAAAATATGACAAATACAAGCAACTAAAGTAATGATATTTAGATTTTAGTATCATGTGGAAGTAAAATATCAATAATACTTCTCATTTATTATATAATGACCTCCAATACTTTCACCTTTCACTAGCAAAAGTTCATAACCATAACTTGTAGCTCAATCTACAGCAACATCATTTTTGCAGAGCATGGGGTATTTACTCTGTTCAGCTGAATTTCAAATACTTTTCAATATAAAAACCCTGGAGTAATGACTTAGAAAAGAAGCTTAGAACTCATTGTAACTGACGAGCGATTAGCTCCCTTCCTCAACATTCTGTGCCAATCTACAATGGCTCAACACCTGTAGTTTGTCCTTAGGCATTCATATAATTAATCATGAATCATAGTCCAAAGACAATGACTATGCAACCCACTAGAAGAGTCATAGAAAACACATAATAAATCACTTCGCTTGGCTTTCTCCTTAGCAATGAGAAAAACAGAAAATTACAGACATAAAATATCCTATCTTGTCTCTGGACTATAACATTAACCTTTACTGAGCTAAGTCTACATGCTTAACTAAGTTGAGCAGAAGGTAGTCAATAAAAACCTAAGAATGAGACAGCAATAAGTAGGAATCCTGGTTCTGCTGTGGAGAGCATTGTGAGCTTCACATTGTTAAGGTAACAATGAGAAAATCCTTATAAACATGGGAAGACTGATTTAGATCATTTTGTAACTTCACCCACATGCCAAATTCACATAATTTATTATGGGTCCTCCACTGTTATGTGGTGATAAAAATCCATGATCAACTCTAGCTTTACATATGAACCTTTAAGAATCTTACTGGGAAAAGGAAAATCAAATCCTTTTTCTATATCTCCATCAAAAGTCCCAGAATGAATCCAATATGCATGGATTGAGTCATGAGGTCAAGATTAGACTACATGACTTCCCTGGATTCATGAAGACAATCCAAAGTCTCAAAATTGAAAAGGACTGAGGAAGAGGAGGAGTTGGTTCTATATAGTATCATAAATCTTCAATCGAACCCAAATTGGTAACTTTATAATACACAACAACACATTGTTATCTTGAAGAAGTTTCTAAAGTTGTCTGTGTCTCAGATTCTCAATTGCAAAGTAGGTATAATATCTCTGCTTCATAAAGCTTCTATAAAAATTTAATTAAATTATAAAAATATATATGAAACAAGCTTGGGCACATGGCAGGTACTGAGCACATGTTGATAACTTGACTTTTATCCCAGTCATGGTGAATATTAGGATGTTTACTTATACTTCACAACAGCTACAATATCTCCATTCTTTCAGGTGCAGAGCTACACATTTTTTTTCTATATTTCATAGGTCTTTACTCATTTATCATCTTGGTTCCATCAACCACCCATCTCACTTGAAATGCAGTATCTGGCTCATTACATGGTATCTTACCAATAATATATATAGTATGATTGACTGACATCTCTTTTGATGTGAAAACTCCTTAACTAGTGTTATGTGAGCTTTATAAAAGAAGCTGGCAGTTCAGAGGTAGTTGAACTAGCCATTACTCCAGGACTGAAGTAAACTCCTTGTCAATGTGCATTTATTCCAATCTGTGCTCAGTAAATCAACCTTTGGAGTGAGATATTTAGCTGATTCCATGCTGGCCTATCAGAATTTGGCCATTGTTTGTCAGCATCTTTTCAGGTACAGATAAGTTTTAATGAATATGCAAATTTGATCTATATTCCTTACTGCCTTTGTTTTCAATAAGATGAAAACAAGGATGTGGGAGAAAATGAGTTCTTCAGCAAAACATACTCTGCAAAAAGAGTGCAATCTAGTTCAGTTGGGAAAGTAATTGCCTAAGGACCAGAATTCAGCTCCCAGAGTCCTGACTAAACAGTATCAAAGAAGTCTTCTCTGATGGCACATGCTTCTAATCTTAGTGCTTGAGAAGTGTGTTGCAGAATATTAGTTAAAGATGTGTTACAATTGTTTATGCTATGGAACATTTGTTTAATGATGCAATGATGTGTTGCATTCTTTTATGTCGCATGTGTTTAACTCTGTGAAGCTGCATTATTTTTCCTAAGGCACTTTATTGGTCCAATAAAAAGCTAGATGATCAATAGCTATGCAGAAGAAAGGAAAGGCAGGGATGCCAGGCAGAGAGAAGTCATATAGAATAGAGAAAGTTATATAGAACAGAGGCAAAGCATAGAATAATTTAAGAAAAGCTGGCTAGATACAAGCCAAGATAAGACTGGACATTCATAAGAAAGAATAAGTCTCCGTGGGAGCTGGGTGGCAGGTCCCCCCAAAGAGCAAAGAATAAAACAATAACAACAACAACAACTATAGAGGTGGAAACATGAAGATCCCTGGGGTCTCACTGGCCAATCAAACTAGACTACTAGTTCTAGGCTGATATGAAACCCTGTCTCAAAGAAAATAGTAGACAGTCCTAAGGAACGATGCTCACTGTTGGCTTCTTCATTCACACACACACACACACACACACACACACACACGCGCGAGAAATAGAGAAAACCAAAGGTAAATAGGCAAAAATCTCATCAACAGCATTCTAGACTCATCTCAATTGAACTTGTATACTATCTCCAACCCAGATGTGCACACCTTACGTGGAAAAGATTGTGGTAATTAAGCATAGAAAAATTCCCTATTTTCCACAAACACAAAATTCTGCTAATTTTGTCACTCAGGTCTCCATCACTTTCTCATACTATCTTCATAGTGAGAGCCCTTGGTGGGACTTCATTTTGAATATCAAAGCACTGAACACATAGCCCGTAGAAACAAACACATCCAAGCAACTAGATGTCAGGAAACAAAAGCTTGATTGCAAAACTATATTGAGTAGTTTTCAGAAAGAATCAATAAAAACCAAATTTAGACAAGGCTGAAGAGCAAACTAAAAACATTCTGAGTTGTAAGAGGCAGTAGTGGATTGTATTCCTAGTGGCCCCACTGTCCTAGGGTATAAACCCACCCTACCAAGAGAGTCTCCCATACAGGCAAATGCCTAGTGGAACTTAGTTACCAACACTCAGTATGTGAATGCATGTGTCATGCTCTAGAGACTTTGAGAACACTAAGAAGAGCAGGACACAATGTCTTAGTCCCTACCACTGCGTAGGTAAGTGGGGTGGGAATCCCAAGAACAATATGACATGATTATGTCTGAAGTTGCAGAGACTGACATAACCAGTACCAACAGTGATTATCTCAGCTATCAATATCCATGGAAATCAAGGACTATATTGATTTTCCACCATTTATCCATAACTCATAACTTTGGAATTTCTTATAATGAGTATGATTGGTTTAAAACGTAAAAGCAGTCATAAAATTAAATACATAATTTACAAAGATGAGATTCTTACTTCATTATTCCACTAAGCAGAATTGTTGTCTAGCACATTCTTCCCAGTATAAAACCAACAACCCTTTAAAGCAAAGATGGGAACAAAGTAGGAGAAGGATTAGGAGAAGGAAGTGGGGAAACAAAGGAGAAGATAGGGGTGACACTGTAAGTACAGTAAACCTGCCTGCTGCCATGTGTAGTAACATACAACTGTCAGCTATTCCAACAGGCACAGAAGCTGTGATTAGAACAATACATGACAGCAAGAGAGCTGCACTAACAGAGTCATGCTGGAGACTGCCCATGATGAAGACTACAAGGATCAGAGAAATAATTACAAAGAGTAATTTCAATTCCTCTGAATCCACCATCCCCAAAATTGGTTCTAAATTCTATTCAGAGCAGCAAACTGTAACAGCCCAGATAAACACATTTCAGAAGGAAATAAACAGAAAGTCCTACACCACTGAACATATTCCCAGTGCAGCCACATTGTGGAGTTTTTAACACTTGAACTTTAGAGCAAGAGAGATTAGGTTTATTTTGCTTCTACAGTTTATACTGAGAGAGTGTGACAACAATAAAATCTCCCTAGATGAACCCTTGCTTAATTAGCAAATACTTTGGGTCTGTTTGCCAGGACATCATTCCAGAACCAAAGGTCACAGCATGTGAGCAGGCAGCAAAGGTCTGGGTTTGCAACTAATGTGCAGCCAAACAGGCCCCAGAGGATTTTATCAGAGTATAAAGAAGTCCTGTTGAAGCATGTTTCTCTTCACCAACTCAAAATTTGCCTGACCCAAAAGAAAAAGAAAAAGAAAAAGAAAAAGAAAAGAAAGGGGGATGACACAGGGGGAGACAAAACCTAAAATCAGTATGCGATGAAAGTAACTGTTTATATACAACTGCAGGGAGAACTGAGCAGAATCAGAGACACCCAGACATGGCATATTTGGCCATCCTAGATGCAAACACATGGAGAGCAAATGGAGGAAGAAGGATGTTGGCCCTAATGCCGGGAAGTAGAGAATCTTAATAAGGATGATGCATTTCTCCCTCCTACATTTGATCTCAGGTGAAGTATAACCACAAACATTTCAAAACAAAGACACCAGGCATCTAAGAATATTTATTACTCTCTACAACCTCTAAATTAGCTTGTGAGACTTAGTAGAACCTTGGGAAGAATGAGAGAAAATTTATATGCTCATCAGAGTTCTGAGGTTCATTATTATCAGAGACCTTGAAAAACACAGTATTATTGAAGCAGCAGTAAGGTTTGGACTTTACTGTTAGAGTCCATGTGGCTCCAACACAGATATCTATTTTCCCTAACTGGACTGGTACAGAGGCAGAAGGAATAACCAGACACAGCTTACACCATTATTACGGAACAGGGCATCTTCCTCCTGAAGATCTCTCTGTGTTTATTCTCCAAACAGCTTATATACCAGCACATAAATTGAGCGGCGGGGGGGCGGGGGGGGAATACACCAGCATTCTGTCACCTAGGCAACCAGGTGAACAGCCCTTTGTCAAGTCCACATCTACCTATTTGCTAGCTGTCAAGTAGGCTTGAATTAGCATCTCTATAAGGTATCCTTCAAATTACAAAGAAAAGGAGCAGCAAACATCCTGACCTTTGTCTGGCAGAGATAGCCTGTCTGCAGGGCTACATGATCACTTCAGATTGGCCCAATGGCTTTAGAGCCTGGCTGCTTGCTACACCATAAAAAAATACGGGCCTACACCTTACACAACAGGTAGACTTGGCAGACACTACAGAAATAGGAGCAGATCGATTTTAGAACACAGGAAATTCTGCATGTAGTGGAAAGTCTGATGACAGTGAGCCCATTTTGGACTTTAAGGTATGAAGTCTGGAATCAAAACACTGCTCTGAGGAAGTAAATTTGGCAGCAGGCTTATGGTCAATGAAGTAGAGACTCAGATGTGAGGTGGTCCTTTAAGAAGCAGTTTAACCCTATGAGAAAAGTTTGAATACCATAGCAAGAATATGGAATATGGGAAATATGAAACAATCAGAAAGATCTGTTACATAGTACATCTGCCAGATATTTCAAAAGCTTGGGAAAGAAATGAGAAGCCTGGATTCTTTGAAACTCACACAGAAAATGAAAATGCCTAGAGAAAATGCGGGAAGGTAGGAGAACTGAGGGAAGATTCTAGAGAAGCTAAGATCCTCTAATGTCCTAAACAAGTGAATAATTAAAAATGCTGTAATTATTGAACTGAAAAGGAGGCAATGTATCAAGAATCAAGAAGCCCGTGATGGTTCAAAGACAAAGGAGGAGATTTTTAAAAAATAATGATGGTGGTTGTGGTTGTGGTGGTGGTGGTGGTGGTGGAAAAGAATGCTGCTGAACATGGTACACAATGCTGCACAAAGTTCTTGTCAGAACTTTGGGAGGAGGCTGGGACACAGGACCCAAGAAAATCTCCATCCAGCTAGTCTTCAGTTCTGAGATCGCCACAGTGTTGATGTACAAAGTCCTGTATGAAGAAGGGCAATACATTGAAAACAGTCAGGATTTCAGAACCCCAGATGCAACCAAACCCAGAAACTCTAAAATTCTGGCCGCAGATACTGGCATGAATAGCTAAGCAGAGATCAGGGGAAATGTTGATAGGGAAGAAATGGAACTTGTAAAATTCCTGTTCCAGCAGGAGGGTTCAACAGGTAACCACAACAGGTAATGATGTTGTCATTGCGGAACATGTTTGGTCCTAAACAGATGGCACATCTGAACAGATGATTGGAAAATCCAGAGACTGAGAATTCTGGTTAAAGTTAGATCAGAGGTAAAAGAGCCTTAGTAATATGCATGAGTGACAGTTTGACCATGTTTGGAGTGAAGGAAAAGAGAACAAACTGATGTTAAAGCCAAAGAAATGTTTAATACAATATCTTTATATGTATCTTATTTATTTTTATGTTTGTTTAGGATAGGAATGTCAAATTGCCTGTTGAATATTAAGTTAACCATTTACTCCCCAATACCAGGAGTTGAATTTAGTGTCAGGCATATGTCAGGCAAGTATTCTACCACTAAACTATATCCCCAGGCCCAAATTATCTACGTGTAAAGAAATATAAATGAGATGCAGAAAAACAAGTATCTCTTTTCTTTCATATGTAAAATTTAGAGCAAAATCCCCCCAAAAAACACAAAAGTAAATGATTGTTAGAGAAGAAAAGGAGACTGACAGTAGGAGAGGGTAATGGAGAAATTGGTGTAACATAAAATATATCATATGTATGAATGAAAAAATACTGCAATAAACACATTATATATAATTAATGTGCACTAATGAAAAAGAAAAACAATCTAAATAAAAATCTATCATATATGCAAACTAAGAAGAAACTACTTAATAAACCAAAATGTACAAAAGGTTAAAATGAATACCAGTCACCAAACATAAAAGGTTAAAAAGCAAATAGAAAATGGTTAAGAAATACAACTGAAACGTCCTTGGCAGGGGAGAGATACACAGTGAATATAAACATGTTGAAGGTGAGAGAAGAGAAGTTCACACAGTCATCGTCAGGCAGCCTTATTCTTTACAATGGAATCTGATTTTATATCTTCTGCTAAGATTAGTAAGTCAGAGGGGCAGACCTGCCAGCTTAAAGTGAATGCTAAGTATGGGGAACGGTGTGTGAGGAAATTGAAGCGATATGAAATGAATACAGCGAAGAGCCTGAGGTGAGGGAAGTAGGGTTATTCTGAGGAGATTCAGACAGAAGCACAACACATCTTTCCTCTGCAGCATTTGGCAACTCAGGAATACAGAATTAGATGATGCTCATGTCTCAACATATAATGACACAGTTTCATTTTGTTTTTTCCTCAAAGGCCCAAGTACACACTATTGAGAGATCATAGAACCACTAATAAGTGAAGTTCAGAAAAGTAAAATAAGTAAATAAAGTATATATAAGTTCAGAAAGACTTAAGTCATTGGGAGGTATGTTTTGGTCTCTTATTCCTTCTGTGTTTTGTCTCCAGAGGTAAGCAGGTTTGTTTCACTGCACATACCCTTTGCTGCTATCCAGAAACCCTATCAGTGACTAAACACCCTGATTCTATCTCATCATGAACTAGAATCTCCCAGTCCATGATGCAAACAAACCTCTTTTCTATGTACATTAGCTATCTCTGGTCTGGTATAGCAGTGTTCCCTTTGGATGTTGAATTTTTATGGCTACACATTTGTGGCTCTGCTGTACTGGAAATTTAATCATCATAGGTTTCTACATTTCATTGTTCTTAAGTGTTTTCTGTTGCATATTTATATCTCAAGGAGTAAGATGTCATGGTATTGTATAGCACAACAATCTATCTGCTCTGGGGGAGGAGAGGTATCAACAGCAAATCCAAGAACACAGTGGAAACATTTTACAGTTCTCACAAGGACACTTGCCTTGTAAACTACATGATTGTGGATCTTAAAACTGCAGTTCAGTTGTAATGAGGCAAAGGGTGTCACATAGCTACTAGATACTCAGGTCCATCTCCTGCTACAATGGATTCCCAATATTTCAAAAGGAAATGATTCATGAAAAGAAACATATTCATAGATTGGCCAAACTGGGAAGAAAAAAAGAAAACTAATTTCTTTGTTATAGTAGTCTTAAATTTTAAAGACCACCATTAGACAAAGTCAGAAGATAAACAAGTTCAGCTATGAGACACTTTAAGCAGCCCTTTAAACTAGACTACTCCATGCTTCTGTCCTTAGCAGTCTGCCTACATTTGCAGAATGGAGGATTCATTGTATTTTTGTAAGTTGCAGTATTACAGAGACAATTTTTTATTCAAGTCTTGGACTAAAGAATATGGGATAAGCATTATATCATACAGATTTCTCATTTTCAAAAATAAAGAGCATTTTGGGGTTTTAAAATTAGGGTATGGAAAATCTCCACCCATTTTGGATCTGGAAGCTCCCTATCTCCAGGTCCTATCCTTTTGATAGGTAAAACCTTTTGTAACCCTTTTGTGGATGTCAGTTGCAAGCTCTGGCTCCTATAGCCTGTTTAAAAAAAAAAACTGACTCCACATGGATCAAAATGATGATGATAATCTGATAGTTTAAGAGAAGGGAACAAGTTTCTTTTCAGAAGTCAATAATATTTCTCTGTCTGACCAAGGTTCTCATTAGAGATCACTGCTATAGCATCAGTTTTACTGAAACTATGATGAGCAACATGGGAGGTAGTTACCATGTCTACGGTGTTGGGGGACAGAAGCAAAGCAAGGCCACACAGTGCAACATAGGATGATGGAGAATATAAGGAAGAACAAATTAAAAGTTGTATATCCTACCTACCCTATTAAGATAACAATGTATTCATCCATCAGAAGATTAGTTCCAATGGTGGTATGAACGAGAACAGCTCCCATATGTTTATATATTAGAATGTTTAGTTGACAGGAAGTGGAACTGTTTGAAAGGATTGAAAGGATTAGGAGGTGTATTATTGGAGTAAATGTGGTATTGCTAGAAGTATGTTTCTGAGGATGGGCTTTGAGATCTCAAAAGTCCACACCAGTCCCAGACTCCCTCTTTCTTTCTGTCTATGGATTAGGATGTAAAACTCTCATCTAGCTCTCCAGAACCATGTGTTCTACCATGTCCTGCTATGCTCCTGCCATGATGATAATGAATCTCTAAAACTATACGCAAGCCTCAATTAAATGTTTCTTTTATAAGAACTGACTTAGTCATAGTGCCTCTTCAGAATAGATCAGTGACTAAGACAGTTCCCAAGGGGTAATAACCAAAACTGTAACATCCGTCTGGATCCAGACACCCACTAATCCTAGAACAATTGAGGTACAATGACAGCCAAATGGACTGTGGTGGGGAAAGCATCCAGATATTATTCTATTGCCAATGAAAGTTTCTCCATCCTATATTTCTCTCCCACAATTCTTTGTACTTTCTTCTACTATAATTTCAATGGTAGTTGGGGAGTTTTAGCACTCCCCATCAAGTTGTGATTAGACAGTTCACATTGTAATTTGTGGGTTAGCATCTGTAGACAAAACATCCAGAGTTGAAAATGCAAAAGTTGATATTTATTATTTTCTTATTAACTATTTCCTGTACTTTATGATGCCACTTCTTAACAGTATTTTAAAATCCTAAAATTAATGAAAGCATTGAAGGTTTTTACCTTCTACCATGTACCATGAAGTCTTCTGTTTCCTATTATCCTGGCCTCATACTATCATCACAGATGTTGACCATGTCCACACTTCATTATTCATGGCCTAGCTACTAACCCCCTTTCCAAAACTCAGCCATTAAGAAAGAAAGGAAGGAAGGAAGGAAGACGAGCTTGTTCTGATCAGTAGAGGAGAGTGACAGATGTAATGGGCAAGGCTCATCAGTTACAACTGATTCTCTTGTTTCTCATAAGTGACATCCCAGGAACACCCAGAGAAATCTCCTTCAGCCAGGTGCTGAAAGCAAGCAGTCCACAAAGACTGTTATGCTATGGCCATAGACATGCCCCCAGCCCTGACTACTCTGATATTACAGTTCAAACCTCTTGAAGACCTCGCCAAACCCTGATATAAAATTGAACTTTCAGGCCTAACTATATCTCTGTGTGCTGCCAGGAATAAAATGAGTCAGAACAGCACAGCACCTACTCTTTGCTCATGTGTTTCTTTGATGTGGGATTTCCCTCTGTATGCTGTGATTACCATTAATGAATAAAGAAACTGCTTTGGACCTATATCAATGCAGAACTTAAGTAGGCAAGGGAAACTAAACTGAATGCTGGGAGAAAGAAAGGCAGAGTCAGAAGGAAGCCATGTAGTCCTGCTAGAGACAGACATCAGAACTTTATCTGGTAAACCACAGCCCTGTGCAATACACAGATTAATAGAGGTAGGTAAAATTAAGATGTAAGGTTTAGACAATAAGAAGCTAGAGCTAATGGGATGAACAGTGTTTTAAATAATTTAATCTCTGTGTGATTATTTCAGGACTGAGCAGCTGGGAAACAAACGGCCTTCCTTAAAACAAGTTAGTACCCAACATGGGGCCTGAACCCATGACCCTGAAATTAAGAGTCTCATGCTCTACTAAGCAGTTGTGAATAAAACAAGCAACTCCTACTACAAATGGTGCCAATGTGACCAACTAAGATCCATTTAAGCTGAGAAAACTTAAAAAAAAAATCCTAGACACAAAAGAACAGAGTTAAGCAAGGTTTGGTAGCGGCATTTTCTTGGGTGGGCTCTATTTACTAGAAGCAAGCAGAGGTATATGTCCTTTAAGAGAGGTCTTACTGATTCAGCCATAACAGAAAAAAAAGCAATTGTTTTAAAATGCCAACTTTCTGGGCCATGCTGCCAGCATGACCTCTGGCTCTTTTGAATGGGGTTTGTGAGAAAAGTGCTACTGCTTGCTTGGTGGCAACAAGGACCAGCTGTGTGCCAAGAGATGGGACTTTGTGCATGACTCTTGGAGGCAGCAAGCAGCTCTACCATGTTGGACTGTGCAGAGCAAGCAGAAACTATTATATATACCCTAACAATATGGCAGCTTAGATTCTTAAAAAGCACTTAGCATTTTAAAAATTGCTTCTGGTCAGAAAATAATTATAGATATACAATAAAGACAAATCAAAAAAAGACCTCTAAATGGGTCACAGTGTTGGATAAATGTACATAGGCTTGGGGGAAAGAAGAAAAAAAGTACGGAGAGTTATAAAATGAAATGAATTGTTTTAAAAAAATAAAGCAAAGTCTTTAAAGGGACAGAGTAAGACAGTCATAGATTAAAAAGAGTAAATATAAAGAAGCCACTTAAAGATAGAAATGCACAGAGTCTGGATTATGTATATTATTGTGTTTTCTTTGAATTTCTTGGCTGTGAAGGAGCTAAGTACAGAGAGACATTTCATTGTACAGGCTGCTAAGCTAAACCAACGTAAAGGTATCTTGACTTTAGAATTTGAGTCTAAGGATATGTTGCTTTGGAAAAGAGGTTCTTCATTTGTCCCCACAGAAGATGAGAACTTGTGGATTAATTCCAGACTAATATTGTTTGATAGACCAACATCCCCTGAAAGGTTGCCTTGAACACCCTCAAGAAATTACTTTGCCCAATAAATAGCAGGAAGAAGTTTGGACAGAACTACACCCATATTCCCAAATGTTGTCTATAAATGTATTTTTACACTTAAATGGAGATAATGCTATAGAGATTTGCATTGGTATGGATCCTGTTTATTGATAGAAATTTAAGGTCAATTTTGTTATATTGTGTAAATATATTTTTGTCTTGATTAAGGTATTGTGTTAGTCCAGCTCATCTAAAAATGTAATGTATAATTAAGAAACATAGATACATAAAGAGTCATCTATAATAGTCAAACTTGTAGTCATGTTAGCTAGATTTTCTAGATGTACAGAGATGTATTTCAGATGATAGGCATTCTTCAAATCTTTCAGAGTCCTTCAGAATTATGACATCTAAATGTTTGTAAAACTTAAGACTCTTCATGACTATGAGACACACTTACTCCTGGCAGCATCAGTTACTTCAAGAGGAATATGGGCATCGAAGAGGCTCCTTATGGAGTTGGTTAGCCATTTGGGAAAAAACTGCTCTTGCCTGAACTATTTGGTAAACTAGAAATGTAGGACCCACAGAGAGATGACTGCTGAACTTGCCTAAAGGTGAGATGGTCCTTTGGGGTTCCTGCTTCATGACATTCTGCAGGATACAGAAGATAGTGACTGACAAACTACCAATGTAGGTGAAACTGTCCTTGAAACTTCCCAATTCATGGAAAAGTCTGCCAGATACTATGAACCTGTAGGCTGAAGAAAGATGCCCCAAAAGTGCAGAAGAACTTTGAGTGACTATCCAGGTAACAAAATATCTCTGTCAATTCTAGAGTTTTGGGAGTTGCTTACAATAAACTTATTGTTCATGATATCCTTCTGGAGTCTTTGATGGTGTTGAAGCATTTATAGTTATAGTTTTCATTAGTTATGATAAAAGATAAAATAGATATAAATATTTTAACTATAATTCTTGCTTGACAACTGTTTTGTTATACATAATTTTACTATCATAAAGTTAAAATCTTCCTTTTTATTTAAACAGAAAAGGGGAGGTGATATGGGATTTCCCTCCATATGCTTCATCAATGATTACCATTAATGAATAAAGAAACTACTTTGGACCCATAGCAGGGCAGAACTTAAATAGGTGAGGAAAACTAAATTGAATGCTGAGAGAAAGAAAGGCAGAATAAGAGAGAAGCCATGGAGCCTTGCTGGAGACAAACACTGGAATTTATCTGGTAAGCCACAGTCTCATGACGATACACAGATTAATGGAGATGGGTTAAATTAATATAAGTTAGCTAATAAGACACTAGAGTTAATGGGCCAAGCAGTGTTTTAATTAATATAGTTTCTGTGTGATTATTTCGGGGCTGAGCAGCCGGAAAACAAATGGCCTTCCTTACAACATTTCTTTAAGTAAACATTGTTCCTAAGGTGAAGCTAGAGGTCATTAGCTTCTGTTGTCACAATACAATCTTCCATGTTTTAATTAGTTGCAGGGACTCTGAAATACTTTTAGGCAGTGATGTGAAGTCAACAAAACAATGGCTAGTAAGAAATTAATTAATGATGGGTCAAACACTGAATCCGCTGATGCAAGAATCAATAGAACACAACTTCAAATCTTCTTTTCTGAAATGCAAAATGATCTGTTTATCTCCTGGTAACTAAAATGAGCATTCTCACTTGTTATTCTTCCTGTCAAAGATCTCTCTGATAATCTTCTGTAAAATGATATGTACCTAAGTCTTTAATTTTATTTCAATTTTGCTCCATCTACTTTTATTTTCAGTTTTTAATGCATGCAGAAAAAAGAACTGCAATAAATACAGTCACATTACATCCCAGGAATCCTTGAGGTAACCTCCATTACCTTCCAGTCAAACACAGAATAACAGAGAGGGTAGGAGAGTCATACCAGGTGGGGAATGTGCATATGCTCATAAATAATAAAGTATTTGGGATATAGGACACAGTACTAGACATGGAGGAAATCGAAAGACCAAATAAGTAAATCAATACTAAATCATATTTTTGGAGGTCATCAATGAGCAAACAAGGAGGGACACTGAAACACATGCTGAATCACATAAAACAAAATGACTTTTATCTTTGTATATTGTCTTGGGTCAATTCTTTGTGGAGACAAAGAATTGCCCTTCAAAAACTATTCCCATTCTGGCCCTAAGACCAGGATCAACAGACAACATTAAGATGCAGAAGCCAGACTATCCTAAAGTGATGTGCTGTGTACTATGTATTTAACTCAGATCTACGTGGAAAAGAACATGTGGGACTCCAGGCAGAGAGGTCTGGGACTTCAAATACTGATATTAGTAAAAGCCTAAGAAAGCGCTATAAAATTCTGAGAGCAATGTCCAAGAAAGCTTCTTTGAGGTCCTTCTCTAGGATTCTTCCAATTATTAAACAGAAAATCAATGAGAAAGTCAGAAAAGGAGGAAACCATGGTATGGTAGGCTGAATGTCTCCTCAAATATTCTAACTTCTAATTCCCAGAGCTTGTAAATATGTACTGTTCAAGGAAAGGGTTGATTTGCAGATGTAATTGTAAATTGAGATTGGTCTTTCGTTCCTGGCTGCCCAGATCCAAACAACCATACAGAAACTACATTAATTATAACACTGTTTGATCAATGTCTTGGGGGTGTTCTTTTCTAGTTCTTACATCTTAAATTAACCAATTTCTATTAATCTATGTATCACCACAAGGCTGTAGTCTACTGGTAATGTTCTGGTGTCTGTCTCCTCTGGCAGCTACATGGTGTCTCTCTCTGTCTCTGCCTATTCTATCTGTTCTAATTTCCCACCTGTCTTTACTCTGTTAAGTCATTGGTCCAAACAGCTTTCTTCATCAACCAACAAAAGCAACACATATACAGAAGGACATCCCGCATCATGTAATAAAGGAAATAATGGTGAGATGGGGGATTATTCTGATGTGTCCAATGTCATCACAATGGTCCTTTAAGAGGGAGAAAGACTTGTGGGTCAGAAGAGAAGAGAAAGATATGTGACCATGCTTGGCAGATGATGCTTAAAGTGAATGAAGAAATCCACAAGCAAGGGGTGCAGGTGGCCTCTAGGAATCAAGAGAACAAGGACACCACTTATCATCTACAGACTCCAGAAGAGATATCATCTTGCTAATATATTGAGTTTAGTTCAGGAAGTCCCATATAAAATTTCTCACCACCAAAACTATGAAGTGATAAACTGTGTTTTAAACCCACTCTGTTTAATCAGCAGTGGGAAATTAATACAATTGATAATTATACTATTATAGGTTTCAAGGTGGTTATCGGTCACAAAGAAAATATCTAGAAAATTTTCCAATGACAAGCAAAAGTCACATCAAGCTACAAATCCAGTGGATGATGGCTGTGTAACCTCCTCCCATTATTCTGACAACAGTTTCACCTGATACAACAACCAGATCACATACTGAACAAGAAACCATAGAAAAGAACAATTTCATCATCTCATTATTTGAGATATTTCATCATACTTATTCTTCATTCACCAGACACTTGGTGAGCCATGCTGTTAGATGCTCAGGCCAGGAATAAAATAACAAGAGAGTTGATATCACAGAGCTATCCAGAGAGCCAATCTTCTTTGGGAGATATTCTCTCTCTCTCTCTCTCTCTCTCTCTCTCTCTCTCTCTCTCTCTCTCTCTCCTCCCCTCTCTCTCTCTCTCTCTCTCTTTCTCTCTCTCTCTCTCTCTCTCTCTCTGTGTGTGTGTGTGTGTGTGTGTGTTTCTAGTTGAGCTCTATCTATTTATTCAAAAACATAATGTTCACTAAATAAAAATGCTCTTGAACAGGGCATAGTTAATAGTTTAGTTATATAAGTAGTATTTCACTACTAGGGAAGAAAGGATATCAGTGTTCTTTCTGAGAATTAAACTATGCATGCTACATTACTGACCTACCAGGCACGGCATGTTCACTAGCGTTATTGTGGCTTGACTGCTGTAGAGTAACTAACCCACTTTCTGATTGAATTTGAGACCTGCTCTGCTTGACTGAGTGGAATTGCATATCTGGTACTGTAATTCTGGTCCAAAGCTCATGGCTAGGAAGGTCATACGCCCTAGGGTAGAATCTATTATTATCATTTTACTAAAGGGTCCTGTTGATAAACTGCCTATTAAATATGCATGTTCCTACCCATATATCTGAGCTACTCTCAGCCCAGGTAAGATAAGTTTCATTTTCAGAGGGCAGTCAATACAGAATATACAATTAGTCTTACTACTAAGAATAAAAGACTGCATGTTCAGTCCTATGCGGAACATCTCCATAATTCATCTCCCAATAAACACTGTGGAAGAGCAGGTAAAAAGAATCTAAGAACTGATAGATGAGGAGAAATGTTAAATGTTGTTTTCAGAATATGACAAGGCTATTGTACTCAGAAACTCACAGCAGCTGTGGTTGTTTTCACAGAATAGAGCCAGATTAAATTTCTTTATCTATACAAAATGGAACCAGACAAGATTTCTGCATAGATTGGGGAGGTGCTTTCCAGGGCCTATCTAGCTACTAGAGGATATAAAATAATTCTTTTTTGAAGGTGTTCCCACTGGTAGGTTTCCCATGTTTCAGTGGATGGCCCTATATTCATGCACATATGGTCAGCACTAGTTGGACTCAATGGGTTTTAAAAAGAAAAATAAGAAGACATGATGTTGGAAAGGTAACATGTTGGGAAAGGTGTATGGGGAGAGTTGGAGGAAAATGGGGAGTGGATCAGATAGTATTTCATTGTATATATGAATGAAAATCTCAAGAATAAAGAAAATATAATAGAAATGGTGTTTCCTAGACTGCATACTGGTTCCGGTACTTAATTCTTTAAAATGAGTAAGAGCTATAGAAGATCATAAGGACAGATACAAAACAAGGGCCCCAAAAAATCTTAACCTTTCTATCCTCTGGGAGTCCTATGATCATAAAAGGATACTTGCTGTGCTTGGAGGCACAGAGAACAATACATCTCTGTCTAAAGTCTTAGAAAAATGTTAAGGGAATCTGGATCCTTAAGAAGCAGATTGAAAGATAACACCTGTTAATCTTGTAAAGACTGATTCTAAAAATGGGTGAAGAATTATCTAGAGAATTCTCAACCTCCATTTATAGACTAAGTAGGAGTTTACATAAAAGACTGGAAAGAACCAGAGCAAAATGTCCCCCAACGGTTCTAAAGAAAAGAGCAAAGAAAAGGGGGTGTTTGTTTGTTTTTTGTTTGCCTATTGGTTTTGTTTCTGTAAGAACTAGGTAACCAATAAATTAGGCCTTCCAGCTCATGAGGTCTCTATCACAATTCTCAATATCTATTACTGTAGTATGAAACTGATTATAGATGAATGTAAACTGGTAGGTATATCTGTGTACAATAAAACTTTATTTCCAAAACTGAACAAATCTGTCATTTAACTCCTTTGGTTAAGGAACAAAAAACCCAAGATCAACTTAATTGTGTAACATTTATGGTACCATCCTGCCCTCCCATATTAATGATTAAATCTCTGTGTTGAGCAAGTCACTCAGCTTCTGCTAAGCCACAATTTTCTTATTCTTCATCATAGGACTAGACAGACAGGCTGTATTAGAATACAAGCTGTCATACCCAGCCCATTGCAGGAGACTCTATTTCCATTGTCATTCTTGCTTTCTCTGCTTATTCCCTGCCTGTAATCAATTACTCTGCTCTCCCAAAGCCCCTCTCTACCATTGTCACTATGGCTTGAATTTCTCTAAAACTAACATAGAAACTCATATGCCAGCATCTCCATTCTTCCCCATTCTAGGAACTATTCAAATTGTTTCACCTTCTTTGGGTTTCACACCAGTCTGTTTGCTTGCCTTTTTAGTTATCTTGAAAAGCTTTGAGAAACCGAAGTCATTGTATAACAGCTTGAGAAACACGGCAGAATATAAGCAGCTTTCTAAGAGTTCTGTTCTGATTCTAAAACGAGTCTGAGGCTTGAGACTGGAAGAGAGCATTAGCAAAAATAGTCTGTGAGGATAAGGGGATGGTAAGCAAACAAGTATATCCAGGAGCTGGAGAGCAAAGTACCAGCTGCAGAAACAGAGCCTGGGACTGGAGGCCTGGGGGATTTCTGACAGTGAGAACATCACAGGAATACATTGTTTCCTTAGGTCTTCAACAGTCCTTACGGTTTCTCTGTACAAACTCAAGCATCACCAGTCAATGGACAGGACATGAAAGGACAGAGAGGGTGAAACTGCCCTTCCAGGTTACTATTATCTTAACACAGAAGAGAACAGTGGGATTTCTTTCCTAGTTACATACATGAAATTCTATTCTGATTCTTGTCTTCTTTTCACCCAAGGAAAAATCCAAGACTGTATATTATTCCCAAAAGAGTAACTTTGAATTCAAATAATAAATTAGTCACCTTTTCCACTGTCTATCAAAAGTCTCTCCACTTCTGGGAACTTTGAGCCTCCACACTTGCCTCCTGTTCCAACATCATGGAACATACAAGGCAAAAGGTTAAAGCTGACTCACACTTAGACTGGGAAAATGTGAGTTTTATCTCTGGGACACCTAGATGTGTGGCTTGACTCTTGCATTTTAACTCAAATACAAAGTAACAGAGATGCTTACCTGGCTTTACTACTTATATATGCAACAGGTCACTGCTAATAATTCTGTTTTCAAATTTTCATTGTGATATGCTGTTTGAACCATGAGAAATTTATAAATATATGATGGTTTCTACTTTACTGGATATTAGCAGGGACGCTAAGACCCAATGTCATATAATTTCTTTGTAAAATTTTGAGGAGTGGGAATGGGGAAAGTGACTTGGGACTAACAAAAAGGTAACCCAATTAATGCACGATTTAGAAGTGCCTAATGAGGCCAGAGTTGAGAGCTGCAAATCTAATGAGTCTGCAACTTTACAAAAGTTAGAAAACATACAAGATGCACAGAATGTTTTTACAGAACCTGTGTAATCACAAAACAACAGCAAATGCCCTTATGCATCATGAAGCTCATTCCTGCACAAGATGGAGTAAGTAATTTAAAGTTAATATCCTAAAGCTACCATGGTCAACAAAAGCAATATTCAGAGGTACAGATCAGTGGGAGAAAAAAGAAAGTTGGCTGTACATTCCCTGATCCCCTTTATGTAACATTTAAAACCCTCAACAATAGTTTAGTATTTATAAGAGTCTACGTAAAAAGATACCAATGATATTTCTACTTATGTAGGAAATACAGGGAGCTAGCATGTGAGAACAGCATTGAAATTATTCAACATCTAATTATTTCAATATAGAAATGCAGAGAAAAATTAGAGAAGGGAGCCTTCCTTAGTGTTGAAGTGTGGTATGTAACTGTAACCTGAAATAAATGTTTTTCTCTCCAAGCTGCTTTTGGTCATAGTTTAACACAGCAGTACTGACCCTGACTAGGACACAGGTTATTTGAGGTTGCTATTAAATTGTTTGTAAGTTTGGATACTGACTTTCAGATATAAACTTTGCAAATATTTTTCTCACTCCACTAGTTAGTTTTGCATTTTGTTGACCATTTTCTTCGCTGTGCAAAAGTTTTGACATTTCATTTATCTTACTTGCTAATTTTTGTCTTCAGTTGCCTATGTGTTTGGTGTTAGAGTCAAAATTAAATAAATATTGCCAACACCACAGCAAAAATATTCTCCTGTTTTTCAAGAGTCTTCTTCTTTATGTCTTTCATGCATTTAACTCTTTAATATATTCTGAATTATTTTTGTGTCTAGTGTAAGATAAGTGTTCAAATTCATTCTGTTGCATGAAAGTCTGTGGTTTTCCTATTAGGATTTAACATTATACATTCTTGACATCATTATCAAACTTTTGCTTGTTAGATATATCGGCTTGTACCTGGTTTCTCTATTATTTTACACTATTTATGTTCCTATTTATTTTTATACCTTTTTGTAACACAGTGTGTGAATGTTTGGCTTTGCTTCTCTTTCTCAATTTGATTATCTTTTTTTTTCTGTGAAAAATGACTTGGTTAATTTTCTATTTCTGTGATAAGACAACATGGCCAAGACAATGTATAGAAGAGTTTATTTGGTGGTTACAGTGATTCAGACAGTGGAGTTCATGACCATGTATAGTAGCAGTCAGGAATGCATGGTGCTGTAGCAGTGGCTAAGAATTCACATCTGATCCACAAGAAGGAGTCAGAGAGCAGAAAGGGCTCAATGGGAAACCTCAAAGCCCAACCCAAGTGATGCACTTTCTTATCCTTCCCAAATAATTCCACCAACTGGGAACAAAGTACTCAAACATATGAGCCTATAGTAGCCATTCTCATTCAAAACACCACAATCACATTGGGATTTTGACATCAATTATATACAGTTTGTTCTTTGGGTAGTATAGCAAATTCTTGTTTACTTCCAAACATCTAGCTATAGTTTCAATGTCCCTATCATACTGAAACTTAATTACCCTATCATAGTACTGAGAGTTGGGGCTTTAGGACATGGCTAGTTCACAAGGTCAGTGGCTGAACTGTATTAATACCACTGTAGTAGGGGTAGGTTGAAGTTCTCAGTCGCAGTAATGACTCTTTCATGAAAACCAAATTCTGCTTTTTCAACTTGTCCTAGCACTCATATTCTTGTTCTAGTCTGGGCTCTCTTGCTAGTGATGCTTTCCATTGCGTTATGACAAAGCAAAAAGGTGCTAGCCCCAAACTCAAGACTGAAAATAACTTATCTTCTTTACAATTGTCATTCTTTAGAGTGTATGCTAGATTTCTGAACCAGTACAACATGGACTAGGTCATTTCTAGACTGTTACAGCATGCTTTGTGGCTTTGTTCACCTTGGGTTCCTTGTAAAAATGTCAAGTAAGTATGTTTCAATTCAGAAGCAAATAGTGGCCCTATAAAAATAAGTGACAACTATATCCCAAGCACAACAGAGAAGCATCCACATGTAGGGATCATGGACAAAATTTTCCCTCCTTTGAAGAAGATGTCAATTGTGTACCTAAGTTCTCCCTCAGGCACAAAGACATTGGCATGGTCCTCTGATCAGAAGAAAGGGCATCTTTATCACCTTTATCTCCCTCTGAAACAAGTTCCCAAATTGTTGGATTTCAACACAAGCTTCTACATTAAGTGACTGAACAACTCTAAATTGTTCTTACAAATCTAGAATTTTGGGAGGGGGCATCATCTCAGACAAGACAACCAATTTGATCTAGGGTCTACCTAACCCCTTTCTTATCATGTCCTGGTGCTCATATTAGCTTCTGAAGTCTGTTTCTAACACACAAGTTCTGTTGTATGATAATCTAGCTTTCTTGAGTTTCTAGCCAAGTTCATAACACTATATATACTTTGAATGGACCCTCCAACTCTCAGTAGAGAATGCAAGTGTCTGATTCCCAAAATGACTTTTATTTTTTCAATATATCCAGTGTTTCCCAACTTCCTCTATCCATTATAACCTTTATTATTAAGTAAAGAATATATTTAAAAATCAGGTTTTTAAAATTTATTTATTTACTTTGCATCCTGGCCACAGCCTCCCCTCCCTCCTCTCGCACTCCGTCCACTCACCTCCTTTTTACTATCCCCTCAACATCCCCCTCCTCCATATTTTCTCAGAAAGAGGCAGGCATACTTTGAGCATCAGCAAAGCATGATCTATATATAAAGCAAGGTGTCTATATAGGACCAAGTACTTTCTCCTGTATTCAGGCTGGGCAAGGCATGAATCTACAATGACAGCCCCAACTAAGACTCCTGACAGCAGTGGATGTATAGCCTGAACTGGCCATCCCCTGTGATCACATTGGTGTCTACCCAGGTTGTCACCAAAGAACCTTCAGTCGGTGACTGATGGAGGCAGATTCATAAACCCATGGCCAAGCATTGGGCTGACCTCCGGGAGCCCTGCTGAGGAGAGGGAGAAGGGATTGTAGAACCTGGTTCTTAATTCTCCAGGTTTTATCATCTGTCCCTATTCATTTTGGCATATTGTCTGTAGCTGAGCATTACTGAACCTGTTGTATTATTTTTACAGTATGCTATTTTGACACACACTTTTTTTTTACAATTTTCTTGAAGTTTCAAAGTATCTCTTGGTTTTATTGTTTTTCACAAAAAGCATGTGGCTTTTAAAATTTTTATTTTTTTCTTATGCTTTACTGAATTTATGTAAATAATTTCAGATGGCCTTTTTAAGATGTGTGAAATAATTCTTGTGAACTCTTTGCTAACCAGGGTATTGGCAAATTATAAGAAATTTTAAAATGAGGTACGTAATACAGAAATGACAATATTAATAATCAAACTTTAATAACACTGTTTTCCCTGCTTCTGCTCATTCATGCTCATTCAGATTTGTTCCTGGAACTGTTTCAAAATCCAAGTTTCAAAGCTCCCAGCAGTGCAATGTGTAGTCATCAGCTTTGGAAGGTTCATGGAAGGGTTGGTTATTATCAGTATTCATGGTCATACTATGGCTCTTTCTTAGAAATGACCTCTATTTCCCTTTATGGCCTCAATAACTCAGAGCAGTGACACAGCATTACAGGTGTCCTTTTGGATTTAGGCACTAAAAGACGGCTTCGGTTTACTAACAAAAGGAAAATATTCTATAAAGAAATATGTATAAAAAGCAAACAAACTCCCCAGATACTGGAAAGTGAAATAAATAAAGACTATTTTATGTTTTATTAATTTACTTTATATTACATAGAATTAGACAAGTTTAAGCTATAAGCATAACTCCGAATAGGTATTGAGAAAGATTTTGTCAAATATGTGGTTTTTCCTAAGAAAAGATGTTTTTCAAGACTAAAGAGAAGAGTCCTAGACAACTGAGAGAGGTTCATCAAGGACTTCCTGACACACTCCTTGCATGAAACTTTCCCATCAACACTAAAGCCTTTGTCCAGTCATATTAAAGTCCTGTGTTTAAGCAGAAGTGTCTCTTTCGGGTTATATCATGCATGCATCTGTAATATGCCTTTTCTGTCCTGTCAGCCAGCTCCCAAATAATGTGTTATTATGAAAGCTCATCCTATAGCTTAGGCATGTTTCTATCTAGTTCTTATAACTTAAATTAACCCATTTTTATTCATCTACGTTCTATGACATGACTCTTGGCTGTTACTTCTCAATCTGCACATTCTGCTTCCTCCACATCTGGCTGGTGACTCCACCTCTCATCTTCTTAGAGTTCTCTCTCTGTCCAAAAGTTCTACCTAAACCTCCTGTCTAGCTATTGGCTGTTCAGCTGTCTATTACTGCAATCACAGCAATACATCTTCACACAGTGCACAAAATATCCTACAATGTATGTCCATGCATAACAATTGCTGAAGAAAGAGGCCATCAATTTGAAGGAGAGTGTGGAGGGTAGCATGGGAGGGCTTGGAGGGAGAAAGGGTAAGGGAGAGATCTGTATTTAAAACACAATCTCACAAATAAACAAAATTAAAAACAGAATGTCTGCTTCGTTTGGTAAAACATAAGTGTGATAAAGTAACACCACGTGCCTGGAAAATGACACAAGCAGCTGTTTCATGGACACCTTTCTCTTCTAAACACAGCTGTCAGGGTCCAGCTCCGATGGCCCTAATGCATATTATATCTGCCTTAATGTTGGATTTATTTAATTGTCAATTCTAAGGACTTCCCATTTCTAACTAAAATTTTACTCATTTTCAGACATGAATATTTAACTTGAACTTCATAATAAAATTACATCAAACCAACCATAGACATATACATAAAGACAAATAAATTTTAAAGAGGGGTTGAATTAGCCCTCCCTGTCCTTTAGCCAATAAAACTCCCATGTTCCTAAATGAAGTCTTCATAAATCACTGATGGCAATATCAGTTGCTTTAATTAACTTTGCTTTTTGATGCACTGGTTAAAGCATTTACTTTTTTTACTGTCAATGATGTGTGAGAAGTTGGTTACTTCCAATCTACAGTGACTGGAGACTATAAGCTTAAAACATAAGTTAGCAAGATCTCAAGGCGGCTGATAGCAAATGGTCCTACCCTACCCATTTGAAGTGATGTGCATGAAATAAAAACTTTAGCAGGAAGGGTCCTGTTTGGAGATTTTGCTTCTCTCTCTATTACAAATTCTTCTCCCTCTGGACACATGGAAGTTGAGGGGTTTAATCATAAGAATGCTTGACTTAATAATGTTTGATACAGGGAATATCTTGCTAGAATAAGAGTAATTCTAATAGTCCCAACATTGTCCCATACTTCAGTGTGGATAGCCCCAAAACATAGAATTATAGAATTTATTTCTGGAAAAAGTGAGTTTCCATAGATCACAGACACACATGCATGTACATGTGCACACACACACACACAAAACCTATGGTACAGTTTCTATGAACTTCTGAAATCATATAAACATATGTAAACCAGACACTCATTAAGACCTGTCAAACATAAGAAATTCTAGCCATATTCGACACCTTTTCCTAAGTGGCAACCACTTATATTTAATCTCCTCAAAATCATATAAAAAGTCATTTGATAATATATATATAGAGAGAAGAACATGTTTAAAATATTACATAACACACCATCAGAAATATAAAATATTTTAAGCATAAAATAAACTATCAAAACAACGATTGATGTGGGAGAATTGTCTGTATTCTGTCAATCATATTTTAATAAAACGCTGATTGGCCAGGCAGGCAGTATAGGTGGGAAAACCAGACAGGAAGTAGAGATGATGCAATGAGAACAGGAGAATTCTGGGAAGCAGGGAGGTTCCTCTGCCATTCCTGTGCAGACCACCGAAGAGACAGCATGTAACCTGCCCAGCTGGAAAAGGTACTGAGCCATTATGGCTAAAATAGATAATGATAATGGATTAATATAAGTTACAAGGACTAATAAAAAGCCTGACCTAATGGGCCAATCAGTTTATAACCTTATGGAGTCCTGTGTGTGATTTCTCTTTGGGATTTGCCGGTTGTGGGGTACCGGGCGGGACAGAAACCCCAACAAGCCGGCCCCTCATGTTACAAAAGATAATCAGAAAAAGAATCTTAGAAATTATAGTGTTTCAAACATTCAAAGATTATGTATTTGAAGCATAAAGTTTATATACAAAATTTGGCAATACAGATAAAACCAGAGGACTAATCCAGATCATATAGTATCTGTCTACACAAAGTTCCAACAATGAAACAAAAGGAAAGATGTCCTTCACATACTGTAAAGCTCATTAAAACTGGAAATTATTTTCTGGGGAAAAAAACCCATAAGAATATCCACAAATTGGATGTAAAGACCCCCAAGTTATATTTTTGTTTTATTACACTATGAACAAATTATACAAAAGAGATTCTACTTTTGCAAATGAATAGTGTTCTTGGGGGCTAGAGAAATATCTGAGCCATTAAGAGAACCTGCTGCTGTACAGAGGAACTAAGTTCAGTTCCCAGCACCCATATCAGGTTGCTCAGAAACACCTATAGTTCCAGCTTTAGACCTTTTCTGGCCTCTGTCAGCATCCGGGCGCCTGCACACATGTGGCATGTTCTCTCTCTCTCTGTCTCTCTCTTTCTCTGTGTGTGTGTGTGTGTGTGTGTGTGTGTGTGTGTGTCTGACTGTCTGTCTGTTTCTCCCTATCTGCCAGTCACTGTCTCTCTTTCTCTCTCTCTCTCTGTCCCTCTCACACACATATAAAAACAAATTGTTTTCTAAAATTGCAAAAAGGTGTTATTTAAAAGAATCAGAATATGATTTTGGACTCAATGTAATATCAGGTGAAGCACAATAAAGAAATATTTGGAAATTATCAAGAAAATATTTCCAAAACAAAACTGCAATACTTACATTATCCAAGACAGGTTACATTACTCTTTAGTGATGAGCTTCCTGCAAATCTCAAAAGCCAGATAGGAAAGTTTACTTCTCAACCATGAAAGCTGAGAGCTCTCCAGAGCAATGCCTTGTGAACAATGACTGAAGAATGAGCTCCTTAGTTGCTAGCCCCCATCATCTCAGTGCTGTCCAACTGGACTAAAGAAAATGAACAGATTACAATTATTTAAATGTTTAGGACTAAAAGTTCAACACATATAGGCTCCACTCATAGCTGATTATCCCATGATTATTTCAAGGGAGGTGAAATTTCTTACCCACCTTGGATAAGAGAGTTAGGTTAGGGGTGGGGATGCCAGAACCTCCAACACTGTCATTTGAGAGGTAAGATATTTTCAGATATGTATAACCACCAAAAGACATAGCTCTAGGAGCCACTTCTGAGAAAATGTCTGAAGGATTAAGGTGTTAATTAAGAATGAGAAGGCATGAGATTGAGGAAATGAGAAAGAAAGGAAGCCATCATTTCTTTAAATGGGGTGATATTCTGGAATAGACGCAACTTATCATGACACTTTCTGCTACACTGACTGTATTTGATCCCAGTACCTTATACACAATAATTGCTTCATTTACTTTCATGAGAGAGACAAGCCTACAATTTCTCATTTGGTGATATCTTTGATACTTTCTACTAATAAGTTTATAACTAACTTATAAAACAAATATTCTTCAACATAAATTAGCAAATTTGAATAATCTTGGATAATTTGACGAAAATATACTTAAACTCATTTGTTTATAGATATTTCATATGTTGCTATGATACATGACATAATTGTTTTTTTAAATAGGTGTATTCATAGGTCTTACTTGGTATTTATAAATTTCTAATCAGCTTTAAAGACTATGTGTTTTGCTTTATCTGATCCATCTTCATTGGTTGAATATTTTTTCTGATTTGAACATTGCTTTTCTTTTATTTCTGGCATATTTGGGAACACAATGTGTATCCTGTTGGTATTAGGGCACTTGGGAGTATATTTCTTGTAACTTCAGTTTCATATCCCTAATCACATATTGTCAGAGAATATATGTGAATTATCCATTTCAAAATGTCTTGCAGCTTGGTACTGATGCTTGATAAGAGCATCAAAGCCTGGTTAAGCATTCCATTTCCAGTCAGAAAGGGTTTTAGGCTCAGGTGAAACTCAGACTAGCATGACAGATGCTACCCCCAGTTTCCAGGGAAATAAAGCTAGAAAGTTAGTCAAATGATGTTCTCCTGCAAAAGAGGGTGGACTTACTGGCTTCTTTTCTCACCATAAACAACATGGCATGAAGAAGCTCACTCTATTCTCCCTTCTCTGTTTTTGTTGATTTTCTTAACTATTCATTTCAATTCTCATTCATTCATATTCTCCCTTCCTCTCTCCATTCTTCCCTTTCTCCCTTCCTCCCTCCTCCCCTCCCTCCCTTCAGTTTCAATGCATTTTTTAAAACTTACAGAGAGAGATACAAGGGCTTCTCACAATCCAGTGACCATGAATTCACCAATCACTTCTTGGTTTCACTCTGTGCTCTTACCACTTGCACTCCATGTGTATTACAAGGCTCAGTCTGTCGGTGGCTTTTCTATGGTTCAGTTCTTCTCGTTCCTCCTCTGAGGATCTATCTATCTCATTAAGCCTCCTCTTTGTGAGATCTGAATCACTTGCTACCCCAGATACCACTAAAAATTCTACTTGGATTTTTTGTTTGTTTGTTTTTTTTGCTAATTCACTTCCTGAAACATTTAAGCAGAGCAAACCTGGAGCAGCAAGCAGTTCAGTGGAAGGTGCTTAATGTCACTTTCCTTTCCTACGGGACCTAGCTTTAAGCCTTTAAGCCTTTTTGCCTTGGGGATCCCAATCCTATCCATACCTGTGCTGGGTCTTTTAACTTAATATTCAGTCTCATTCTGGGTTTTTTTTCCCCTACACTTGGTTTTATAAACTGGCTTATCACTCAAGCAGAAAAGATGGTGCATGAAACTGAGCTCCTCCACCAACTGTCTAACCTCCAAAGTCTAGAGGCTTCCAAGGCCTCCTGACACTATCATATAAATATTTTTAAGTTATATACCTCTTAGATTACTGCAGTGGGGACATTGATCAGGTATATAGCTGAACCCAAACATCTTTCTTTACATTTCCTAGTATGCTTAAGATTCCTATTTTTCAGTCATATATGTGTGTGTGTGTGTATGCGTGTGTACATATATATGTATACATATATATAGTTTATTATCGTATATTGTATAAAATGGAGGTTTATACACTTTCTACACAAAAATATATAGTCATTCATCTAGGTAATGTCAAAATACAATCTCGACAAGATTATTTTTTGTTAAATTAAGATTTAAGTTTCATTAGTGGTCTATAAATATTTTCTTTTAATCCATATAATACCAATTGCCCATTTTGATTTCTTCTCACTTTATTTTACCTTTTCTGAAATAGGGTCTTGCTTATGTAGCTCAGGATAGCCTTGAATTTGTGATCCTCTTGTCTGAGCACTCTGGTATCTAGGAGTAGAACAGCGCTGTGCCTGCTTAAGAGATATTTCATTGTAACATGAGGGCCAGCTTGTTGGGGTTTCTGTCTCGCCCAGTACCCCACAGCGGGCAACTCCCAAGGAAAACCACACAGAGTCCAAATTAGGTTATAAACTGATAGGCCCATTAGGTCAGGCTTCTTATTAGTCCTTATAACTTATATTAATCCATTATCATTATCTATGTTAGCCACACGGCTCAGTACCTTTCTAAGTGTGACAGCTCACATGTTGCCTCTTCAGTGGTCTGGGCAGTAATGGCACAGGGAGCTTCCTGCTTCCCAGAATATTCCCAGTCTCTTTGCTCCACCTCTACTTCCTGTCTGGCTTTCCCGCCTATACTGCCTGCCTGGCCAATCAGCGTTTTGTTAAAATATGATTGACAGAATACAGACAATTCTCCCACATCACTTCATTTTATTACACACATAAATTCACTAATCTACATGATGTAAGGATCAGGAAGTGGTTATATTTTGAGGGCATATTACTTAGTCTATTATACTAACTCAAAGCTCAGTAGTGACAGTCATCTCAGGATGACTTCCATTTCGTTTTATATGTAATCCTTGATGTCTCCTTTTCCTCTATTCTAGACTTTGTGTTCTCTCAACTGGCTTCACACATTCCCTGACATTTTCAATACCAACTCTTTGACATCATCCCTCTGTTAAGTAATGAAATAACTTCCAAAAGGAAAAATGATCACAACCAGCTCTAGGCCAAATATTAAACATTTTGTTTTACCTCTTTCTAAGGCTATCGATCTTCAGATTAAAGTATATCAGAATAACTTTTCTTAGGTTCTAAAAATTGTACTTTCATCTGCCTATATAAGCAGAAAAAATAAAACAATCAAAATTTCAATAGTTTTTTATTATTTTTCTTACTACTGTAAGAAAAAGAATTTTCCCTCAGCCATAAACATTAAAATTTGGGTTTCTAAAACCTATAGTCAAGTGGTCACCAGCATCAAGAAGTATTGATATGAGCTATTAAAGTCTCAGATAATTACTTCCTGAGCACGCTGGACAAAAGGATAATGCTTTTCCCATTTGTTGATCATATCTCAAATACCCCAACTAAACGGCAAGTACATCATGAACAGAGGATATATAAAGTCTTTCTGTCAACAGGTTAGCCTACAGGTATCAATTATTGCTCAAAAAGAAAGTCTAATATTTAAAGCTATATGTATACAATATTTTGTTTTTCTAGGTCCCTTGAATTACATAATATTCATATTACATGTACACAAATACATGTACACAAAAATGCATATATAGTCTTGTTTTAACAGTGTTTTAACAGGACAGTATATGAAATGATTTTAGTTCTTTAAAATACTGCTATGCTAGCCAGGAGGTGGTGGTGCATGCCTTTAATCCCAGCACTCAGGCAGCAGAGGTAAGTGGATCTCTGCAAGTTTGAGGCCAGTCTGATCTACATAGAGCTAGTTCCAGGACAAGCTCCAAAGCTACAGAGAAACCCTGTCTCAAAAAACAAAACAAAACTGCTGCACTATTCATATTCCTCCTAATTTCTCCTAAATCCTGGCCACCACTGTCTATAAGTTTTCCTTTTCTAGAATGGCATATAGTTGGAATAATATAGTAGAAAAATTATTTAGCCTTGTCAAATTGTTTTCTTTCACTTAGTGGTATTCCTTTATGCTCCTTCTTTCTCCACAACTGACAACAATCTCTTTGATTCTAATATTCTGAATATTCTGGATATATAGCTATTTATCTTCTGAATGGAAACAACTTCCTTGGTCATAAGGCTGGAGAGTAATGAATCAAGCTCCAGTAAACATCTGCGAGGAGGTATTTCAATGAATGAAAGATTTATATTCATTTGAACAAACATCAAGGAACATAAGATGCATGGTGTATCTCTGTAAGAAACTGCCAGAATGTCATCGAAAGCTGTTATATTAGTTTGGCATTTTCTCCAATGGATGAGTGTTACCCCGATTTCATATATGAACCTGCCCTTGGTGTGGTCAGTGGCTAGTATTCTGACCATTCTAATAGGAGTGTCGTGGTATTGCTTTCTCTAAATTAACAGTCCTCTAATGACATTACATGCTTTTGGTCATCTCCAGATCTTCAATGAACCATTTGATCATATGTATTCTCTCTATTTCAACTTAGAACCATGGTTCTCAACCTGTAGATTATGACTCCTTTGGGAGGTCAAATGACCTTTCACAGAGTTCACAGACCTGATATCTACATTGAAATTCATAACAGTAGTAAAATTACAGTTATGAAGTAGCAACAAAATAATTATAAGGTTGGTCACCATGGCATGAGGAATTTTATTTACCTTAGGAAGGTTAAGAACTGTTGACTTAGGAGGTCTCTGGGGACCTAGTCTCAGTATCACTACCATTTTCTGATCCTACTGATTAGCTGTTAAAAGCTTCCTTCATTTCTCGTATAGTGTTTTCAAATCCAGCCTTAACTTTTGATTAGTTCCTATATTTTCAAGTTCTCTAATTTAATACCATTACCTATCTAGTTTTGTAAGTTGTCCATTTCCTCCCATTATGGCCCTTACATCAAAGCATACCCTTAAGAAATTCCTCTTCTTGTAAATTCACATCTGCCTCATATCCAAGTCATTTTCTGATGGTTTATATTTTCAAACTGTACCATTCTTGCCTCTGGCATCCTTTCTAATTTTTGGTTGAAAGCTAGACATCCTGTATCTTAAATATATACTGAGGTTAAATGGGCCTTCTGTGTGAGGATTTATTTTAATCCTTCCAGGAGTTGACTAAGTTTGATGTTTTGTTATGGCCACAGGCACTAGAGGCTTAGCAATTCTACTGACCTTGTTTTTCTGCCCTCTGTTGGCTGTGGGTCTTGCCTTTGTTTTACTCTTGTGAGAGACTCTTCATCTTGCAGCTTTTTTGGCCATAAAGCACTGCTATTGTAGTCAATGCTCATGTGTATGTGGGGGGCGGGAGGTGAGGGAAGCATTTTGTAGTCTGACTGAGTCTCAGAGTTTGGGCAGGTTTGGGGCTGAACTTTCGCAAGAGTTTCTTTTCTTTCTTCACAAAGACAGCTCTTCACTAATAAAACACAGCCCAAGACTGTGTCTAGATATTCCACATTTGTTTTTCTTTTTATTTCTTACCTCTTGGGGATTTTTCTTTTGTCTTTTTGTGCTTTGTTTTAATTCATCTCATTTGGGGAGACAGCTTCAGTTGGAATAAGGTTTCATTATTACCTTCTGCTGAAGCCGGTTTTCCAACAAAAGGGCTCGGTGACAGAAAAAACCCAGGGGAAGGTACACAGTGCCTACTTTTTCTTCTGTTATGACAGAACCATGGGGATCTTTGATAGATTCCCCAGTCCAAGTGTGGTGGGATCCCTGAAGGAAAAGCTTATGAGTTCTGCCTATGCCTAGCCTGACACAACCCTTGGGAGTGACTCACTGTGACAGTCTGCACATTCCATCACCAGCAGCTCAGGGAGCAGCTCCTGCTCCTGCTCCAGCGGCTGTCTCCCCTGGGTCCACTGGACTCACCCTCCCTCCACGCATCAAGTGATACTCTACTTTACAACCTTCATCTCCTGGTGGATCCAGTTACTCATCTGGAAGGACAAGGATAACAACTTCCAAGCTCTTTCACATACTGGGACTGAAAAAAAAAAGATGAAAAACTGACAAGTTTTTTGACTTTGATGTTTACTAGGATTTCAGGTTTTTCTGTGTCAATAAATTTTCCAGACATTTATTTTTAAGGAAAGTACAACCTGGAAATGTAAGTGTTCAACAAAATAGCGTAAAAACCTTTGTTTTCCAAAAGTGATCTGAAAGATTAAGCTGCCTCAATCATTTTAACAGATGAAACAATGAGAGAAAGGATGTTGAGTCTGTGTCATGGAGGTTTTGTTTTGGAGTAAATGTGTGGAACCATGGTGTTCTGGAAAGAAAATCGATCTCATAGAGTAGTGTGAATTTTATGAGAGACTATCAACTTGACCTTCACATCATTCATTCAATTTTCTGTAGGAATGACTTCGAACTGACTGAAACCAGGTGGTTCAGTCTCATTGGGTTTGGGGCACTTCTGCTTTTATCCCTCTCATTTTTCAACTTTGTTTCACTTTTGTCTCTTCTCTTCTTCCTTCACTTTCTGCTCCATTTTCTTTTTCTTTTCTTTCTTTTTTTTTTTGGTTTTTTTAAGACAAGGTTTTGTTGTAGTTTTTTAGAGCCTGTCCTGGAACTAGTTCTTGTAAACCAGGCTAGCCTCGAACTCACAAAGATCCACCTGCCTCTGCCTCCCGAGTGTTGGGATTAAAGGCATGTACCACACTGCCCAGCTCTGATCCATTTTCATATTTTCCCTTGTTATGATGGATGCCAATTTCCTAAATCATTACATCGCTTTAAAAAATTATTTTTCTTATTTGATATTATCATTACATTATTTTTCCCTTCCTTTTCCTCCCTCCAACACCCCCCCCATAAATCCCTCCTTGATCTCTTTCATATTCATGGCTTCTTTCTTTTACTGTTAATACATACACAGATGTATATACATATATATTCCTAAACATAACCCACTCAGTCTTTATAATGTTACTTATATGTATGTTTTCAGGGCTGAAATTGGATTGGATAACTACTTCTTGTGTTCTTCCTTGGGGAAGACTGTTTCTCTTGCTCTCAGCATTTTTTAGTTGTCTGTAGCTCTTGGTGTAAAAATGAGTCCTTGTGATCTCTCCCAACTCCCACCCCTACCACCCCCACTCCTCTCTCCCTTACCCCACTCCTCAACTCCCCCACTGCAGGTTACTTGGCATATCTGTTGCTGTTGTCCTTGCTCAGCTCATGCTTAGGAGATGTTACATTGATTTTGTATATTTGTCAGTTTTCCATATGTTGTTAGCATTTCATTTTGTAAATACATTCTCTAAGCTGCTTTCTCTGCCTTTGCTGTATTCATTGTTCAGACAGAAAAGATACTGCCTAAGCATATTCGGTTTGGTTCTGTCCTCTGGCCAAGTCTAAGCTGCAAGTCATCCTGTGAGATCTCAGATGGTGGGTAAACAAGCCAAGACCCTAGGCCTGAGAGTTGATTGACTCCCTCCTGTTCTTCAGTGGACAAAATGAACTGGCTGAAGACCTGGTGGCACCCAGAGAGCACATAGCTTGCTGCAAAGGCTGTGTGTCTCTCATTGCCTCTTGTCTTACTTTCGTAACTTCAACCATCGTTTAGCTTTTTTCTTTTTTCCTTTCCTTTTCCTGTGTTGCGATGAACAGGACTTTCACATGCTAAGTAAGCAGGCAACCACTGCTTTACATACTTAGCCTTTTAAGAACAATTATATGCCTTTCTTTTCTTTGGTTTCCAGATTCATTAAAAATAAATATTGGATTTTCTTTCTCCCAGGCTAGTCCAATCATCTCTATCAAGTCTCAGGGGACACCCAGAATTTGCTCATTTTCTGAAGTAAAGTCATATTTGGACCTTTGTTTGGGACATGCATTTTCACTTGGTAATTTCATTATTCCTTGGGAGATATTATAGTGAAAGGCTCAGGAAAGCATTGTTCCTTAACAGAGCTTTTCTGAACACTGAAAGACTGTTTAAAAGAAAAATATAAAACTTTATAGTCATTTCTATATACTTGATCTCACTGTCCTCTGTGGTTCGCATGTGGATTGGAACATACGTGGCCTGCCAAGCTTAGTCACCATTGTGGTGCACATAAAGTGTCGTGGGACAGTAAACATGGGCTCTCGACAGGACCAGTGTTACCCTTCCAGAAGCCTAGATGCGTCTCTGAGAGCAGGTTGTTATAAGAGTTGAATACTCTATATAACGACCCCTTCTGCATTCCTCTGATAGGTTGTGGTGAAGCCATGCAGCCTCACTGGGGGATGAGCAGATGGTGCTCAAGACATTGAATTTTACTCTCCTGAGCTGTGAGCTGAATAAACCTTTCTTTATAAAGCACACAGTGCCAGATACTTGGTGACAACAGAACCTGGTAGTAAAGTAAGAGAGGTGACGACAAGAAAGGAATTCCTTTCTGTTGATGTTCTTTTAGTCGTCCCCAAACTATTTCTAGGATGTAAGATCACTTTTTACTGTCTGAAGAATATGTTTTAGCTGAACAGATAGCTCAGAGGTTAAAAGCACTTGCTGCTCTTCCAAAACACCTAAGGTTGGTTACCACACCCACATCAGGCAATGCACAACCTCCTGTACCTATACATCCAGGGGATCTGATGTTCTCTTCTGGTTTCTGTGGGCACCAGCACAGAAGTAGCAGACACATATAACACACACACACACACACACACACACATAAATTAAAATAGAAATATATTTTTTAAAAGAATAATAGTGTTATAAAAGTTTGAGTTACATATTTAACTTTTCTATACCTAAAAATGCCTTATTCTTTATTTTTACATCATTTTACTAATAAAAAAGAGACGAGATCAGCTAACATTACAACTGTTAGCTACAACCAATTAGAAGCAAAATCAAAACTTAGACTCAAGGTATCACAGGATCAAAATCAAGGTCTCTGTTGGACTGAGAGTTCACCTGGAGTCTCTGAGAAAAATCTACTTTCAGTTTCATTCAACTTATTGAAAGAATTCTGTCTCTTGAGGTTGTAGACCAAGGTCCCTAGGTTTTGTTGCTTATTTGTTACAAGCTGTTCACAGTTTTTATGGCCACTTCCTGGTCTTGGCAGGTATGTCTCCTCAGAATAAAGTCAACAGGAACTAGTGAAGTCCTTACTATTCTTCAAAATCTGATGACTTTCCTTCTGCCTTCTTCTCTACTGCCAGCTGAAGAAAGCACTCTGCTTTGGGGGGGCTCATACAATCAGCCTGAGCTGACCCGAAAAAGTCTCTTCATCAGTAGGTCAACCGTGCTACTCAACACAAAAGAAGAGTTCATGACTTGCACAGGTTCCAGGGATGCGTGCATAGATAACTTTATGTCACACAAGAATATTCATCTTGTATAATATTATACAACATCAGTATGTTGTAACACTGGAATTTGGTTACTTTTGGAGATCTTGTTGAAGTGATCAATGAGGGTTAGCCAGAGGTAGGAAATAAGTCAGAAGATATGAAGACGAGGTACCAGAATATCCTAGTGCCAAAGCAGGTAGACTTTTTACACCAGAAAACAAAATCAAGACAAGATCACAAAACCACTTGTGCATCATGCATGGCTAATTTGAAGAGAAAAAAAAACACAAAAGTTACCAGAGACTTGTAGAGAGGTATGATCCAATAAAGAGACTAAAAATTTATAAGGTAACAAATACTGCAATATTTAATAAAGGGTCTTTCCCACAGGGTGAAAGGCACGCATAAAATCATATCGGACACAAAAGTCCTGACCATCCTTAATTCAGAACTTCATTGTGAGTATTCCGCTTTCACTGAGGAAGTAGACCATGATGTGGAATGATTCAGTTCGAATTCTTCAGGTATCCATGCTATGAGCGACAGCTCCTATCTCATCCAACATCATGAGCTTCGCTTCCCCAAATGCTATTTGTGGATGTTGTTCACTTTCTGGATAGTTGTGCATTGGAAGCTTGGTTCTCAGATTGATGTTACTGGGCCTTTAAGAAAGGAAACTCAAGGGGAAGAATTTAGGTTGTTGAGGGTGTAGCCCTCTGAAGGGAACTCTGGTTTCTTGGGATAAAGTTCTTGCTGAATTGTGACAAAGCCTGAATCTCCTCTCCTTGGCTTCAAATTCCCATGTATGATCCATCCTTCCTCAAGGGCTTCACTATCCTACATGCAGTGCAAAGAATGACAGGAACTATACTGATCGAACACTCTGACTCCCAAAAGTGAATTAAATGAACCTCTTTTCCTTCATAAGTGCTCACCCCTAGCATTTTGTGATGACAATGAACAACTAAAATATGTACAGAAACTGTGTGATTTGAGTAGATATTCACCTATCTCCTCTGTGATTATAAATGTATCCTTTTTGCCATGGTAACACAACCAGAAATCAGAGCTTATACAGACTGAGGTCAACCAGCACAATGCATTGTGTGAGGTTAATGAGAGACAGAGTAACTATCCCATTTTAGAAACAGATTTTTAGCAGGGGGAGCACAGTAAAATGTTTAAAGTAGGAATATCTTATTACCTAAAAGGGAAGCCAGCCTGGAGGTAAAGCCTTCACCCAAGAGGTAATCAGAAACCATAGTACAGAAATGGAATCTAATCCTTTATTACACCATATCTGATACCTGTCCTCACAGCAGAGAAAGATGGAACACATCCAAACATACCGTGCTTCTCGTGTGATACAATGAGACACATATAAATGGCAAACACGATAAAAGAAAGATGTTAAAGATTTTTTCCTAGTGTTTCTTTGCACTATGATTAAAAAGAAAAGCAGTTTGGATTCTTGTGGTGACCTTGATGGGCAATCTTATCCTAGGGAGAAAGGAGTGTTTTGTTGATGCTGAACAAACCTGCTATAAAATTAAGTTTGAAAAAGAAATAAAAGAGAGAGCTGACTTTCCATTTCTCAGCTCACTGCAGGGGAAGCAATTTCCATTTTCAGATTCTCAATTTTCCCTCATTACATCTGATTTGCTAGCAGTGAAAGAAGCTTCCATTTTTTAGCCTTCTCTACTAGTTTTATGCCAATGCATCACATCTATATAAGTTAATATTTTGGTGCTGTTAATAAAGTGCTTGCAACCCACAAGAACACCTACATTATATATAAATTGTCTTGCCATTGTAAATGCTTGTGTCTGTTGGGTACTAAGTTCAGACATCACATTTTTCAAATGGGATAATCATCTTCTTGCCTGAAGACAAGAACCTGGGGAAGTTCACAAATGCCAGGCGGCACTTAGTCAAGCAAGTCTCCCTGGAAAACAAAAGAAATGGTCAAAAGTTACACGCCATGAAAGGCATCCAAGCAGCTGTTCATCTTCAAAATCAAGTGCAAAGCAAGTTTCTGGCTCATCAGCATATGAGAGTCAGTGGGGTGCATGGTGCACAGACTAACAAGAAACCCCTTAATATAAAGAAATTCAGCATCTCAAATAAAACACACTAGCCAGAGAGTAAGTTACACACTTCAGACTTCAGCCAGGAACTAATCTTCTCAACAGTCTGCTTTTCCATTCCTTTCACTAGGTTTATGTGCAGCAAAACATCACCTTACATATCATAAATATATAAAGTTTAAAAGGAATGTTTACCTGAGATGTCATCCCAAATGGTCCATTTCCACCAACCCAGGTTACTAAGGGAGTGTGTAGAGACCCTGACTAGCCCAGGATGAACATGTGAGAGAAGTAAATCTTGATGCTGCTAACAGGTAACACATTTGTAACTACATCGTAATTGAATCCATTGTGATTGATTATAGGCCTCATTGAAATGGGAGACACTACTGTCCAAGGCTTCCTCCCTGAAGCAGCACAGGGGTAGCTTTCATTTTAGGGACTGCAATATTTATTACTATTAATGGGAACCTTAAAAGTTCTGGCCGTTAAGACTCCCTTTCAGGGTTCAGTTAAAGATGCCACGAATAGTTAAAAGAGAAAAAAGACATCTACTCAGAACAGGTTTCATCTACCCATAAGTCTTTATTCTTCTCTCTTCAGTCCATCAAATCTCATTTTCCTTCTTATTCTCCCTTGTTCTACATTGTTCTTAGTTCTACATCGTTCTACCCATTACAAATGTTCCCAGTCATATATACCCTTAAAACCAGCAATTCCCCAGCCCTAACAGGTTCCAGGGACAGAATTCCTTGGCCCCATAAAAAAATCAGATAAGAGTTTCCACACACATACACAGATACATGGGAGTGGCTAGTACACATCCGGTGAACTCCTTAATGGAAAAAAGTTAGTTAATAAAGGAATTAAATCACCAGGAATTCTAGAGGGGAAGATTTGTGTGCTACATTACATTTTTAGGTAGTTAGTAAGGGCTAAAACACTTATTTTCAGTAAAATTATGAAGAGGACATGGATTGTTTAAATCAGCACACTCCATCTTTTCCCCCCAGTATACACAGAGGATACCAGGTAACCAGCCTACCAATGTACACAGTCAGGGAGAAGTTGATGACTCTTGATCAGATAGCACATACACCAGACGCTGCAGTTTCTATGGATCTAGGTCTGGAGTTAGACTTACTGTACTACACAAAGAAGAGACCCAGGCCTCTAAATTATCACTTCCAGGTATTGCTGTTATCACATTCTGATCGTGGGTGTTGTGGGTCTTTCTCTGGGTTAATTATCCCTTCTGCTGTCCTTGAGAGTCTTGAACTAAAATCATCAGTTAACTGAGGTAAAAGTTAAGAATCTTTTAAGTGGGGCAAAACCAGAACAGCAGCTTGGGCAGGTAGTAATTCTATGTCCTTGGATATCTGTGAATATCTTAAGTAGGATGATCTATGGCTGGACCCAAATGCCTGCTGATAGAGATAATTGCAGGAAGCAGATCTCTGGGCGTGAATATACCTGGCAATGGGAAACTGTTCTCACTAAACAGTTCTGAACTGTGGGGTTTAATTCCCAGATGTGTAACAGGAAGGCAGCTAGTTAAAAAGAAAAATCTACAGCAAAGGACAGCCACTTTATTCACAAAGCAATAACACCAAAAAGCCTTGCCTTTTCGTTTAGCCTTTACCAGATCCCTTGTTTCTGATAAGTCACTTGTGAAAAGATGGCTGAGCAATTACTGTATAATGTTGCCACTTGTGACACACTATAAACGAATGATTAATGGTTTGAACAGGATGCAGAGATGGAAAAGTGTGGGATGAAAACAGTGATCATCCCAAAATGAGCGTTCAATTTTGTGAGGAAAACAACAGAGGTTTCCTTTTTGAATTTTAGTGAAGATGACCACAAATAAGAAAGGAAATTTGGAGGGAGCTAAGAAATCCTGGAGGGGGTATCTAGAGCAGGTCCAAGCTGTGGGTGGCTTTGAGTGAGTACATTAGTACTGTATAAAATACACAAAAAGGAAGGATGGATCATGCATACGCAACTAGTCCTGTGGGTCTCAGCACACTGCAGACCACTTCAAGGTTTTATGGTGAAAAGAAAACCCAGGTTCCCTCCAAAAGCAGTTCCTCCAAAGGAAGTTTTGTACACTTCCACGTGTTTTAGAGGACCACTGAGATGGCTCAGCAGGTAAATGTACTTTCCAGACAACCCTGCACTGGAGAAGCCAGTCTGCAGTACCAGTGCTAGCACTGTAAAGGACCCAGAATGTGATGGTAGGAGAATCTGACAAAGCCCACACGTGTGGCAACACAGTGACAGACACAACAGGAGAGCAAAGAAAGGAGGAAAGGCTGGCTTGACAGCCTCTGCCCTCTACCCGTGCACATCTGCACTTGCCTCTCACTTTGACCCACACCATAATTAATGATTTAATCAAATTTAAAATCTATATGACATCCTCATAAATGGCTTTCATCAAAACTGTCTTTTTAATACCTGTGTACATATGCATCACAGGGGCGACATATATACACACTAAAAACAAGGCTGGTGACGACAGACTGCAACACCACAGGTCAGGAGAACAAGTATCATCAACATTCATGGCCACAGCCCCCACCTGGGATGTGGTCTCACCTCCTCTCCAGCCACACAGCACCCAAACTCTGCCATGCTGGCCTGCTGAGGGTAGGGAAAGGGCACAGGGGAGAGGAAAAGGTACATGCCATGGTTACTGGGATAAGGTTGGGCAGTGGCAGCATGAGGAATGGGTCCCTTATGCCCAGGTGCCTATCATTATGCCATCGAGGACTAGCAACCCTGGCTGCAGAAAAAAATAGTGTCTGTTCCATCTCACTACTAGCTGGCTTTAGTTTCTGGTTCCTTCTGGGGTGCCCCACTTCTTATGCCAATGGTGTGGAACATTCTGGAATGTCTTGGGGAGCCAGGGGATGCTGTGTGTACTCATGGGGCATGGGATGAAGGGGTGTACACACTTCAGATGTTGGAAGAGATCTTGGTAAGTGGGGGCATGGGCTGGGGGTCAGCTAGGGTCCTAGGCAGCTAGCAGGGTTAGACTTAGGGTGGTGCTTGGATAGATAGGCGTAACAGTATATTTGGGTCTTTTGGAGAAACATTTGAGTCTTTATAGTAGGTCCCCAGGAAAGAGAAGCTATGTCGCATAGTGGCCCATAGACCCAGGTCACCTCCCTGCTCTCATTATTATCTGGACTCTCCCCATGCCTTGTACCTTGTGCAGAACATGAGCTCATGGTACCTGTTTTCTACCATCTCTCTGTGAAAACTCTTGGAAATAGAACCTTTGGTGTTTACTCCAACAATATCTCCCCACAGAGTTCTAACAAAACCAGTTCTTGTCTCAGCAGCCCTTCCCTGGTTCCCAGGAATGCCGAATGGGGTTGAGGAGCCCAGCGGCTCCAGTTGCTAATGGATGGGGTCTTTTGACCAATGTTTACATCCCAGATCTGCACCAAATTGAGGGCTAGAGATCCTGGGCAAATCGCTCCTCCTGCTAGATCTCAGTTTTCCTTTCTGCAAAATAGGGTTTGGGCAGCGTCTTCAATAGTGGCTCACAAGATGGCTGGGTATGGGATGGTTGTTAGGAGCACCTAGACCCCTTGGTCTAGCTCCAGAGATCATCTGCCTTTGCCCTTGCCCCTTTCACAGAGCAGAACACTGAGGCCCCAGGTGACCAGTACAGTGTCTCCAGTTCCACTCACAACTATATTTTAAGCTAATCAGGGCCTCCTACCCTCTGCTGTGTCCTGATCTGCCCCCAGAGAAAAGGAGGAGAAGGTAGAAAGGTAAAAGGACCCTCCTGCTGCAGATTCAAGTGGGGACCCCAGGCTCCACAGCCCTTTAGGAACAGACAATTAAAGCTGTAGGCTGAAGCTGGAGAGGTCAGCCAGGCCCCTCCCTCTCCAACCAGGAGAGCTAGAGTTGGAGGGGCTGCCCCCATTTTGACAGGACAGGGACCCTGGGACCACTTGGGACTGCAGTACATGACCTGGGTACACACACCTGGGGTGTTGGGGGTGGAAAGGATGGACAGGGACCCAGGGGACTGGAGACTGCCAGATGGGGTAGTCCCCTGCCCCCAACTAACCTGCCCTCCCTGGCCATTCTGTAAGGCTTTCTGTCCCAACCCACCCCCGACCTCAGGACTTTGCCCACAGCTGGGATTTGGCCCTACTCCCCAGTGGTGGTGGTGGCAGCAGTAGCAGTTGCAGCAATGGGGGCTTCTGGGGTGGCAGCAGTGGTGTCCCCATCCTCTTGCAGCAGGAAGTTATCTTTGCCGAAGTTGTCATCCCGTGGACACAGAAGCATGTCCTTGCGGGCCTTGGCCAGCTTTTGCTTCAGCACCTCGCGCCGGTCCAGCCACTCATTGAGTTCCTCTTGTCCATGAGCACAGCGACACTTGTCCCCATCTGGGCAGGCCTTGTCTCTTCTAATGAGGGCTAAAGATAAAGAATTTGGAAAAAATGCAGGCATCCTTGTGAGTTTTGAGGTACTAATTGAGGTCATCTGACTGTTTAGGGGACTGGGACTGGAGCCATGGCTCAGAGATGATTTGGGCAGAAAGGGCAGGGTGGCTCACACTTGGGCCCTGCTCTGGCTGCTAGTTTTGTTTCCCACACATCCATGTCTAGAAGGCAGTACCAGTGTGCTCAGGAAAAGGACATGGGTAGCGTTTGTTTCCCACCAGAGAAGGTTGAGTCCAGACTTTTCCTGTTGTTCATCTGTCCAGGGGTCCCTCTAAGATCTGGACTCCCTTACATTCTAGACCCAATCCCTTGCAGGGAAGAGAAAAGAGACATGGATGACCTGGGGTGGGAAACAGCAAAACATTTTAAGTGATGAATGCAGTTAATCGCCTCTAGCTAGAAAGCTAGAGTTGAATGGGGCCTAGGAGGCAAGAATGAGACAGACAGTAGACATGGAGTGGGGCAGTGGAAGGGGATGCTGTATTTCTCAGCTGGGCAGTAATCAATCTAATGGTCCTTTTAAAATGTCTGTATTAAAATTTAAGAATACCACACTTTAATATTAAATATCATAAGGTATAGTATCTTGATAATAATGTAGATGTTTTAATAACAATTTTTGTCCTTAAAATAAAATGAGAGAGAAACTTTAAAAAAACTGTCTTTTTATGATTCTAGCACAAATCAATGGATTGTCAGTCACTTTCCAGCAGTCACAATCCCGTGGATCGCCATCCTTCTCAGGACATGCCGCCAAGCTGTGTCAATGTTTTCTACTTAGCAGGGTGACAGGGCAAAGACGAGCCCTCCATACTTCTCCATCTTCATCTTAGAGTCTGTCCTAGAAATGATGGCATTTATCTTTGTCTTTGGCTCCATTTTGTCTTGAACTTTTTGTTTGTATGCTTGTTTATTCATTTATTGATTGATAATGTAAGGGGCACAAAGAACTCAGGTAAGAGGACAGCTTGTTGATGTTTGTAAAGATAAATCCTTTCTGATATCATGGTGACTGTAGAAAGGAACGGAGGTTCCTATCCCTTTGTGACTTCAGAGACCTAAGTCCCCATGCCCACCATTGCCTAGAGAGAGGCTAAAGACTTGGAGGGGTCTTCTCACCAGGGTCACACACTGGTGTGCAGCCAAATTACACATGTGCAAGGCCAGAGTCCTCGGGAGTCCAGCTTAGCCATCTAATCTACAGTCAAATTCATGCAAACAAGCAGTGATTTAATCCACCTCAGGCTCTATTTCAAGTGGCTGGTTGTTGTCTTTTCTGTTACATCATCTACAAACCTAATTATTACCAGGAATGAATTTCCTATAGCTACCAAGTTTCAATACTTTTTTTTGAGATAGGATTTTATTATATAGCCATGACTATCCTAGAACTATCTCCGTAGGCTGAGCTTACTTCAAATTCACGGAGATCTGCATGCCTTTATCTCCAGAATGCTGAGATTAAAGGTATTCACCATTATGCCTGTCATTTAAAATACTTGTTTTTTAAGATTAAGAACAAATGATTAAAAAGATGATTTAAAAGGCTATGATTAAAAACAAGATGCATTTAAAATAATTTAACCAATTCTTTTCAACATGTTATGCAACCTGATAGTTCTAAACAGAGACTCTGAACTGATTCCATGTTATCCATAGGAAACCTTGAATATCACAGAATATGTAGATTCAAACTACTTCAAAAAACCAACAACTAAATTTCAATTTTACAAATTCCTGCTATTCTTCCATACAGTGATACAGCCCTGCCCCTGTTCATTCTTGTGCTATATGTACTGGTCTTAACGATGATTTCTTTTACTGAATATTTTAATTATAACTTCTGTTATTGCCATAACTGTTTTTCATGAAGGGATGATCTGACTAACATATGAAGTTCCTTATTTTTTCAACTTTAATATTGACAAATGTGTATCTATCACAATGGTTATTTTCATATACAAAGTTTCTCTCAAATACATAATGTATTTCCTGAAGAATCAGTCTGTAGCTCTCTATTTACACTTCCTTCCTTGGTGATGTCATTTTGTCTCTGGCTTTTAATGCCAAATACATGCCAATAATGCCCAAATTTAGATCAGCAGCCAAATGGCTCTCCTGCAAGCACCACGCTTTCATATCCAACTACCTACTCAAATCTCTATTTAGTTATCTAAAAAAATCTCAACCGAGTGTGTTTCAGAGCCCTGAATTGTCACTGTTCAGCCTACCATGTTTCCTAACTGATCACTCAGGCACAGCCATTTCCTCCTTGGGGGCTATTTTCAACACAGTAACCAGAGCAATCCTTCTCAACTCTGTGGCATGTTTTTTCTGTCTAAAATATTGTAATGGATCTTAATTTCATTCAGCCTTAGAACCACATTCCTTGTAAAGGCCAACGTGGTTGACTGTAGGTGTTGGGAGTCTCACTTGTCTAATACCTCACTTTCTTTCTCAGACCTCCATTCCTACTTAACACCCCCAGATCCAGCTGACTTGTAGCTCTCCTGGAATATACCAAGCACTTCCCCACATTAAGATTGTTACTTGCTCCATCAAACATCTATGTGTCTTTCATTTCACTTCAAGTTTGTGAGTATAGATTATTTCCTAAATTAAGGTTATTTTAAAATTCCATTAAAATTATAATTCCTGGGCCTGGAAAGGTGGATAACAGGTACTGGAGAGTGCTGTACAAACCTGGTAACTTGAATTCAATCCTTGGAGTCCAGGTAGAGGTGGAAAGAAAGAACAGACTCCACAAAGTTGTTCTCTGACCTCCATATATGTGTACAAATCATACACACCCAAACATGCATACATACATGTACACCTATACACACACAAATAGTAAACAAGGTCTACAGAGATGTAGCTCCTTAATTCTATTGTTCTTGGTTATTATTGTTCAGCTCGCTTTGTTCTGCACAGCACTGACGTTTACACATTCATAATTACTGTCATAGGCTGCAAAGAGATCTTACAGAGCCACGGTGGCACTGAGAAGAGGGAATAAGGATTTGGTTCAAAACCAACAACAACCCACTATTACACAGAAGGTCAAGGAATATAGAATGGTGCCACATTTAATAAAAGTGAGTTTAAGATTTATCAAAGAAAATTCCAATTTCTACCAAGCCATGACCAGACAACTTAAAGGTGCTTTACCTCAAAGAAAGTAAACATTTCAAAGCAATATTTTCTTACTTTTTACTCTACTCCATATGCTTCTAAATGTTAGTAACAAGCAACTAAAAAAGGGGAGCTATAAGTATATTTTCCTAGTTGCTCATCTCTAAAACTCATTTGAGATTATAAAATCTGAGTGGTTTTAACCTGTGGTGGTTGACAAGTATGAGATGTTTCACTTCTTGGAGCATTTCCTTTCTATATTTACTCTGTACTTGGTCTTTAATGAGTAGTCAGTTCATGCTATATTCATTTATATAATAATTTTATTCTGTCTTTAATAAAATTGGTCAATATTACAGCCATTAAAACTAACTCCAGATATCTCCAAGAAACCTCTGGGAACAACTTAGTCAAAAATGTTTACACATATCTGAGTTAGATTACTCTTTTTTCTGATTTCTAGAGTATTTCAAAAGCAGAATTTTATTGTATTGTCCTTTGATTGTAGTGTTTCACTCCAAAGTTTCACACACTAGAAAACAACTTAGAAAGAAAGTTGTTATGTAACCTCTGAGCAGCCTGGACAAAGGATAGGGTAAGGACTTAGGGAGTTTTGTATCTAGACTCTAACTAATATAAAGAAATTATGAAGTTCAGCAAGTCACACTCATCAAACTTACTGTATCATGACTCACAACAAGAAAATCATTCAATAAAATATGCTGAATGGGAAATGAGTCAGTGAAAATATTATTCAGAACAAGCAATTACTAAGTGAAGGTATTACCCACAGCAGACAATTACTCAGTGCAAATATTACAGGGAGCAGGCAAATATTCAATCAAACACTTGACAAGGACAGCAATTATTCAATAAACAATCATATAATTGTACCCAATGGGGCGTGCTTGCCATAAGGCATACAAATCATTTACAGACACCAGGATGGTGCTCTGGCTATGGAAAATGTTGATAATTTATAGTACCCATTTGTCATTTTAAAGATAATTTCATTTCAGCTTTACTTTCAAGTAAACAACATTAAAATACATATGAAAGCATACCAAATGTCAGTTTTTCAAATAATGCACTTTCAGGGTTTTGTCTTCCTCTCACAATATTATTCACCCCCTTTTGATTTCTTTTTCTTTATTTACTCCTCTGGGTGTTTTCCCCTCCTTATCACTAATTCCTTCGTTCTCATGGTTTATAATGGCAAAGCTGAATATTAAAAAGCCATGCTCATTATTAAATCTTCCTCTGTAAATCATCTGTGGATCCATTTTGTAAAGAGGAAATATTAGCAGCAGTGGTTATCACATGATAATAGGTTACGGGTATAATCTGTAGCAGTACATCCCGTCACAATATAATCATTCCTTCAGCAAGTTTGCATGTTAAATGAAAACAAAAAATAGAGGAAAAAATGTTTATTTCAAAGAGCAATACTTACTGACTTCCTTGCCAATTCCTTGCCAAAATTCCTTGCTGAGATGCCCATTTAACAAATCCTCTTGTCAATGGACTAGTGAAAGAGACTAATTGACAAACCAAAAATATCACCATAACATAGGAATGGCCAGTCAACAACACTATAAGGAAGAGAGGGGAAGGAGCTTGACTTGCTGGGAGATACATGAACATTTTTATTCCAGTACATACATGTGTCCTAGGAGACAATCCAGGATGAGCAGACACATGAAGGGGTAAGCCCCATGAAGAGCATGAAAACTACATACAGCTTAGAATTTCAGCAAGTAGCAGACATGGACACACTGAGAAAGGAGGTAAACACATACATGTGAAGGGAGGCAACACTCTTTTTTATTTGTACATAAGGCTTTATTTTGGTTTTGTTAAGTAGAGCTGATTCTTCTCATCTGTATCCCACAGAGGGACCTGAACAACAGTGCATATTCAAAAAAGAAAGTTCTTGCTTCAACACACAAAAAGGGAATTTTCAGTAATGTGGAACTGTGTTCCGAATTCTAAATGGTCTTAATAGTAAAAACCAAGAGTCAGATATCAGGGTAAATACTGAAAGATGAGAGAAGTAAAGGAGTCAACCACTGGAGAGGTTTTTAACCTCTACCGAATCCTCAGACAAAAGGGGGCTGGGCTTCTGTCTCCTCCCACCTTATATTCCTCTGTCTGCTCAGCCATATCATTTCCTGTCTCCACCTCTCTAGTGCTTAGATTAATGGTGTGACATCCCAAGTGTTGGGATGAAAGGTTTGAACTTTGCCTCTCTTTTAGACTGGTTAAATCTCATATAGCCCAGTGTGACCTTGAACTCCTGATTTTCCTGCTTTCACCTTCCTAGTGTTGGGATTAAAATGTGAGCCACCACTGCCTGGCCTCTATGGTTGACTAGTGGTTAGAAGCTTCACCCTCTGATCTTCAGGCAAGTTTTAATTGTTAGAGCACAAACAAAATATCACTACAGTGAACAGCTCTGGATATACATGGGGAAGGTATGGAAACCAAAACCAGAGGAACACAGGGAACTGAGGAGAATGGAATGCTGGGTAACACACTACAAGACACTTTTTGGGATGAATTTGGGCTGTATATGCCTCTAGAAATACTATGGCATTCTAGGAACCCTCACACTTTCTGGGTATTTGAAAAGATCGCTAGCATCAAATGTGCTTCATGATTCAAAATCTGAAGAGGATTTCAGTGGACCCTAGGTGTTTTTGCCATTTAATATTGTTCACCATTCTATTGGTAGCTATTGTCCCAGATCTCTATTGGGGAATAAGCTCTCCCTCTCCATTAGACACCCCCATGTGATCTGAGAACACTGATTTCCAGCCCAAATTCCAGGGACTTATGATAACGGATTCTACTCTTCTTTGGCCTCAACAATTCTCCCATGACAGAAAGTACATAATCCTCCCATAAACCTGAGAGAGCTAGTTCCTGTGACTTAGAAGAAAGGAAGTTTCACTCATGCGATGGATGAAAGAGTGGATCTCAAAGTGCAGACTATCTCCTCCAGAGGGCGACTGGACTGAGAACAGGTGCTCAGTTTACTCCCGTGCCACTGCAGAGCACGTGAATATACAGTATAACTTAAGGCTCTGATCAAACCACTGGGATGTTATACCTTTAGCCCCTGAGCTTTGTAGACCATAACAATGTGTTAGTCTTATATGGTTTCATACCAAAAAAAAATATCTTGTCACAAATGCTGAAATTTTAAAATAGCTTGTTGTGTCTGTTACAAATTAGTTTATATAATCAAAGTAAATAAACCATCTATCAATGACAGTAATTATCCTTAAAGAGCTTGTATAATTGTACACCCACCTTTCTTAACACTTGTAAAAACATACTAACATGGATTCTACATATTTGTGTCTAAGGAACTAAATGATTTTCAGAGTTCTACAAATCACACGTATTGTCAGTATAAACTCAAGCTTTCTGATTTCATATGAAACAATCCAAAATTACTCAGAAAATAAGGAACCAGAAAAATTCATATGGAGAAGGATAACTAACCAATGACAAAACAAGATGGCACTAGGGTTGGGATTATCTAACAGACTTTAGGGTACTATTTTTATTGAATTGTTTGAATAAAAAAATCACAAACAGTTTGGAAGTAAATTTGAAGATAGTCTCAGCAGATATAAAAAGGGACCAGTGCCCAGGCATCATGTGCTGCTCCTCTCTGCCACAGGCCAGTAGTGCTCCAGATCACTCTACTACATCAGCTCCAGTCCTACATTAGAAACCAAAGAGAAGGGAATACTAACTGAGCGTGAGATGGATGGGAAAGGCGTGAGTTCTTACTGTTACATACTTAACCTGTGTGCTAACAAAATTAAAACTTTTGAATTTATAAAACAATGATATTCTTCAGAAATGGAATCAGAAATGTTATCATGGAATTAGAAAATTTGACTCAAACAAATATTTATTCCATGTAAAATCTCAAAAACAAACAACCAAAATTTATTCCACGTGAAATCTCAAAAACGAACAACCAATGAAAAATATAATTCTATCAAAGGACTGTCAGCCTAGCAGTTAATACTTAGCAAATACCTAGACTGACCATTCTGGCAGTATAGCTGCTTTCAACACTCCACAGATGCTGTAAGGAAACTCTACTGTACCATAGGAGCTGGCTACCAAAACACAGCTGGGGCTCCAGAATGCACTATGCTAGTTAGAATCACTTCAAATAGCTTCTACCAAAGTTTTTGCCATTACAAAACACAATGAACTCTAGCAACATTTTACTCCAGGTCAGAAATGAGAAAATCCTTCCTCTGGAGGTCCATCGAAGGCCTGATTGGTTCAGATACAATCCTTCATTTGCATAAAGGGCTGCTTCATGACTGACGGACACATCCATACACCCTTTCTAGATATTCAAGCAAGCTATTTAACTTGCTTCCTAAATCTGTCAGTACACACTCTCCTGTGCAAGCACAATAAAAAGACTTCTCTTAATTGGTCTTTTATTGGTTGTTTTTGACACCTATCTGTCATAGTGAAGCTTGAGCTGCTAATATTACAGAGAAAAGGCAGCAGGGGTGGTGGTGTTCACTGGTAGTGAGCTAAAGGGTTGCAGATAACAACTATAGGTGGAAACAAGTGAAGGAGAGCTGAAGAGAGACAGCAAACTCTGGAGAGTCTTGGAGTCCTAACAAGCCTTATGGGCCAGCACTCCAGTACCCGCAGACATGAGTTCCAATGCTGCTTCTCTAACAGAGGCTGAGCATTCCAACATCAGAGCCTACAACCCAAACAAACAAACAAACAAACAAAAAAACCAAAAAAAACCAGAACCATTAAAAACCAGCAGACTCAACATAGTCTCCACAGCACTTTTCAGACTCTAGAATCTTAAAAATCAGAGACATTTGTTTTATGTTGGATGATACAAGAAGTAAATGCATGATCTTACTGGATTTATAGCTTTAAGACCTAGAGGTGTGTGTGTGTGTGTGTGTGTGTGTGTGTGTGTGTGAGAGAGAGAGAGAGAGGGGGGGGGGCTTGAGAGATGAATCAATGGTTAAGAAAACTCACTGCTATTGCAGAGGACCCAAGTTTGGTTCCCAACACCTACATGGTGACTCATAACCACCTGTAACTCCGTTTCTAGAGTATCAAATAATTCTTCCAAGTTCCATTGGTTCCTAATACACATACATATATCCAGGCATATAGATACATACATAAAATAAAATAAACATTTTAAAGACCGAGGTATAGCATTTAACATAATCACCTATGTTTATTTTTTAAATGCCTTTTCCAAGAATTCTGAAAATGCATAGTGCAAAGTACAGAGTGCTTTAACTCAGCTGGTATAGTGAATGGAAAGGAAGCTGGAGAGGCAGTGTCTATTTTAAGGCTCGTAATAACCTGGTTGTCATTATGTCTTATCAATTGAGGGCCAAATTATTCATTCTTTTGTTTACTTTAATTACCTGATTAGGAGAATGATGTTTACTCATTAATTACTTAAATCAGAAGGGTAAAGTGTAATTGTCATTCAGCACAAAAAATTTCCACTCTCCCTCTTAATCAGATTATGCACCTTTAATGTGTCTTCCCTCTTAAGGGAGAATATACATTGTTCTTCCTCTCTGCACCACATTCCCTAATAACAACTCTCAATTCCTATTCCAATAAGGCTTATACAGTCATATTGACAATGTGAAATTGGAGGAATGCTTTAAAATGTTAATAATTCCATTCCCATTATGGGAGTCAAGGAGAAGAAAAACATTATTCATGCAGTTTTATAGCTCTAAGTCACCTGAGTCAGAAATCTATCATAATCATATTATAATTAACTTTATTTGAATCCACATACCCTAGATTTATGTATTTTTCTTTTATGCATATGGATGTTTTGCCTGTATGCATACCTGGTACCCATAAAGTCCAGAAAAGGATGTTAAATTCTCTGTAACTGGAGTGACAGGCAATTGTTAGCCACTACGTGGGGGCTAGGAATCAAATCTGTGTCCTCTGGAAAAGTAACAAGCACTCTTAATTACTGAACCATACTTTAATTTTTTCTTTTTAAATTAAAGATAAAATATTGGGCTGTAATGATTAACTTAGAACAGTTTTATAAATACAAGTTACAAAAGTTGCCTGCTTAGAAGCTAAGATAGGTGTTGGGAATATTATTTTAAAGTGTGTGACTTTTGTTTATGCTGCATTTGTTTAACTCTGTGAAATTGTGATACTTTGTCTGTTTCAAACACCTGATGGCCTAATAAAGATCTACATGGCCAATAGCAAAGCAGAAGAAAGAATAGATATGACTGGTAGACAGAGAGAATATATAGAAGGGAAAAACTGGGAGAAGGGTTTGGAGTAGTAGCCCAATGAGGAGGAGGATATCAGAGGCCAGTCACCCAGATACACAGCAATCCATGGAGTAAGAGTAAGCTCTAAAAAAAGAAGTGGAAAAAATACAGAGGCCAAAGGGTAGACAGGATAATATAAGTTAAGAAATGCAGGCAAGAAACTAGTCAAGCTAAGAATGAACATTTATAAATAAGAATAAGACTGTGTGTGATTCATTTGGGAGTTTCAAATGAACTTTTGAAGGGTGGTGAGCCCTTCAAACGAGTCTAAAGAGCATATCATCACATTACTACACATTACTAGTTACAGTAAGGTAACTAAGATAAACAGTTGTTCCTTAATAGGATTTGTTCAGTTGTTAAATAAAAATAATCATGACTCTTGGCCTGTAGATGTGGTATTTATTATTCATAAAGAGCTAAGTAAAATTGAGGCTCCTAAAGGAGAAAATAGACCAAGGCAACAGGCATGGAGTTAGTCAAACAGAAAGAATCTCTCTAGGAGTGAAACTCACATGGAATAAGACGTCTATAGAGATGGGATTCTTAGACAATGTCTATATGTTTCAATCACAAGTTTAAGACCAGAAAGATTAGAATAATGCAATAATAACATCATATCTTAAAGTGGAATTTAAGTAAACAGAAAGAAAAAAAGGCAGTAGATTATTGGGCATAAAAACTAAGAGTTAGGTAATTCCAAGATATGACTTGAAATTCCAAATCCCTGGAACTGAGTCATTTAAAAAATGAGTATTCAGAAGCAAAATAGCTCAGTCAGTAAAGTACCTTCCTACAATGGACAAGGACCTTGAGTTTAATCTCTAAAACCCAATAAACTTGGAATGTTGGTGCATTCCTGTAAATCTAGTACCCAGGAGATGAAGACAGGAAGATTGAAAGTTCAAAATTATCCTCAGATATATAGTGAGTTTGAGGCCAGACCTGCGATATACAAGACTCTGTCCAGAACAAGGGAAAGAAGATGTTGAAAATGAGATGAGTCTACCAAAATCACAGGACTTATAGAAAAACAAAGGGAACCAAGGGGTTCTCTGTGCCTTCTTATTTCAGAGAGGTTGACCATCTTATTAATCTTATGCACCGTGAAATCGTATCTGAAGCTTATTTTGTATTAAATATTTTTGAGCTATTAGAATGTTTATGAAGATTTTTACTGTGCTTTCTAAATGTCTAACACTTCTTGTTTATTTTTCTGATGGTTTCCATTTTATGATTTCTTGCTCAACAATTATCTGCGCAATACTTAGCTCCTGATGCCTTCATGAATCTTGCGGTTTCTCTCTTCAGACCTTAATGTTTTCAGCCACTAGTAATGCATTAGTAACTATTATGTACCCTGGAGTGTTTTTATAAATTATTAAACATTAACTTTTTTGCTTTCTATTTTAAATTTTCATCTAAAATTCATATCCATGCAATATCAGTTTTGTAATTTAGCAATATTTTTCATTTTAACTATAGCCAATTTATATTCAAGAATCATTCCTCAGTTTCAAAATACCAATATCTAACCAGACATGGTGGCATAGACCTGTAATTTCAGCATATGGCTGAGAGAAGTAGGAAGATAAGAACTTCACAGTTATCCTCAGCTACTTAGCAATTTTAAGCCTAAGATACATGAGGCCCTACCTCAAAATAATTAACATTTACAATAACAAAAGTGTAATGTTCAGTAGATTTTCCTAAAAGGATTAAGGATTTTAAATCCTCCTCCACATGACCCATGATCCAAATCAATTCCTAGCAACCACATGATAGCAAACAAAACAAAACAAAACAAAACAAAACAAAACAAAAAAACAAAAAAAAAACCCTCTAGTTCCAGGGAATCCACCATCATATTCTGGCCTTCACAGGTACCAGGGACACATATAATACACAGACATACATGTAGGCAAACCACCCATACACATAAAATTAAAATTTATTAAAAAAGAATGCAAATCAGATTTTTGTTTTGCTTTTCTGTTTTAGAGAGTGAAGAACATAAAGTTGGGTTATAGTGTGTCTGGGAGAAATTGAAGGAGAAGAAAGACTATGATAAAAATATATAGTATGAAATTATCAGGGTAAAACCTTTTAAATAATATAATAAAATGTCTAGAACCTTAAAATTTTTATAATTAGAGTCATCGATATAAGTTTCATTCTGTTATTTAATATATTATCAGTGCTACCAATATTTCTAAAAAAGGAAGGAGAAAGAGGGAATGAAAATAGAGAATTCCATGTCAAAATGAACATGTGATTGTAGATTGAAAGGTTACAAGACACATGATTTAAAACACAGCCCTGGGGCTAGACGGGCTCAGCAGTTAGGGGTGTGCAACACTCTTGCAGAAAACCCACCTGATTCCTAACACCCAAATCACAGCTCACAACTACCTAGAAATTCAGGTTCAAGGGGCCCAATGCCCTCCTCTGGCCTTCACAAGTGCTTACAACCACTTACATATACCCACACAAAAATACAATGCATATATACAATTCAAAATAAAATAATTATTTTAAAGATAAAATGAGGCCTCATGTGTGAATAGGTGTTGCTGTGATTGGTATAATAAACATCTGAACATCCAAACGTTAGGCAGGAGAGTATAGGTGGGACTTTCAGGCAGAGAGATAACTCTAGGAAGAGGCAGAATTGCCAACAATGCAGAGGAAGCAGGATGAGGAGAAGTAACAAGCCTCATAGAAGAATGTAGACTTAAAAATATGGGTTAACTGAAGCTATAAGAACTAGTTAGGAACAAACCTAAGCTACAGCTGAGCTTTCATAATTAATAACAAGTCTCTGTGTCATAATTTGTGAGCTGGCATCCCAAAGAAAACTCCAACTACATAAGAGAGATTCTATAAACCTTATTTTCAAGGAAAAGAAACGATCAACCATACTTTGTATATTCCATCCACATTTAGATTTTCTGATATATACAAAATCCTTAGCTACTAAACCATGCCAAGCCAAGATCGGATCAAACCAGAAATGAGTTCCATGTAAACACAGAGCATGGAATGAGATGGCCATAGCTAAAGTATCTGTGCTGAAGAAATGCTGTTTCACTCTTGCCTTGAAAGGACAGAATCCAGCAAGTGCTTTCTGTACCTCAGCTGCCAGGTCCTTTCTCTGACATCAGCTGTTCTTGTCCCCAGTTATATAAATGATGGACACAGAGGGCCTTGGTTGAATATATTTTTCAAAAATCAGTCTACACGTAACATATCTTATGCTAAAATACCATACTGTTCAGCACTAAACTCTCAATTAACATCATTGTGTCAGTTTTGTCTCCCAGTTTCCAGTACTTTCTGCTCATTTGTTCCATCATCATGAAATTTCTAGCCTGTTGTATATGTCAGTGATTATGTGAGCATTCCACATAACTACGAGAATGCATCAGAATGCATCAGAGGTAAATAACTATGTCACAGACATGAAACAATAAAATTCAAATTATGGAAACTTGATTATAACCCTATCTTCTCAATACTTGAGATAAACTATGTCCTTAAAAACCCACTGTAAGCTGAAAATGTCAGTTAATAACTCAACTTGGGGAAAACTGTGTAACATCAGGCACTTCCCTTGCTGTTGGCCCATATTACGTTTTTGGATATTTTTCAGGTCGGGGACTCAGTTATGCAGATACTGTTGGTTAGATGGCCTTAGTTCTCTGTCACATATCCTAAGGCATGGCAAGTAGTCGCACTGGGGAAACAACTGACGTGACAAGAAGAGTCATGTGAGAGAAAGAACACTAGAAGAAAGCAACCATCATTATAGCTCAACCATGAAAGAGGATTTCCATCATTTTTGTGCTCCTCTCAAGCAAATCACAATATGGGCTAAGGACACTTGGGAAAGACTTGAGAACTTGATGAGGATGTCTTCAGCTTGTTTGTGGAGAAAGTAAAAATTGAGACTTGTTTTTGTTCATTGGGGACAAGAAGAGCTAACAAAAATAGGGGAATATGAACTTAGTGAAAACCCGGTTTTCTTTCTTTTATCTCACAACATTCCCTATTCTCAATGACAGTTTGTCAGAGTGAGGTGTGTGCTGACAAGATCTTAGTCTCACGGGTCATTAGCAAAACTTCAGTCATTCTGATCAGGTAATTGTTCATTAGAGATCAGAAAAAGCTATTCACTGTCTCCAACAATTAGACTGTGTATGCAAATTACCTAAAGATAATACAATTAAAACCAGAGTTACTTGTTGGAAATGCCCACTAATTACTTTTGGACTTCAGTTTCCATAGTTACAAATCTGTGGATGTTTGGAATAAACTGGCGCACAAGGGAGTCTTTTTAATAGTTTATTCACTGTGAACAATTCTAGAACCACAATCAATATGAACACCTAACAGAAAAAGTCTCTTTATATCTCAGATTACCAATAACAGCCAGTCATATCTCATTGGAAATATCAGTGGGATCTGTGTCAATTTGGATGTTAACACTGGATAAAATATTTCCAACAAACACAAATATAAATTTTAATTCCATCTGAAAGAGGGTCAGTCCCTCTCTTAAGACATACAAATAGTTCCCTTAGAGTGACATTGCGAAATCCTTTCTTCTAGACAAGAGTGTCTGTTAAGCAGCTATTTTTCCTTAAATTTTTTAGCTGAAAAAAATTCATACAATATATTTCAATCACAGTTTCCCCTCCCCCAACTCCTCCCAGATCCTCCAGGCCTCCCTACCCACCCAAGTCCATGCCCTTTCTTTCTTCCTCTCTTTAGAAAACAGACAAATTAGCAACAACAAAAAATTAATAAATAATAAAGAAAATAAGAGGAAACACACAGTTTTTACATATTGGGGTTTGTCCCTGAACCCATTCATTTGTACACTGTGTAAAGATGTGTTGCTGTGATTGGTATATTAAATAGTTGAATGGCCAATAGTTAGGCAGTCAGTATAGGTGGGACTTCTGAGGACAGAGAGGATTGTCAGGAAAAAGGAAGTTGCAGATGCCAGGAGACACAGAGGAAGCAGGATGTACAGGAGGAGAAATAAGATCACAAGCTACATGGCAGAGCATTAATATAAATGAGTAGTTTAAGTATAAGGACAAGCTATAAACAAGCCTAAGCTATCGTCCAAGCTTTCATAATTAATAAGTCTCCGTGTCATTATTTGGGAGCTGGTGGGGCAGAGAAAGCCTTGTTGCACCCATCCCCTATCCTGTGCCCTCTTGCTGGAGCAAGCATGGAAGAAGAGACTCCCTTGGTCTAGTAAATCAGCAGAAGTATCAGGGAAGGCTGGATCAAAGCTCTATGGTAGTCAAAAGCTGAATCCCAGGTAACCTTGCTAAGAAACTAAAGGCTTACATAGTCTCTCTGAACTTAGAGAGTCTCTTGTTCAGTCTGGTCTTCATTTCTTGGAATATTCTGGGATTTTGGAAGTTCACCTTGTGATATAAAAAACACAAAACTTGATATTCTAGAAATCTGTCAAAGAATTTCAAAAATACTTAAAATTCTAGTATGTTACTCTAGATCAGAGTCTGCAAGTCTCTTGAATCTTGTTTGTTGAGATACCTCTTCAGCCTACAGGCTGTTTCTTTTGGTCCATCTGATTCTAAGCCCTTCCTCAACTCATCACATTAGGTTCATTGCTTTCCATTTGCAATCTTCTTCCCTGACTCTCTAACATTTATTCCATCAGAGATACCTACTTTAAGTTCTCTCATTACCTGGTATTAAATTCCTTACTCTATGGAAATATATTTTATTCAGATTACTGACCTTATTTGTCTGTGCTTTAATGTATTGCTCCCTCAGCAAGGTCTAAGTAGAGAGCCATATCCAGCCTGTCTACAAACTCAGTGCCAGCAGATGTGCAGTACATAGTCATTGTTTCCAAACTTTGTTTCCAAACATTTTTCCAACTTCTACTTCTGGAAATCCAATGTAAATCCAATGTAGTACAAGTGTGAATGTTGAATATGAAGATTTCAAAGAGAAAATTTAGAGGGGAACACTGAAAGGACTTTGTGTTATGATAAAAATAAAACAGCACCATTCCCTAAGTGGCAGCAGTGGGCAGTAGGCGCAAAACCACAGTGGGCCTCAAAGGCAGCCAGTCCCAGGCAGGGAACTGCATCATGAGTGAGAGACAGAGATCTGTCCCACAAGGAGCCACTGCAGGTGAGAGACAGATGGTTAGACACACCATGTAGAGTGAGATTAGATATTTATTTAGTGGGTTATGAAGGGGAAAGGGAAAGGGGAGAAGGGAGAAGAGCAGAGAGAGGCAGAGAGAGAGAGAGAGAGAGAGAGAGAGAGAGAGAGAGAGAGAGAGAGAAGGGTGGGAAGGGGAGAAGGGAGAGAGGCAGAAGCTGCTTCTTTGGAAGAGAGATGGAAATGAAGGGACTCAGGCAGGAAGCAGAAAGAAAGATCTGTTTGCCTCAGCAGATGGGGGAAGTAGAGTGGGCAGGGCTTATCTCTTAAATGGATGGGACAGACCATTATATTGTAAGAAGGCTGCTAGTTAGTTCTCAGCCTCTTAGTTTCAAAATAATCACACAGAAACTGTATTAATTAAATCATTGCTTGGCCCATTATCTCCAGCTTCTTATTGACTAACTCTTGTATATTAATTTAACCCATTTTTAGTAATCTGTGTGTCACCACCTGGCTGTGGCTTACTGGGTAAAGTTCCAGCATCTGTCTCCAGCAGGGTTACATGGCTTCTCTCTTACTCCACCCTTCTTTCACCCAGCATTCAGTTTAGTTTTTTGTGCCTACCTCTATTATTTGCTTAGGCCCAAGACAGTTTCTTTATTAACCAATGGTATTCATAGCATACAGAGGGGAATCCCACATCACCTTCCCTTTTATGTTTAAATAAAAAAGGAAGGTTTTAACATAGTAAAATTACATATAACAAAATAGTTATCAAGCAAGAATTACAGTTACAATATTTATATCTACTTTATATTTTATCAAAAATAAGAAAAAATAAGAAAAACTATAGCTATAACTATAAATTCTTCAACTCCATCAAAGACTGCAGAAGGATATAATATAAACAGGAAGTTCATTGTAAGAAACTTCCAAAACTCTAGAATTGACAGAGATATCTCGCCACCTGGCCAGTCACCCAAAGTTCTTCTGTACCATTGGGGCATCCATCTTCAGCTTATAGGGCAATAGTATCCAGCAGACTTTTCCATGAAGCAGGAAATTCCAAAGACAGTTCCACCTATATTGGCAGTTTGTCTGTCACTTTATTCTGTGTCTAGCAGACCCTTTCATGAAGCAGGAACCCTGAAGGATCATCTCACCTTTAAATAAGTTCTGCAGTCATTTCTCTGCAGGTCCTGCATGTCCAGTTCATGAAGCAGTCCAGGCAAGAGCAGTTTCTTGCCCAAATGACTAACCAACTCCAAAAGGAGCCTCTTCAATGCTCATCTTCTTCTTGAAGTAAATGTTGCTGCTAGGAGCAGATGTGTTTCATTGTAATGAAAGTCCTAAATTCTTAAAACACTTTAAATGCCATATTCTATAGTCTTTGAAAAATTTGAAGAATTTCTATCCATCTGAAAAACATCTCTGTATATCTAGAAAAATCTAACTAACATGACTACAAGTTTGACTATTGTAGATGACTATCTATTTATCTATATTTCTTAATCATACATTATACTTTTAAATGATGTGGAAAACACAATACCTTAATAAAGATCAGAAATACATATATACAGTATAACAAAATTGACCTTAAATATGTATGAAAAAACGAAATTCATACCAATGCAAATCTCTATAGCATATCCTCCCTTTAAATGTAAAAAAAAATTGTTAAGCAATATTTGAGAATATTGGCATAGTTCTCCAAATTGCTTCCTGCTTTTTGTTGGGCAAAGTATTTTGGGGGGTGTTCACAGTGACCTTTCAGGGTGGTCTCAATCCATCAAACCTCAGTAGTCTGGAATTATTCCATAGGTTCTCATCTTTGGCTAAAGTTCCAGCATACATCTCCAGCAGGTCTACATGACTTCTCTCTGACCCCACCTCCTTTCTCCTAGCATTCAGCTTAGTTTTACGCACCTACCTAAGTTCTGCCCTATCAACAGGGCAAGGCAGTTTATTCACCAACAGTATTCACAGCATACAGAGGGGAATCCCACATCAGCATTACATTCCCATCTCTTTTACATAGAAGATCTCCAGACAGTGGACAGAATTGCTAGAATCAACAGGCTGTCTGCTCAGGACAAGCTAGGTTTGCCTTTCTATGGATTTCTGAGGCCACAGGATCTTCTGGACCATGGCAGGCTCTGTGTTAAACAGCAAAGGGCAAATACGTACCTCAGCGACCTTGGAGGACCGTGAGGAGTAGCTCTAGGTGCCAAGCAAGCAAGTTCTCTGTAATTTTTTAATCAATAATGCAAGTAAAATTTTATCTTTCTCAAAGATTTCTGATGCAGTTAAACAGTTGAGAGGTTTTGTCAGTTTAAAAGAACAACCTCACCAAACAAATTTCAGCAAAATACAAATACAAGTTACTAAGACATGTACCTACAAGTTATAAAGGTGTGAGGACAAGTGCACACTATCAAATTTCTCCCTCAAGCTACCTTCCATAGTCTTAAAAATATTTTTCATTATGCAAAAATATCTGTCATAGTCATTCTGACATAAATATGCTAAAACTTATGATTTTACAAACCCAAAAATTTCTTGTAAATTCCAGGGAGCCAAATTAAAGAATCCACCTTAAACAGGTCAGACACATCTCTCTCAATTCCCTAATCCTAATTTTTTCCCTAAACTTAACTGTGTCCTCTGTTCTGCCAATAACTTAAACAGGTGTGAGAGACACCAGACACTTCCATACCACAAACACCAGACAGGAGCAAAGAGATCAGCTACACCAGGATATAACCAGCACCCAGCTTTCTCAGGTTCCCCCCACCGCCCAAGGCTATGCCCACAAATAAGGATGAAGCAGTCTTGAGAATCTGCCATCCCAATTCCTTTAACCTGTTGTGCCTAACCTCCTGCCTTTTTAATATAAAAGAGAAATGGGCATGTAATGGTCTATCCTGTCCATTTAAGAGAGAATCCCCACCCACTTCCCTCCCCTGTCAACTCTGCTTCCAGCCTGAGTCCCTTCCTTTTCCATCTTTCTCCCAAAGAGGCAGCTTCTGCTTTCTTTCTTCTCTCCACTTTTCCCCTTCTCCCGTCCTCTCTCTCTGTTTCTCTTTTTCTCTTTGCCTCTCTCTCTGCTCTTCTCCCTTCTTCCTTTCTCCCCTTTCCCTTTCTCCTCCATAATTCACTAAATAAATATCTAGCCTCACTCTGCATGGTGTGCCTATCCATCTGTATCTCACCCACAGTGGCTCCTCATGGGACAGGTCTCTCTGCCTCTTACCTGCTTCACGGCTCCCTAACTGGGACCAGCTGCCTTCGTGGTCCGCTGTAGTCTTGTGCCCACTACCCACTGCCACCACTCAGGGAACAGTACTGTTTTATTTTTACTATAACATTATGTTTATAGGATGGTGAGATTTTTTAACATAGCAACAGAAAATAGACACAAAATATTAACCTATTTATGTGTTGAAAATATCAAGACTAGGGAAGTTAAGCAGGGACAGAAAGTTGAGAGGGACTAGCATTTATTTACCTTACTTCTTTTATAAAAGTTACTAGAAATTATAACTATATATGATCTTGAGAATTTTTACTGTGAGCCTATGATAAAATACAAGGCTTGAATCTGTACAATGGTGCTAGACTCTTGGTACTTCTGAGAAAGAATTCAGAAAGCTGAGCAACATGTGTAGTTGACAGAAATTCAACCTCATTCTATCACAGAACCTTGAATAGCATTAAGTGCAACATATGTTAATAATGTAGAAATGATTCAATGTGCTACTGCTCATGGTGAATTTCTCCCACTGGCTAGTCCTTCCTGGGAGCAGAAAGAGTGAGTGGAGCAGAGTAAACAAGACTAAGGTACTCTGAGTTCAACATCTGGCTTGATCAGCTATGAGACACATATGCCTTGCTTTGTTACATGGTTTTTTTATGCACAAAGATCTTGGTAAAAATCACATAAAATAAAGAATGTAAAGCATTTTATTAATTATAAAAGGCCACATGGTAAGGAAACATAAGGTGGATTGTTCTTTTGGGAACAATAGGCAAAAACATCTCTTTATTGTGCTGCATGTTTTGTTGTTGTTTTCTTTTGTTTTTATTTGTTTCTTCCTTTCAGTCTTTATTTCTTTCTTCATTACTTTTCGAGTCACTCTCCCACTGCTGTTAATTCACCCTACAGAGTGGCCTGTAATTCATAGCAATCTTCCAGCAACAACCTCTGGTGTTAGAATTAGAGGAATATTGCCACTAAATAGAGCTCATCTGTCCCTTTGACATTTCATCAAGTTGTGTGTGCTTATGATTGGCAAATTCCTTTGATCAAGCACTAACAGATTCATTTTCCCTCTTACTACCCTAAAATGGGATGGTCCTATTCTAAATTTCCTTCATTTTATAAGGGTAGGCATAACTTTGAGCTTTGTATTAAATACCACATGAAACACTGTTGTTTTAATTCATGTGTTTTCTGGTGCTGTTCCTGCGATTGGCATCATCTTAACCAATCCAAGGACTTCTCCTTTGTATTAACTCTTTTAGCTTGTGGCTTCTGTAGATTACAGATGCAGGTATTTCTCAATTCTCAGCATTTCTCTATTACTGTTCCAGAATGCACATAATCTTTTTTGAAAGTTTTTGCAAAGGGATTATCTGGATAAAAATCAGAAATGCTAAACTAACTGACTTGCTTAACAACCAATCCTGTCAAGTCCTCCTAACGTTTCTCATATATGCCACCTTGCAGCCATCTATATGGCAGTTTGGGGGATCTTGGATCACTATGCCATGAGTCTTCTGTCACTCCTATTTTGTTTTTCTTTTGCTCCACCTTCACTGGAGTAGGGTAGTACATGATGAGTCTTTAGGCCTTGTATCTTTCCTGTCTTTGGTAAAAAGAAACCAACCAAGCAACTATGTCACCAAGACCATGGCTGGAAAAGCGAGTGATGGTATCTGATCTAAGGGAAATAGGTTGTATGCATGTTAGAAGTCTGGTGGGTGACTGAAGAAAGACAGACAGCCAATTTCTTATTATATTTACTTACGCTGCCAAATGAAGCCTCTTTTGAGAACACTGCTTCAGTGGGAAATAATGAGGAATGGGAATCTGTCACTGAGAGATACAAACCAGAGACCTAGGTAGAAATCACAGACCAGCACAAGGCATGAGAGTAGATAGCATCAGTCTTTAGAAACAACCAAGACAATGAAATAACAGCATAGCAAACAAGCCCCTTTGACAGTGGAATCCTGATATGATCATATTCCAAAGAAATCCCTTGCCTGAAGACTACTTTATTCTTTGTATCCCCCCAAAGACCCTTACTGAGTGTGCCTTCTGCATATTTAACGTTACCTTTACTGTAATCACATCACTCCTGTGCATTAGTTTCAGCACCTAACTCTGTCATGTTGCTTCATCTGTTGTTAGAGCTTTAGTATGAGTGGTTCCAATTTCATGCTCTTTGCTATTCACATGGAGTAAATTCTCTCCTAAATTCTGGTCTTGTGGTTGGTTTCTCATTACTTTCTCATTACTTCTTCCAGAGAGTTCTACTGCCAGGTGGCTTGCTGGACTCTACCTATTACCTGCTGCCAAGTTCTCTGAATTCTCATTCCACCCACCTGGAAGCAGGCTTTCCAGATGGCAGAGTGTGGGACTGTCTGTTGGTGTCTCACCAGGAGAAGAAACAGTACTCTTCCTGTCACCTGTTCTCTATCTTCTTGCACTGTGGGCTGCATTTCTGACCTGCCCTGGGCTGACCTGAGTGCGGCAGTGCTGCCTACCTGTGGACGGCTGCTGCAGTGCTTATTCTAGAAGTTCTCTTTGCCTTGTGCTGGGGGACTTGCAGTAACTGCTTCTGTTTTTTTCACATACCTAATGGGTCACCTAATCAGGTATGAAGACTTCATGGACACATTGATATTGGAAAACCATGAACAATACCAAATTTCTTAAACAAGCATTTAGGGTCATTTCCAGTCCCTCCCATCTCTAGAATCCTACACAAGTGCCACGTAATCCAATAAGTCTATTCATAGATAGCCTTGAGTACTTAGCTACTTGCCAAACACAAGTAGTAGTTGGTAGTCACTCAGACAGGTATGTAATTTTTTGATATTAACGATATATAGTCTGAACAAGAGAGTCAAACATTAGTCAAAGTGTTGATGGAGAGTCCCTTTGTTTGTCCCTGCTGCCCGGTTAGTGGTGTGGGAGAATTGTCTGTATCTGTCAATCGTATTTTAATAAAACACTGATTGGCCAGGCAGGCAGTATAGGTGGGAAAGCCAGACAGGAAGTAGGGGTGGAGCAAAGAGACTGGGAGTATTCTGGAAGCAGAAGCTCCCTCAGCGATTCCTGCGCAGACCACTGAAGAGGCAGCATGTAACTTGCCCAGCTGAGAAAGGTATGGAGCCATGTGGCTAAGGTAGATAAGGATAATGGGGTAACATAAATTATAAGAGCTAATAAGTAGCCTGACCAAATGGGCCAATCAGCTTTATAACTTATAGAGATCTCTGTGCGATTGATTTTCCTTGGGGTATGCCGGTTGTGGGGTACCGGATGGGACAGAAACCCCAACAAGCCGGCCCCACATGCTACAGGCTAGCTTACACCTAAAATAACCACATAGAAACTGTATTCATTAAAACACTGCTTGACCCATTAGCTCTAGTTTCTTATTGGCTAATTCTTACATCTTAATTTAACCCATTTCTATTAATCTGTATTTCACCATGTGACTGTGGCTTACTGGCAAGATTCTAACTAGCATCTGTCTTGGGCAGAAGATCTATGGGGTCTCTCTCTCTCTCTCTCTCTGCCCTTCTTCCCAACATTCAATTCTGTCTTCTCCACCTACCTAAGTTATACCCTATCTGGCCCAATGCAGTTTTTTATTCATTAGCCAATGAAAGCAACAAATGAACAGAAGAACCTCCTACACCATCAAAGAGATAAATTAGAGCATATTCATTAGGGAGGCCACATAAAAGAGGAGGCTCCAAATTACACCTAGAAGACAGAAAGAGCTTAAGAAAGGAGAGACTTTTGACCTAGTTCATGGGTTCTTAACTTGTGGTTCTCGACCCCATTGAGGCACAAATGACCCTTTCACATGGAATCACCTATCAGATATCCTGCATATCAGATATTTACATTATGATTCATACCAGTAGTAAAATTACAGTTATAAAATAGTAATGAAATATTTTTATGGTTGGGAGTCACCACAACATGAGAAACTATATTAAAGGATTTGAGAGCTTGAGAACCACTGACCTAGATCATTACTTAATGACGTGTGTTATGTTTTAGGGGTAGAGAGGTGTACTGTCTGGTTTTGTGTCACCGGGACCCAAAGTAGTTATCAGAGAGAAGGGAGCTTCATTTGAGGAAATGCCTCCATGAGATCCAGCTGTAGAATATTTTCTCAATTAGTGATCAATTGGGATGGCCCAGTCCATTGGGGTGGTGCCATGCCTGGTCTGGTGGTCTTAGGTTCCATAAGAAAGTAGGCTGAGTCAGCCAAGGAAAGAAAAACAGTAGGCAGCAGTCTCCATGGCCTCTGCATCTGCTCCTGCCTCCAGGTTCCTGCCCTGTATGAGTTTCTGTCCTGAGTTCCTTCAATAATGAACAGCAATTTGGACGTGTAAGTCATATAAACCCTTTACTTGCTTTTTGGTCTCGCCAAGAAAAATGCTAAGGCAGGTGTGACAGGGGAAAAAAAAATGGAGATTCAAGTCATTTTGCTCCAAAAAAGCATTAACGGCAACATGGTGGTCATGGTATAGATGGAGAGGAAAACACAAAACAAGCATCATATCTTGGAAATTATGTATTCCTGTTGTAATTTTCAATCAGTTTTGCCACTCACATATGGGGACCTTGCAATGTTTTCATTCTTCTATTGTATCCCTAAGCATCATCTTGTCCCTGTTTTTAAACTAATCATCTCTGTTCCTCCCTTCAGTAACGTGGGAATCACCTATACTTAGATCAATACCAGTAAACTCACTCAGCAAACATTTATTAACTATGGGTGCTGTGCTGTGTCCTTTATCTCCCTTGGAGACTCAGAATTTGAGAATGGTGGCAGCTGATGGCTCGAAGGTACCGTCTAACTAGAAACTGAACTCTCTGCAAGTAAGCTGCCTTTCTCAACATTTACCCTCTTTCCTTAAACAGTTACCAGGACAACTAGCAACCTGAAGAACCAGTTAAGGTAGTCTTGTGAAGAGCATTGCCTTCTCGTGCCCAATCCCACCTTTGTAATTTTTCATGGGGTTCATCCATGACTGACAAACTCCTCACTACACTGCCTTTGTGCGAATCTCAGAGACTTGGGGCTGTGGTATAGGAGTTCCTTCTGTTTGTGTGTTGCTTTCAATTGGATAATGAATAAAGAAACTGCCTTGGTCTAGTTGATAGGGTGGAACTTAGGTAGACGGAGAAGACAGAACTGAATTCTGGGAGAAAGAAATCAGAGTGAGAAATCTGCCATGGAGCCGCCAGAATCAGACATGCTGAATCTTTCCCAGTAAGCCACGACCTTGTGGTGATATACAGATTAATAGAAATGGGTTAAATCAAGATGTGAGAGTTATCCAATAAAAGGCTAGAGATAATGGGCCAGGCAGTGATTTAATTAATACAATTTCTATGTGGTTATTTCTGGTGTAAGCTAGCCAGGCAGTTGGGACAAAAAAAAAGGGTCACCCTCCACGCACAATAGGGCTGTTACCCACAGAATCAATATTACACTTTTTAATGTCAATAGTACTCACAATAAGAAAAATTATGAAGTGAATTTTACTTATTAAGAACCACTAGGTATATAGCATATGCCAGAAGCAGTGTCATACCTGGAAAAGAAGCAACGAGGAGGAAACAGCTTTGTGGGTGGCACCAGCTGGTTTCCACCCTTCCAAGTGCTCCAGAATAAAGTACAAAATGGAGTGAAATTGCTTTTCCTAGTGCATCCCTTTCTTGGAGCCTTTAGTAATAGAACTCAAGTACCTCAGTCAAAGTGGTAGGCTTGTCTTCCTTCAAAATAAGAGAGCAGGCTAGATCAAGCCTCAGAGCTCTTTTCAGGCAAGACTCATTGATATTAAAAATAATAAACAATTTAAAACAAAAAAATCAGTTTTTATCAAGAAAACATTTTAGAAGGCTCTTAAGAAACTTGCTTCAGAGCTGGGCGATGGTGGTGCATGCCTTTAATCCCAGCACTTAGGAGGCAGAGGCAGGAGGATCTCTATGAGTTCGAGGCCAGCCTGGTCTACAAAAGCAAGTTCCAGGACAGGCTCCAAAGCTATAGAGAAACCCTGCCTCAAAAAAAAAGAAAGAAAGAAAGAAAGAAAGGAAGGAAGGAAGGAAGAAGAGAGGGAGGGACGGAGGGAGAGAGGGAGGGAAGGAAGGAAGGAAGGAAGGAAGGAAGGAAGGAAGGAAGGAAGAAAGAAAGAAAGAAAGAAAGAAAGAAAGAAAGAAAGAAAGAAAGAAAGAAAGAAAGAAAGAAAGAAACTTGCTTCAGGTTCTGCCTGGTATGAAAAGTATTAATTGAGGATAGGCATCATCCCCTAACTCTTGCTGTTATGTCTTAGTACCATTTTCAATACAGATTTCTGTCTACTAAGAATGCTAAGTGCTGATAATCAGTTGCAACTCCATGCTGAAGCCACAAATCTGTTACTTAAGATGAATTACTGAGAAGTGGCCATCAGCACTTTTATTAAAAGAGATGGTAATGGCTGTTCCCGGGCACAGAACCAGCCTACTGTGTCATCATCCCAGACTGCTTTTAGATGGATGCGGATTTGCAGTTCCTAAGAAAAATATGAAAATCTGAATACTCTCTCAACAGCAGCATTATTTATCAAAATGACAATGTGCCCATTTTTCTTAGCACTTAAAATGACACTTCAATGATAATTACTTTAAGCCATTTTTATTTAATTTATCATAGATGCTTGAATTGCTGATGTAATTTGAAGGTATTTTTTGTTTATGAAAGGGTCTTATGGTGTACAGATTGATTATTCACAAAAAATCCAAGTGGAATATGTATTCACAGAGTATGCCAAAGGAAGATATCCTCATTTTAGAAGAAAGTAGATTAGGAAGAACTTACAAAGACTCTTCAAGCTCATACTTAGATTAACTTTCAAATAAACAATACTCATTTCTTCATTAGCATAAAAACAGATCTCATGACTTGATAACGTAATAACGTAATTCATGCAACATACATTCTATATATTACATTTGGTGATATATCTACATTTATGTTCTGCTGTGACTATGATATGTGTATTGAAAAAAAACTAAGGAACAGAATCCAGTTTACCAGAAACCTTGTTTGTGCATTTGTTAGTTATTTCTCTTATTACTATGACAAAATGTCCAACAAAAGCAGCCAAAGGGAAGAAGCATTTGGACCTATGGTTTTAGAGAGCCTTAATTCATCCTGGTAGAGAAATCAGGGGCATTGGCTCTGCATGTGGCAGAGGAATATGAACAAGAGAGTTTAGATAAAGCCCTGTGAATGTGTCTTGTCAGAAGTTAACAGGATATTTCAGTTGGGGCTGGGGAAGTAGTTCAATTAGTACAGAGTTTGTCTAGTATGTGGGAAAGCCTGGGTTCCATCCCTAGCAAAGCATAGACCAGGAAAGCCTGGGTTCCATCCCTAGCAAAGCATAGACCAGGAAAGCCTGGGTTCCATTCCTAGCAAAGCATAGACCAGGAAAGCCTGGGTACCATCCCTAGCAAAGCATAGACCAGGAAAGCCTGGGTTCCATCCCTAGCAAAACATAGACCAGGAAAGCCTGGGTTTCATCTGTAGTAAAGCATAGACCAGGAAAGCCTGGGTTCCATCCCTAGCAAAACATAGACCAGGAAAGCCTGGGTTCCATCCCTAGCAAAGCATAGATCAGGAGCACAGGTGCATCCCTGAAATTGCAGAACCTGGAGATGGAAACAGGACAATCAAAAGGTCTAGGTTCTTGATTACATAAAGAGTTTGAGGCCATTGTGAGCTACATGAGATTCTATCTCAAAATGTACTCAACAAATATTTTAAAGAATTTAAATAAAAATATTTTCAAGAAGCCCACTAAAAGCCAAATGAAGTCCAGCACTGGACCCCAGTCTAGTTTTGTCTCTCCACATTTGTCTCTCAGGGAACAGAACCGTTTAATGGCCTCTTGTTGCCCAAGTGTGAATCTCGTCATTTGCAAGTGCTGAGTTCTCAACAGAGAAAATACAAAGGGACTGGTGACCAGAGATTCTACACCATACAGTGGTGTTAAAACAGGAGATAGCTCCCTTTATGTAGTAGAAGACAAAGCCCATAGTGAATCATAAGCTATCACTAGCACCAAGGGCCTTCCCTAGCTACCAAAGAATAAGTAACTCTCCAGTTGGGCAGACAGAGCATGCTAAAGGAATGTGGACTCCTTACTGACTCAACTCAAAATGCAATCAATCATTATCAGTAAGGATGATCTTGGTCTCCATGCAATTTCCACCATAAGAGCTGCAAAGCTCACTGGGCTAGGGGACAATCATAGGGATGTTTTTCCCATAGTAACCACATAAAATCTCAAACAGGGCCACATATACATGTAAAGGATACTGACGATTTCTATGAGTTTGTCAATGGCAAAAACAATGTTTTCAATTAAGAAACATCCTCACTGTCACTCTGGTATCTTGAAAGAACCTGCATACCTCATTCCTTTCCACAGCTCTGTCTGACTCCTACAGCCACTGGAGCGGAACTATTACAGCATTGTTTGTTTCGATGAACATATTTAATCCACAGTTGGCAAACAAGAACAAGAGAGATTTCCCTTGATACACACCACACACACACACACATTAATACTTGACTCATGGTAATGAGGTGACAGGCATGGTCCAAAGCTACTGAAAGAGAATCTTGGATTTACATTCATAAGGCCCACTGCCTACCTCCTTTCTCCATTCGAAATGTGCAGGTTTTGCTTTGTAAACCACCAAGAAATCTCCATAGCAACAAGAACCACATCCAAACAGCATTGTAGTTTTGAGTTTGGGGATCTGCGGGGTAGAATCTGTGCTGTTTTTGATCTATGGCATCATGTGGGAAGGAGAGGCACCCAGGGATGATGATGGTCAATATTCCAACAGTGTAGTTACAGCTTAAGATTCCTTGTCAGATCTTTGTGTCGGTGAGTCACAAATGAAAGCTTATTCAAAGGATGATAGTCCGGGATGGTTTTTCCTAGTTCCACCCATTTGTCTGCAAATTTCAAGATGCCATTGTTTCTTGCCACTGAGTAATACTCCATTGTGTAAAGGGTGCTCGCTCCCTCATCCTTTATACCAGATATTAAGAGCATTGATCTCTTTGACATAAAAAAAAATTAGAAATGAATTGAAAACTTCTTCCTAGATAATTTCCTGTGAGATCAAGAAAGCAAAAAGTGTTCCAAAGCTGAGAACAAGAACAAAGGACGACACCTAGAAACAGAAGGTGGGAACCAATTTGCCCAGGAAGCACGTGCCCAGCCATGCTCATTTTCAGTTTCAGCCCCACTGGCTAATAGGTAATGAAATCAGGGACTAAATAATATAAAGGTATGAGTAGGAGATCTTTGCATACAATTCTTGAAAGTCCTGTAGGATGAATAAAAATTAGATCTACCTGCTGGAAATATTAACAAGTCAACACCTCTTTTCAAGGCTTCCCAACTGGAAAGCACAATTTTCCTCTGATGATAATCTGTTTTCCAGCTGTGATTCTTTAGACTTGAGTGGCAAAGACCCTGAAGTGGTACCAAACTGGTAGCATCATCAGATGATGAACAGAAACAATGAAAATATTCAGCATCTGAATGAAATCATTCAGACCTCAACGAATTCCCTCAGATCAAGGTTCACAATAGAAAGCTATGAAGTGAGTTAGTGAAATTGGTGACAGGCATCAAAATCAACATATGAACAAATATTTTAAAATATTCAAACTTTCCATAAATAGAATAAAAAATTATTCATTTTCAGATGTTTCCATAAATATTCCACATGTTGAAATTATATGAAAGATATGGAATATGAAAATCAAACAACAAAATTTTAACAAATGAAGATTATTTTTAGAAATAACAAAATAATTAAAATGTAAAACTTAGTGATCTGATAGATTACAAGGAAAATCCAGCTGAATAAAACTTTAATGAACTAGAAGATAGTTAAAAATAAGTTATCCTAAAACTATCCCAATGATACAAAAACATAAGATAAGTATGAAATAGGTGTGGAGGGGAACAGAAAGTCAAATCTTTGCCCAGAAACTACAAAGGCATTACAGAAGAGGATCAAAATAGAACAATTACCAAAAATAGGAATAAATAATTTTCTAATATACAGAAGGATACTACTCAGATAACAGAAATCTATGGTTTTCTTTATCCAAGTAGTAAATGTAAAATTCGTGTCTATATAATCCATCATCAAAAAATCTTGGTGAAAAAAAAATTACTTTAAATCAGTAACTGTAATAAAGACAAAAGAGGTGAAAGACTAATGTGCAGGAAAATGCAGCAATCTTTAATTATGAATAAGCAAGGTCACCTATTAATAACAAGAATAAAATGTTGAATTTTTTTTTAGGATCCCCGAAAGAATGTTTATCATAAAATGTTTTTGGGGGGGTTGTTTGTTTGTTTGTTTTGTCTTGTTGTTGTTGATGATGATGTTTTCTTTTGGTGTTTTTGTTTTGGTTTGGTTTTTGGTTATGGTTTTGATTTTTCACAACAGAGTTTCTGTGTAGCTTTGGAACCTGCACTGGAGCTCACTCTGTAAACCAAGCTGGCTTCAAACTCACCAAGATCTGCCTGCCTTTGCCTCCGGAGTACTGGGATTAAAGGTATGCACCACCACTGCCCAGTTTTCACAAACTGTTATTAATAAAAATTTCTTTAATCAAAAAGAAAGTGGTCACAGAGGTGTTAAGAAGGTAGTGACTCAGGTCTGAACCTGAAGATGTCAAGTGTTTCCAAAGTACTATAGGGTGGAGTCTCTGCTTTCCAAATTCCCTTTTAAATGAATAAGAATATGAGCCATTAACTTCTCTATCCCACATTCTTTCAGGACACTTGTATCCCAGAGAACCTGGACAGAAACACAGACCTCCAACTCTGTAAACCAGGCTGGCTTCAAATTCACCAAGACCTGCCTGCTTTTGCCTCCTGAGTACTGGGATTAAAGTACTGGAATTTCATTGAAAATGTGCTTCCTTTATCCTTTACGCCAGATACTAAGGGGACTGTCTCTTCAATTTGAGGTCACTATTTGAGTCTCCTCATTCACTTGCTGTTAACCACTGTCTCTTCGATAAATAAATCTTGTCTCGGGATGCTGATGTCCACAGACTCTGTGATGTCATTTCTAGAAGCTTCTCTTGACTGTCTGGATGAATGTCATAAAACAGAACTACAGTTCTTTGTTTTTCCTATATCATAGAATCTGGCCAAAGAGCATTGCCAAGGGTTGTCTCCACTGGATCACCCAGCCTGGGGTTCTGCAGCTATTCTGAATGCAGTCTCTGAAAAGCAGCTGAGTTAAATTTCCCTCCAGAAAACACAACAACATCTCTCCTTTATAGCAATGTTGACAGAACATCTCTAAGTGTATCCTTGTTGGTATCTTAACATCATGGATAACTAAGTACATTGTAACAGCTCTATATGAGAAACAAGAGATCTTAGGGATGAGTTTCTTCAAAGTCACTTGTCTTAGACAGTGCAGGAGCTAGAATATTTATCTGGATTGTCACCATTTTCTACCAAAAGCACTCAAAGAGAGGGAGTCAAAGGGATGGAACAAAGAACAGCCAGCCTAGTTGACATAAAAAGCACAATAGCCAACTGGCAAGGATCTTGACCATAGAATCCACATTGCCTAGGTTAAGAATGCTGGACTTCTTTCTCAATACACACCACTCAAGAAAATGGTATGAATTCTAGACTTTCCAGATTTCCAAAAGATCTGATACTTTTACAAATATTAATTCTTAAACTATAATTTTTTGAAAAAAAATTGTCTAAATTCTACATAATACAAGTAATTGAGATATTATTAACAAGGATCGTCTACCACTCTTTTAATCACATAGTTTCAAAAAATCTTTGCATTTTTCAGGGAACAGATAGATTTTCCAGGACCATCTCCTAAGTGAATGAATAGGTTCACTCTTCTGGCATGAGAAAACTACAGGTTCTATGAAAACAAATAATTTTCTAAGTTCTTTTATCTCCTAACTGATAATCACTTACATTCATGGAGTACAGAGGACAAGATGATCAGATGAGGGTAAATGGCACAACTGCCACATCATTTCTCATTTATCTGTGTTGGGAACATTCAAAATTTTTCCCACGAGTTATTGTGAAACACACAATTGCTATATTTTAAGATCTGTTTTTTTGTTATTCAGAGGCTTAGCTGTACAATAAAATAAAAATTGCTATCTCAAGGCCAAAACTAGATTGAGGATGAATATCGTTTAATCTCTACATTGTCAGGTAAGATACAATACACCATAGGTTATTTAAATGTGGATATTTAAAGTTAAATGTATTAAAATGAAATGAAACTAAAAATTAACGCTTAGCCACGGCCATATAACACACAATTAAAAGTCATATGTGCCTAATGGATACTCATTTATACCTAACCAGAATGTTTTGTCAAATAGCATTGTAGATGACAGACTGGAGTGCCTGGTATCACTTCTCAGCTAATTTTATCTGATTAGTACAGACCATTATAAAGTCACTGGCGAAATCAATCTCCAATTTAAAATCTAATGCAATAAAATTAAGAAATCTTATTTTGTAATTATTTAGGCTCATTACTCCCAGGCAAATTCTGTAAGCTGCCATGTGTGTATTTCTCAGATCTAACATTGGAAAGATTACACAGTACCATATGTTTGATGGACAATTGGTAATTTGAAACGTGTAAGAGATTCCCCAAGCAATCATTTCTCAGGAGGATCATATGCAAACTATGATTTGGTCCAGAGTCCTCAATCATTGTCTACACAGCAAAAATGACACTCAAGTGTCACAAGGAATTGTGATGTATATGGCTTAAGTAAATTATCAAAAACTATAAAGATAATCACTTAGTTTTTCCAGTATAAAAAATTTATATCTAATTTTTTTACATTAACATCTAACCCATCCCTCAGCTCACTGTACCTGAATGTCAAATGTTCCCTCTTCCATGCCTTACTTGATCCTGGGTGACGGTGATGCAGCATGGTATCCATAGGCTCTTTCTTCTGCATGCCAGGTCATCTAATTCAAGCTCAGCAGGATGGAAGCATCTATGCCAAAAGAGAACCACAGGAGAACAATTCCATGTAAGAAACGAGCGATTTCCCAAATCGTGAGGGCCTTGCAGTTTGTCTACTCTGCCTCCATGGACCCCACTTTCATTTAAAACTACTGGAAGATTTTCAGTGTACCTCCTGAGAATGCCTAAGAAAATGTAAATACAAAATCTAGCTCTCATTTCAATAAAAGAATGAGATTATTTATTCACAAGCAAATATAAGTGGCCATATCTTGGTAATACAAATTCAGGTTGCCCCAAACACTATGTTCCAACATAGAAATGATTTCATGAACTATTATAGTCAAAAAACAAAAGAAATTTATAAATCAAATATCCTTTTTTAAAGTTTTCTACTGATGACATTTGTTAGGTATGTTACAGCAAAGCAAGGAGATCTTACAGGATTTTAATGCTGTATGACGACAGTCTTAATTTTTATTAATTATCTAATTAATTAATATCTCCCAAAATTTTTACCTAATAATTGAAAGGATGTTAGGTCAGATACAGAGGTAGACAATAAATGGATATTAAAAGAACTTAAGATAGCCCAGGATATTTGTCTCTGAATATGCCTCATAACCTACTACCATCAGAGAGTTCTAATCTATCCTCAGCCTAACAACCTTTAACATAAGTATGGCTTTCTGCAGCCTCAGTTCTTAAGAGGGAATCTTTTATTCCAACTCTTATAACCAGGATAGATTTGAGACCATTGACACAATTAAATCTTCTAAGATGAAACTTGTAGCTTCATTTGTATGTAAAATTTTACATATTTCTTAGATTTTGAGATGCTATGTTTGAAAAGCTTCATCTTATAAAAAATATTGTTTTTCTCTCCCCCAAGATTGCTCAAGAATCTGGACTTACAATGACACATACGATATGAGAAAAGTATTCAACAAACTGATCATATGCCATATGCCTATGAATAATGATTAAAGTTGGTTACCCGCCCCAAAAACATCTGTCTCCATTTCCTGCCAGCATATTTAGAGCCACAGAGACATTGTCACCTGGATCTTAATTCTGTTTCTCTTTATTAGCATGCTTATTTAAATCACACTTTAAATTTATACAGCTATGAACATGTGAGTCCACAAGTAATTAAGACACCAAGGTATGTTTTATAGTATTTCACTGGTCAGTCTCCCTCACATTAAAATGCTGGTTCATGGCAACTCCATTATCCAAAAGCTCCCAGCTTGTCAAAAGGGTTTCTAAAGAAGACCTTAGAAATCATCCATTTGGTACTATGGATAACAAGGTACTTACCATATATACATGATGACCTGAATTTGATTCCTAGCACCAATGTTAAAGATCTGGGCACAAGTCATGTGCACATAATTCCTGATCTAGACGCTTTCTGAAGCATGACAGCCAGCTAGTACAACACAATAAACCATCTTCTAGGTTAGCAAAGATACTGTCCTAGTTAGTAAGATAAAGAGTGATTGAGAAAAATCCACCTCTAGTCTACACACACACAGAGAGAGAGAGAAAAAAAACTCGAAGTTTTACTTTGGGAGCTGTTGCTTCACTTTTACTGTTGTTGTTCCTGTTATTGCTATGATACCCAAAGAAGAACATCTAGCTGCTAAGAACGAGATGGGATGTCTTTTATCATGCTTCTTACAACTGAAGAATCTCTTTTGGAACAGTGGAGACCATTCTTCATCTGGATTCAATAAGCCACGTACTGTGCTCATGCACTAGCTCACCATAGTTGTGAGCCATGCCAGAAGACACATGAAAATGTTTCCACCACAAGCTCTCCTCAGCCTTCAGAAGACCTAGACACCAGATGCCACTTTTTTAACACTTACATGTGCTATGTGCTTCACTTCGAATCTATAAAATGCATATGTATCACAAAGCATCACTGAAGAAATTGTGACCCCACGTAGCATTCACTACTGCTTGCTACTGCTGTGAGAACTCCAAGGAAACTTTCACCTGAACTGTCTTTCCTAAAGCTCTAGAAAATCCTTGAAGAATGCACTTTTGGAGAGGAAAACACATTTAATGAGACTCATGATTCTTACTTGTGTGTTGGGGAATATTATTTTAAGATGTGTTAGTTTTATTTATGCTATGGAACATTTGTTTAATGATGCAAAGATGCGTTGCTTTTTGTTTATGTTGCATTTGTTTAACTCTGTGAAGCTGTGATTCTTTGCCTGTCTAAAACACCTGATGGTCTAGTAAAGACTTGAACAGCCAATACCAAGGCAGGAGCAAAGATAGACAAGGCTGTCAGGCAGAGAGTATAAATAGAAGGAGAAATGAGGGAGAGGAGGATCAACAAGAGAGCAAGGAGAAGGAGGAGGACATCGAAGTCAGCCACCCAACCAGCCATGGAGTAAGAATGAAAGTAAGATACACAGAAGAAAAGGGAAAAGTCCAGAGGCAAAAGGTAGCTTTAAGATAAGAAAAGTTGGCTAGAAACAAGCCAAGCTAAAGCCAGGCATTCATATGTAAGAAGAAGATTCCATATGTGTGATTTATTTGTAAGCTGGGTTGTGGGCCCCCCAAGAGAGTAAAGAATAAAAACATCGAACAACACTTGTGCTTTTGTCTGGCTGGCTGGCTGGGTGAATTTCATTTTTGAGACTGGGATTCACTATGATACCCAAACAGATCTCAAAATCCTTAGCACAAGTGCTTTTCCTTCCTCAGTCACCTATACAGCTAGAGGGGATGTCACCATGGCCAGTTCAATATAGCACTGCCCTTAATGAAGAACTTGTCAGAATTGTGTCTATTGCTCCAGATGTGTTTCTGTCATGCATGATGAACACAGTGTTTCCCAGTACAGAATTCATACCAAGTTCATGCATACTAGATATGCAAAGAACAGCAGTGAAAGATGCAAAAAGACCAGAAGGGCTGCAATAGTGCAGGTCCAGCCTGTTGCCTGCAGCTTCGACTCCAACATTCATTGAAGAAGGAATGGATCTTTCTGACTTTCAAAGGACTAAAAGTCTCTTCGAGGTATTTACCTCTTGGCTAGAGTAATCTAAAATAACCACCACCCGTTAAAGGAGGACTGCTGACTGATTATCTCCGCTCTTCAAGCACCTGTCTCCTTGACAGCAGCAGAGTGAGGCCAGGGTCCATGTCAGGTGTCAGGCATAAGGAAGGCTCACCACAGAAATAGTGTCTGCAAGTGAATGAGGAGGAAATACTATTTGCAAGGAACAAGAATGCAAGAACCTTGAATTGCCTTTGTCTGATATGGTAAGGTTATAAGGCCTTTGAGTTTCACTCACCTTTACAATTAAAAGGATAAGACCCTTTAGAAGGGATCAATGGTCTTACCTCTAAATAGCTCCAGAGGTCGACCTCTAAATTCCAGATGTGCATGTATAAGAGGGCCCTTACACATATGTACCCACATGCATACACATATGCAAATATGGATACTAAAAAGAGAACCAACTCTAAAATACTTATATAGCGTTTTAAATGTGCCTTCATGAAGTTAAATGTATGGTATTTGACAATTGCTTGTATAGACAGATTATGGCTTAATCAGGCAAGATGTTTCCTTCCATTCATGCCAAAAAAATTCTTTCCATGTACTTCTGAGAAAATTTCCTAATATTTAAACAATGCAGTGATATCAGTGGTTATGTTTCTCTTGAAAAGTTGAAGAAAACCCACAAATGGACTTGAAATACTGATTGAGATTGTCTCCTCAGACATCAGGTCATTCAACCTGTCCATGGCACCTAATTCAATCACCTCTGTCTATCTGTCATCTACCACTGAATTCCTAGCAAGCAGCCCGCTGAACAACCCCTACACAAGATGTGGAAGCCATCTTCTGAGAAGTCACTTCAACAGTTCTACATGGGTTTTCACAAACCTCCCTCTGAGAAATCCTGTGAAATACAAGAGCCCCTTAATTGGGCAAAGAAAATCAATTTTCTCAACCTTTTTCACAAATAATAAAAATTTTCATGAAAAGATGTAATCTTAACATCATTCTATCTAGCTCATCATTCTGTGTGGCTCTAATTGGGGAATAAGTTATCACTGAATGTGGCCGGTAATGGCGAATCAATCCCACACCAATTATGTTTTAAGGGGGCATTTATTTTGGGAGGTAAAACTTACATACACCATAAACCGTCAGGAAGGGAGGCTAGTCGCTGGAGCAGGAGCCGGGAGCAGGAGCCAGAACCAAGCGTCGGAACCAAGAGGCCGGAGTCGAGACCTGCAGCTCTTTTTAAAAGAGAAATATACCACACCCCAGTGGGCTGGTATTTCAGCTGCTATTGGCTGAGGGAGCAGAAGGCGCTCCTGCAGCACCATGGGCTCGTGCTTCAGTGACTATTGGCTGAAGCATCGGAAGATACTCCCGCAGCACCTCCCACTTTTGTTTAAGTAAGAGAGTTCTAAGCCTACTACGAAATTATATACAGTAAGTACAAACCTACACAATTATATACAATAAGTACAAATATCCTATTCCAACTAGCTAAAGTCTTGTATAATAAATAACTTGGCCAAGTCATGAGAGGAAAGTAGCTACATTTATCTAGTCTGTAACCCCATAGAAGATCCGAGAAGGGAAATAATGTTACCTGAGTAATTAGGAAGTGCAATCAAAGAACTTCCAAAACATGCAACAAATCACAGAGACAACTGGCTACCTGGGCAATCACCAAAGACCTGTTTGCAGCATTGAAGCAACCAACTTTGACTAAGGCCTAGAATAACTGACAGATTATTTTTAACAGGCAAGAGATTTTTCAAAACCATCTTACCCTGTCTTGGCAAGATTTAACAGTTCTGTTTATCCATTTCCGGATTTTATCCATTTCCGGATTTTAACAGGCAAGAGATTTTCAAAACCGTCTTACCCTGTCTTGGCAGGATTTGACAGTTCTGTTTATCCATTTCCGGATACCGTGTATTTGTCAGTAGTTGAGGTATGGGCAGTTTCTTACCCAGAGGCCAGTTTTGTCAAGAAGACAAGCTCCAAGTGGAGTGTCTTTGGTGCTCAACAATCTCTCAGAAATAGGTCGGTGTTGCCAGGAGTGATTGTGTCTCACTACACAGAACTCTAAGATTAAATTAAATGCCATTTTCTACAGCTCTTCGAAGAGGTTGAAGACCATTTATATATAATCTCTATGTATCTAAAGAACCTGATTAGTCTAACCATAAATATGACAGACATAGATGACTATTGATCTACAATTCTAACTTAAAGACTAAGAGAATAAACAACTGTGCAATAAATGAGGACAATGACCTCCAAATGTAAACAATAAATATCAATACATAAACAATATATGAGTATCTTAATCAGAGGTAGAAATGTACACTGCAATATGGTATACATATATCAATACAATATATATCAATACATAAAAAATGTTTTAAACAGGTAGAAGCATGCATACATACAATATTCAATATATGCCAATGTAATTATCTATAAACAATAACTCACAAATACCATTATTATCTATCCAATTATCCCTTTTTTTCCAAAAGATCCCTGAGCTTATAAAATTCCTTTCCCAACTCTCAACCATATACTAATTATAATCAATCCCTAAATATTGTTCCTAAACCTGAGGACAGACTTTGTTGAGAGAGGGGACATCGCCCTCTAGAATTACTTCCAGCTGTCATGAGGGTGAGGTTCTTTCTGGAGGATCCTGTGAAAATAAAATGATGGTTAAATTTCAAGATCAATGTCTTTTAAAATTGCAAACAGTCTCTGAGTATTTTGTGGAGGTCTGGCCAGAATGTTGTTCAAAATGTGCACCATTTCAGCTAACCAAATTGGAATCATCTGTGCAGCTGATACCCGGAACAGGACTTGTAGTAGCACTATCAGTATCATGACATCATATCAACCGAGTGGAGTTGTTGTTATGGGGGTTCCATCTTCTTCCTGAAAACTTCAAAAGTCAGTGCACGAAAAACTCATTGTTCATTGTGGAAAACTTAAACATTAATTATATAGACATATACAAACATATATTTAATGAAAGGTATGATAGAGATATTCAATAAAAAGTATGATAGATATGAAGAAAAGCAAAGATGTTTTCTAAACTCATATTTCTTTCTGTCTCATATCATGGCTCTTGATATAAGACAGAAACTCCAGAAACTCTGGGTTTTTCTCTTAACAACAGGCTTGGAATTAGAGAGGGACCGAGCCAATAGTCCAACTCCAAAACCAGTTCGATAATTTCAGAAATTGCAGAGCCAGGTGGATCCCTGTGAGTTCGAGGCCAGCCTGGTCTACAAGAGCTAGTTCCAGGAGAGGCACCAAAAACTACAGAGAAACCCTGTCTCGAAAATCAAAAAAAAAAAAAGAGCAAGTAGGACATTTCTTTACAATCTCCTTAGCTTGTTGTCATGCAATAGAAAACTCTTTTTTCAAGCCTTTGCTATTGACATGATGTTTTTTATGAAATTCAGATGCCTGCAGCACACTACCAATCAATAATTGATCAATATCTGCATTACCTTGCGCTAGAGGACCTGGCAGACCCGTATGGGATCGGATATGTGTTATATACATAGGGCAGAGCCTGTTCCTGATCATGTCTTGTACCTGGATAAACAATGAGGTCAGTTCTGTATCATCAGGTATAAATTCAGCAGTTTCAATATGCAAAATAACTCTTTCTGCATATTGTGAGTCAGTAATTATATTAAGAGGTTCTTTAAAATCCCTAAGCACCATAAGGATGGGATATAATTCTGCCTTCTGAACTTTGTTCCACTTTACTCAATTCTTCTGATTTGTAACCTGCTTTCCCTGATTTATTAGCATTGGTATAAAATGTACAGGCTCCAGTTATTGGAGCATCACGGACAATTCGAAGAAGGATCCAAGAAGTTCTCTTTATAAAGTTAAGTCTCTTGCTTTTTGGGTGATTGTTATTGATTTCTCCCAAAAAAAAATTAGCACAAGCTCTTTGCCATGGTTCATTGTCTTCCCACAACTTTTTTATCTCATCAGCAGTGAAAGGCACTATAATTTCTGCTGGGTCTATACCTGCTAATTGACAAAGTCTCAATTTTCCTTTTATAATCAATTCAGAGACTTTTTCCACATAAGTTTTTAATTTTTTACTTGGTTTGTGTGGTAAAAAGATCCATTCTAAAATAGTATCTTCCCTCTGCATTAAAATTTCCATAGGAGAAATTCTGGAAGGTAATATGACTAGAATGCAACTAAGATTTGGATCCACCCTATCTACATGTGCCTCCTGTAATTTTTCCTCAACCATCGTCAGCTCCTTTTCTGCTTCAGCTGTTAACTCTCTGGGACTATATAAATCTTTGTCACCATCTAAGGTTTTGTTTAAATGAATTATTAGATCAAGTGTTATCCCAACAGCTGGTCGTAGACTAGAAATGTCTCCTAATAATCTTTGAAAGTCATTAAGAGTTCGTAACCAGTCTCTCCTGATTTGTGCCTTTTGAGTCTTAATTCTTTGTAAACCTATTTTATAACCTAAATAATTAACAGAATCTCCTCTCTGAATTTTTTCAGGAGCAATTTGCAATCCCCATTTAGGTAATACTATTTTTACTTCTTCAAACAGCCTTTCTAAGGTGTCTTTGGTTGATCAGATATCAGGATATCATCCATATAGTGGTATATTATGGACTTAGGAAATTGTTTGTGTATAATTTTCAATAGTTGCCTTAGAAAATATTGGCACAGGGTGGGAGAGTTTAACATTCCCTGTGGGAGGACGGTCCACTGGTACCTCCTTGCAGGCTGAGAGTTATTATAAGTAGGCACTGTGAAAGCAAACTTTTCTCTATCTTTTTCTTATAATGGTATAGTGAAGAAACAATCTTTCAGATCAATAACTATAAGAGGCCATCCCTTTGGTAACAGGGAGGGCAGAGGAATTCCAGATTGCAGAGGGCCCATAGGTTGAATAACCTTGTTGATAGCTCTAAGATCTGTCACCATTCTCCATTTACCAGATTTTTTCTTAACAACAAATACAGGAGTGTTACAAGGGCTGGTAGATTCTTCTATATGTCCAGCATCTAATTGCTCTTGTACCAGCTGTTCTAAAGCCTGTAACTTTTCCTCAGCTAAAGGCCACTGTTTAGTCCATATTGGTTTCTCAGTCAACCATTGTAGAGACATGGCTGTTGGTACTTCTGAAGGGCCATCAATTGTGTTGTGTTCTTGTATAGCTCTAATGGCTGGTTTTCACCATCTGTAATATCTTGCAATATTGTCCTCTGAAATATAGGCTCTGGAAGCAGCAGTAATGTTTATCTGGGTATTCCATTGCTGCAATAGGTCATGGCCCCATAAATTCACTGCAATATTGGCTACATATGGCCTTAGTTTTCCTATTTGTCCGTCTGGACCTATACAATTGACCCATCTTGTGCTTTGTCTTACTCGAGATAGGGTTCTAATTCCTAAGAACTGAATATCTACCTCCTGAAGAGGCCAATGCGGATGCCAAGATTCTGGAGTAATGATACTTACATCCGCACCTGTGTCCAGTAAGCCAGTAATAAATTTGCCATTTACACATACTCTTAGCTGTAGTCTTTGTTCATTTATAGAAGTCTGCCAGAATATTCGTTTACTTTGTCCTCTTAGATTTCTTGATTCATTCACCACATTTAACTCATCCTTCAGGCCGTTATTGCTTTTAACAGCAGGCATGGGCATTCTAATTTCCCTGAAGAGGCATGTTCTCCGCAGTGATCAGACCACTGATGACCACATTTGCCATGGGGGCCTTCGAGAGGACCCTATTGAGTTTCCCGATGGTAACGGGTTGCCCTGTTTATCTCTTGTTGACTTACACTTATTCATCCAATGCCTGCCCTTTCCACATCTCCTACATAAACCTGAAGGCTGAGTCCTCCTATTCCTGTTATTCCTAGAAGAGGCATTATTTCTGGAATTCCATTGTCTGCAGTCCCTTTTCAGGTGTCCCATTTTGCCACAATGAAAGCATTTTGTAATCTGATGTCTCCTTTTACCTTTGGAAATTGCTTCTTGCACCCATGTTTCATTGCCATAATCAAATGTATCAACATTCATTGTATGTAAAAACCCATTCATCCAAAGGTGCTGATCTAATCTTTAAAGGCCCCAGGATCCTTTTGCACTCTACATTGGCATTCTCATAAGCCAAAGACTCAATTACTATATTTCTTGCTTCTGGATCAGGTATCCCTATTTGTACAGCCTTAGTTAGTCTTTGTAAAAAGTCACTAAAGGGTTCTCTCTGACCCTGTTTGACCCTGATATATGATTCTACTCTCTGTCCTGAGTCTTGAACCCTGTCCCAGCCCTTTAGAGCTGCTGTAGCACATATGAATAAAATGTTTTCATCATAAAGAGCTTGTTCCTGAGGATCAGAGTAAAGTCCTTCCCCTAGAATTTTATCTAGTGAAACCTCAATTCCTTTCACTGATTCTTGTTGTTGTAAAAGTCTGGCCTCTCGTTTGAATAGGCATTTGAAATGCCATAAAGGTCCGTTCTTGAGGACAGCTGACGTGAGCTGGTTCCAATCTTGAAGAGTGGCCCTGCTGCTCAGAGCTCAAGATTTTAACATCTCCCTAACAAAGGATGAATGTAGTCCATAATTCACAATTGCTTGTTTAAATTCTTTCAGATCATTCATATGTATAGGCTCCAATGTATGTTCTTTAATGACCTTAGGGTTTTTGGAGCCGGTTATTTTTTCTGATGTTATTACTGGAAAGGCGGGTATAACTCTATGTAGACTGAGAGTTTTTTGAGGTGAATGTTGCCTTTCTACCTTTTGCTCCTGTTCATCAGAGTCTATGATTTCCTCAATCTTATTAAATCTGCTCACCATTGCCTTCTGTAAGTCCTGAATCTCCTGTCCAGTATTATGCTCCAAAGCCTTCATTAATGATTCTAAGGCATGGAGCTTGTCCGTCAGAGACACCATTTCCTCCTTGGACACAATTGCCTTCATTGATAATTCTAAGGCGTAGAGCTTGTCCATTAGAGATACCATATCCTCCTTGGACATAATCCTCATGGCATGTACTGTGCCTTCTTGTATGGAAATCCTGTCAATTAATCTATCATACCCGTTTGATAAAGTCCAATTTTCACATTCAATGGTTATAATCCTCTCAGCTAATGTTTCAGCACTTACAGTCATGGACTGGAGGTTATGAGTCATTTTGGTTGTCCCCTCCTCCAGAGCAGTGAAGTTCCCTTCTAAAGAAGCAATATCAGACTGTACCTTCTTGATATTTTGGTCAGTCGACCAAGTCATATCAGACAAAGATCTAGTCTCCTCCTTGAGAACTCCAAACTCTGTTCTGGTCTCCTGCTTGAAAACTCCAAACTCTGATCTAGTCTCCTCCTTGAAATCTCCAAACTCTTTTTTGAGGAGGTTGGTGTCAGTCTGAATTGTCCTTAAGCTTTTAATTTCTGCCCTCAGCATTGCTGATTCAATCTTGAAGGACAGCATCATCCTTATAAAATATCCAAACACCAGAAAAACAACAAGTCCAAGAAATAACCAAGTAAGAGGAATATCAGAAACCTCATGGAGGGTATCCTCCATGGCGCAATTAAAAAGGTCATTGAATTTTTGGATAGTAATATTTTCTGACATGTTCAATCAAAAGAAATTATATTTATTTATTTGTTTTCAACGAAAAAGAAAAATCTTACCTGTAATGACCCTTGCCTGCCAGTAAGTGGCGGGGGTGCACCTGAATTCACATGGTAATGGCGCCGACCCGGAAAGATTCTGAAATATATATACACTCAAATCCAGAGGTTACTTTCAGGCTAGCAGCACAAGCCAAACTCAGCCGGGGCTGCAGGGAATACACTGCCTGAGTGGGGGTAGAGTTGCCACCTGCCCTCAGTTCTGCGGTGTTTGCAGATGCCAGAAAGTCCCCAGCCCGATTCTATTGAACAGAGCTGGGATCCAGTGCAGGCTTTACTGCAAAGACCGTGGGGCCTCCAAGGTGCTGTGTGCGCTCAGGCTGCTAGGCCCATGCCACGAGGTGGGAAAAAGGGCCCATGTCTGGGCGCCAAATAATGGTGAATCAATCCCACACCAATTGTGTTTTAAGGGGGTATTTATTTTGGGAGGTAAAACTTACATACACCATAAACCGTCAGGAAGGGAGTCTAGTCGCTGGAGCAGGAGCCAGGAGCAGGAGCCGGAAACAAGCGCAAGAACCAAGAGGCCCGAGCCGAGACCTGCAGCTCTTTTTAAAAGAGAAATATACCACGCCCCAGTGGGCTGGTATTTCAGCGGCTATTTGCTGACGGAGCAGAAGGCGCTCCCGCAGCACCGTGGGCTCATGCTTCAGCGACTATTGGCTGAAGCAGCAGAAGATACTCCGGAAGCAGGTCGGGCTATTTTCTTATCAATTTTAGACTGAAAATTACTTTTCTTTTGTTGGACAACAGGATCCCCTCTATTGGTGTAATATTTAAGAGTTCCATTTAAAAAATATTAATAAGCACTAGCTATTATTAACTATCCTCAGTTTTTTCTAACAACTTATTGAAAATTGGCAATAGCTAATGTCTCCATTTTTCATTGTTTATCTATTTATCAACCAATCTGTCTCTTTATCTTTCTTAATTGAAGTTTCTATTGCTGCCAAGAAACACCACTACCAAAAACCAAGTTGGAGAGAAAATGGTTTACTTGACTTTTTCTTCCATATCACTTTCATCACTGAAGAACGTCAGAACTAAAACTCAAATAAGAAAGGAACCAGAAGGCAGGAGCTGATGCAGAGGCCGTGAGTGGTGCTGCTTCCTGGCTTTCTCATGGCTTGCTCAGCCTGCTTTCTTATAGAAACCAGAACTACCAGTCCAAGGAGGGAACAATTAATCACTAATTCAGAAAATGTCCCACAAGCTTGGCTACAGCCTGATCTTATGGAAGCATTTTTTTATTTTAACTGAGTTTTTCTTTTTTCAGATGACTTAACTTGTGTCATCTGTGTTGACACTAAACTATCCAGTACAAGTGACCCCTTGTCAACTAGACATGAAACACATTACCACTATCTTTACTTTCTCATTTATTCTCAATATGTCACTTTAAAAACATAAATAACTTTAAAAGTCCATAGTCTTTATAATTCAGACACATTGCAAATTTAGTCCCCTTAAAATATCCAGTTCCAAAGCTACAGAGAAACCCTATCTTTAAAAGTCAAAAATAAAAATAAAAAACTAAAATAAAATATCCAGTTTCTTTAAAAATTTCTTTGTAAAGTTCAATACTTCTACTGTGGGCCTCTATAGAAGTTAAAATTAAATATTTCTAGAGGAAAGAACCAGAGAATAGTCACAGTCATATAAAAGCAAAACTAAACTCTTTTTTGTTTGTTTATTTATTTATTTATTTATAAAAATTTCCACTTCCTCACCTCCTCCCAAGACCCTCCCATTCCCCCCACTCCCTCTCCTCCTCCCTCTCCAGTCCTAAGAGCAGTCAGGGTTTCCTGCCCTGTGGGAAGTTCAAGTTCCTCCCCCCTCCCTACAGGTCTAGGAAGGTGAGCATCCAAACAGACTAGGATCCCAAAAGGCCAGTACATGCAGACAAAACAAGACCCAGTGCCATTGTCAATGGCTTCTCAGTCAGTCCCCATGTCAGCCACAGTCAGAGAATCCGGTTTGATCACATGCTCGTTCAGTCCCAGTCCAGCTGGCCTTGGTGAGCTCTCATTCGATCAGTCCCCTTGTATCAGTGGATGAATGCACCCTTCGCGGTCCTGACTTCCTTTATCATGCTCTCCCTCCTTCTGCTCCTCATTTGGACCTTGGGGGCTCAGTCCTCTGCTCCAATGTGGGTCTCCCTCGCTATCTCCACCCATCGTAGGATGAAGGTTCCCTCTGATCCTGACTTCCTTTTTCATGTTCTCCCTCCCTATGCTTCTCATTTGGACCTAGGGAGTTAAGTCCAGTGTTCCAATGTGTGTCTCTGTCTCTATCTCCATCCATCGCCAGATGAAGGTTCTATGGCGATGTGCAAAATATTCATCAGTATGGTTATGGGCCAAGGCCAGTTCAGGTACCTTCTCCTCTGCTGCCCAGGGAACAATCTGGGAACCTCTCCTTGGGCCTGGGAACCCCTCCAGAATCAAGTCTCATGCAAACCCTAAAATGGCTCCCTTAGTTGAGATATATACCTCCCTGCTCCCATATCCATCCTTCCACCCTCCCCCCCATCCCATTCCCCCAAGCCATCCCCAATCCTCCCCTTCTCCATTCTCTCTAACCATCTCCCCTTACTTCCACCCCCGTCACCCCCCGTGCACCCATGTTTGCCTGGCAATCTTGTCTACTTCCTATATCCAGGAAGATAACTATATGATTTTCTTCAGGTTCACCTTCTTATTTAGCTTCTCTAGGATCACGAATTATAGGCTCAATGTCCTTTAATTAAGGCTAGAATCCACTTATGAGTGAGTACATACCATATTCCTCTTTTTGGGTCTGGGTTACCTCACTCAGTAAGACGTTTTCTATTTCCATCCATTTGCATGCAAAATTCAAGATGTCATTGTTTTTTACTGCTGAGTAAAACTCTAATGTGTATATGATCCACACCTTCTTTAACCATTCTTCTATTGAGGGGCACTTAGGTTGTTTCCAGGTTCTGGCTATTACAAATAGTGCAGCTATGAACATAGTTGAACAAATGCTTTTGTAGTATGATAGGGCATCTCTTGGGTATATTCCCAAGAGTGGAATTGCTGGGTCCTGAGGGAGGTTGACTCCCAGTTTCCTGAGGAACCGCCACACTGATTTCCACAGTGGCTGCACAAGTTTGCATTCCCACCAACAATGGATGAGTGTTCCCCTCTCTCCACATCCTCTCCAGCATAGGCTATCATTGGTGTTTTTGAGTTTAGCTATTGTGACATGTGTAAGAATATACACAGGTGGTATCTCAAAGTTGTTTTGATTTACATTTCCCTGATCGCTAAGGAGGTTGAGCATGACCTTACGTGTCTTTTGGCCATTCGAAATTCATCTGTTGTGAATTCTCTGTTCAGTTCAGTGCCCCATTTTTTAATTGGGTTAGTAAGAGTTTTATTGTCTAGTTTCTTGAGTTCTTTGTATATTTTGTAGATCAGACCTTTGTCTGATGAGGGGTTTATGAAGATCTTCTCCCAGTCTAAAGGTAGCCTTTTTGTCTTACTGACAGTGTCCTTTGCATTACAGAAGCTTCTCAGTTTCAGGAGGTCCCATTTATTCATTGATTCTCTTATTGTCTGTGCTACTGGGGTTCTTCTTAGGAAGTGGTCTCCTGTGCCTAAGTCTTGTAGACTACATCCCACTTTCTCTTCTATCAGGTTCAAAGTGGTCAGATTAATGTTGGTGTCTTTAATCCATTTGGACTTGAGTTTTGTGCATGGTGATAGATATGGATCTACTTTCATTCTTCTACAGGTTGACATCCAGTTCTGCCAGTACCATTTGTTAAAGATGCTTTCCTTCTTCCATTGTATACCTTTAGCTCCCTTGACAAAAATCAGGTGTTCATAGGTTTGTGGGTTAATATCCGGGTCTTCTATTCAATTCCATAGGTCGACTTCTCTGTTCTTATGCCAATACCAAGCTGTTTTCAATACTGTAGCTCTGTAATTGAGTTTGAAGTCAGGAATGGTAATGTCTCCAGACAAAACTAAACTCTTAACAATGTAAATAGTACAATGTCCAGTGTCTGGGATCTACTTAGGATCTGGGCTCCTCCAAATGATTCCTCCAGTACTGCCCTATGCAGTACACATAGTTTTCTAAGCCTGGGAAGGCTCCACTCCCCTGCTGTTGCTGCTCTAATCATTCCATGGTCCTGGCATCTTCAAAATGCTGCCATCTTCTGTTGCAACTACACTGCACTTTCACTAACAGCCCCTCATAGGCTTTCTTCATGATGCTAAGCCTCAATTTCTTTGCATGACCCC